>NC_064575.1:52228767-52531797 GCF_937001465.1 Orcinus orca
CTCTTTCATTGTGTACCTTTTTACTGCCTTCCTCTGCCCTAGAAAAAAAGGTGTTTTCTTCAATATTTTAGAAAATATATTGCATTCAGGAAAGAAAAAAATGTTTTAAATCGATGGCTAGAGCAGCTTGTAAAATTGTCTTCTAAAAGCTTTTTTCAGCAGAAGTAATGGGGGTGAGAAAGGGGTGAGTGTGGGGAGGAGGCAGGAGAAGGATAATGACTTAGTCACCCAGGAAACCATAGTCTGAGTGGAAGAACGTCACCACTGCTCCTCAGTAGCAGGAGAGAAACCTCTTTTCTACTAGGTTTGGGAAAGGTTGGGAATAGGAGGGGGTGTCAATTTTTATTGGCACCTAATTTATATTGCGTTTGGTGCCACTTTATGTAAAAATAAAGAGCTGGGGAAAATAGGCCTTGCTTGAAACTACATAGAGACACTTAGCGATGTGGCGTCCCTTCTCCTCAGCAGTATGGATGCGCGAGGGTAGAGCTCCGTTTTTTTCTGCTGTGACCTTACTACAAGAAGAGCTACCTTTTTATTGTGGGCTTAACAGGCAGGTGCCATGTTAAACACCCTATATCCATTTTCTCACTTAATCCTTGGGACACCTCTACAAGGTAACATGTACAAGGTGTTATTACATATTTTGAGGAAGTGGGGCTCAGAGAGGTCAGGTAACATGCTCAAGGGCACACAGCAGAGACAGGAAAGAAATGAGGACTTCCCACACCTGAGTTCTTAAGCCCCTGCTGCCTGCCTGACCGCTGTGACCTAGCTTTCCTTTTTGTGTTCTAAGGAGGCACTGAGAATGCTTTCCGTTCCCTCTCCTTCCAAATGAAATAGAAGCATTTCCAATACAACTCGACGAAGCAACAAACACTTCAATAAGTTTTAAGGGTGGAATATGTCACATTTCCCCCTCCTTTGTAGCTCTCCAACCCAGCACCAGATGACCAAGCCTCTTCTGAATGCTTTGGTATTTTACCTACATCATTCCAAAAGCATCAAATTGCTCTTTGAATCTGACTTTTATGCACACACACACACACACACTGACCCTTAGTTCCATGGGGATCCCCGTAATTCCGCAGCTCTTCGTCCACATTTCTGATACTGCACACATAACGTTGTGTTTCATTCATTCAGCTTATATGTTCGAGTCCTTCACACGCTCGGCCATGTTCAGGTACTAGGGATTCAGCCACGCATCCCGACACAAAATCCCTCCCTCACGGAGCTTACATTCTAGTCAGGGGTAAACTGATGGTAAAATGGTAAAATACAGGGCATGTCAGATGGCGATAAGTGATATGGAGAAAAATAACGCAGGGAAGAGGGCGGGGTGATGGTAGAAGGGGTGGCATTGGTGGGTCTCTTATTATTTGTTTACTCCAGTGACTTCTCAAAGGCAGAAATCAAGCCAGTCTTGGAGTCTTGAGTCCTCACCTTTCACACGGCCTGACCCTGTGAGGCTCAAGAAATATTTGTTGATTGAATACGGGAGGGGCCAGTTTCATGGAGCTCATTTGGTATGGAAATAGTTTGCCTTTCGCAGCTTTTGATGAAAGAAGTATTGGTTGGACTACGAATGGCCCTTCCAAGAAGGAAGTGACTGTTTATCTTTGGGGTGGGTTCTCCACTTTCTATGGTTTTATCAGGGCCCAGTGTACATTGGCAGTTTTGAACAGAGCTTCAGCATAAGCCCACAGAGAACAAAAAATAGACAGACTTGGTCAGCAGCGATGAAGGTTATTCCTTTTATGGAAGACATGAGAAATGAGAAATTAGAAGTCAAGAAAGAATGCCAGTGTCAGAAAAGGAGACAAGAAAAGGCAATGAAAGGAAACAAGGAAGAAACAACAAGAGAAAAAGGTAAAAGAGAATGGATTGGTAGACAAATCCAAAGCCATGGTGGGAGAAACAAACTCTAACTCTGATGAGGCTCAGAGAACTGGCAGGAGTAGGGAGCAGGGAAGCGGGGAAGCGTCCAGAAGCAAACCCAAGGCAGGGAATATGCTAATTTATTTCTATTTTTGACCAATTGGAGCTCTCCCCGAGAGTCTGGTAAGAGTTTATATCTCCACCCACTAGTATACCTATCCTAACTCATCTTCACCATCCTTAGTATCAGAAGGGTGAAGTATGAAAAGGAGCAGCTCGTGGACAAGCGTTTAACGTGACAGAGAGATCAGGAAGCACAGTGAATGTGGGCTTGTACAGGGCTCTGGGTAGGGTCAAAGCAAGTCCTCTCTCATGAAAGTTAACAGTGGAAAACCAGCAGTTAGCAAACGTGAAATTGTATTAGGTCGGGCCTCCCTGGTGGCGCAGTGATTGCGAGTCCGCCTGCCAATGCAGAAAACACAGGTTCGTGCCCCGGTCCGCGAGGATCCCACGTGCCGCGGAGCGGCTGGGACCGTGAGCCATGGCCGCTGGGCCTGCGCTACCGGAGCCTGTGCTCCGCAGCGGGAGAGGCCACAACGGTGAGAGGCCCGCGTGCCGCAAAGAAAAAAAAAAAAAGATAAGATATACTCGTAAAGCATTTTAGCTGTATCTTCAACAAAATAAAATTTTAAAATGTGATCAAAAGAGCCTTACAATGAGTGATACCCTACATCTTGTTTTATCTTTTCCGTGTGTACTTGATCAAGATCTTCCACTGCTGCTGGTTTGTTTTTGTTTGTAAAGCACCATTGCAAGGAGCATCTAATCATTAGCCTCAAGAAATCAAACATTAGAAGTTATCAAATAAAAAACATTGCTGGCATCATTGCTGATCCAGGAAGTGGGAGAGGGGTAATGACTAGACCAAGCTATATTTTCTGGAACACAGTCTACAACAGAAAATTCATCCTGGCAGGAAGTGCTTCAATTATTAAGATCAGGGTGGTGGTTTGTCCTGTAGGCAGGCTCTGAGAAAGGTCTCTTAGAGTCAGAGTATGATGGGGAAGGGAATCTGCTTAAGTAGCAATTAGTGGAGTGTTGTCTTTCAAAATATTTACATATGAATGGATAGAGGGGACACGGCTTTTATGAGACCAACACTCCAACGAGGTTTGGGTTAGCTTGTTTCATGGAGAAGAGAAGAGCAAAGGTAAAGTTCACAGATATCAGTTATCAATGTGGGAGGCCCCACAAAAGGCAGGGAGAGGTGACTCTGGTTGGCTGACTCTGCAGGAAACAGGGGCGCAGTAGGGGAGAGCGGGAAGGAGAGTGAGTTGCAGACTACAATAAGATGCTCTTTTCGTGGCCCAAACTTGCCTCCTCGTGACATCATCGAGTTGGGTGCTCTCCAGAGCTCCAGGAGATCCAAGAAAGGGATAAGCAATATAAAAAGCTATTCATAGGAAAGTTGCTGTGTTCAAAAGAAAAGCATGCATAACATAAAACAATGTCATTGAAAACCCTAGGAAATTGATAGAAAAGGTGTGGTTCTGTCCTTCGGGTTTTCTAAAAAATAAAGAGGTTATTTAAGAAAACAGGGATGAGTGACCGCTTTTTAGTTCCTTAGCTCTAGGGATCACTCTACCTGATGAGGATGTGGTCTGCAGGTGGCCTTGAAGACTTTAAAGCCAGTTTCAGGCCACAACCCAAAGACGGGAGGAGGGGAGCATGGGGCTGGAGCCTCAAGGGTATGTTTAAGAGCTTCCCTTTTATCTTCAGATGAAGTTAAACACAGTCACAGAAATGCCTAATGGGATTGAGAGAGAATGATCTTTATACAACTTTGACTTGAGGCAGACAACACGCTATACCAGTAGGAATCAATATTTAGTAAATTCCACAATTAACTAGGCTTATTTAACTTCACTGTTTTTATTATTACTTATTATTATTCATTATATTATTATTGCATTGCATTTGTGCGTGTGTGCAAGTTTTACCTCGTTAAAACTAAGCATTTAAAAAAAATACCCCCAATTTTTCCCTATTTTCAATTGTCTCCATTAAAAGAGAAGTAGACCTGGAGCTTCAAAGAATGGAAGTGCCTCCAGCCTTTTTTACTGTGTCAGAGGCCTTGTCTCAAGCCAAGTGCCCCTTTGCCAGCTAACCCTCCGGCAATCACCTTGACAAATACAATTTTTTTTAAAAAAGACTTCAAGTTCATTTCCACCTGGAAGGATGGGAGGAAACAAATCGAAATGCTTAGTAAGAGGCAGGAAGTAGTCAGAACGCTGCAAAGCTCTTGGATTAGAAGGCCTGAGCGTCCGTTATGATACTCCTGAGTTTGTTGGAATTACAAAGCACGCTTGTCCACCGATGTTGCGGATATAGTTTTCAGTGGAGCGGGACAGGAAAAGGTTTTGAGGTGTTTTGTCCAGATGTTTGGTCTGGGATTCTGCAAACCACATCCTTCCTTCCTTGGGATGCGGGTCCTTTGTGCAGCTCCACCACTGACACCACTCACGTCTACTACCCTGTAAAACAGGAATCTGCCTCGGTAGATAATTAGGAGGAAGAATGCGACAACTTGGCCATTAGAAAAGTAAAGACATACGTCCCAAGAGAAATCCTCTGAGATGATTAAAATGAAGCAGTAGGTGTTAGGACTCTTCCTGGAACAGTTTAGAGAAATGAGGAATATGAGATAGTTACTTGTGTGGGGCAAAAATGTGTTCGGCAAGGTTTTTTCCTCCTTTCTTTCTCTGCCTTTTTCTGAAAATGGGTGGGTACTTCTTATAATTACGGGACACTTAATGGACTCACAAATGTGTTTTATAGTGTTGATAGTTTATCCTTTTTTTTAAATAAATTTATTTATGTTTTATTTATTTTTTGGCTGTGTTGGGTCTTCTTGCTGAGTGCGGGCTTTCTCTAGTTGCGGTGAGCAGGGGCTACTCTTCCTTGTAGTGCATGGGCTTCTCATCGCGGTGGCTTCTCTTGTGGAGCACGGGCTCTAGGCGCGTGGGCTCAGTAATTATGGCTCGCGGGCTTTACAGCGCAGGCTCAGTAGTTGTGGCGCACGGGCTTAGTTGCTCCGTGGCATATGGGATCTTCCTGGAGCAGGGATCGAACCCGTGTCCCCTGCATTGGCAGGCGGATTCTTAAGCACTGTGCCACCAGGAAAGCCCGGTTTATCCTTAACTTGACTCCATCCCTCACAAACTGGCAAACCCTAAAAGATGCTATCAGCAGCTTAGAATTCCATGTGTGTTAAAAAGTGCAAACAGTTCAGAACAAAAGTCAATCAGCATATTTATAATTAACAAGCATTTATTTTAAAGGGAAAATATATCAAGCACAATAATTTTGTGGCAAAACTAAATTACACATAATATCTTTCCTATTTTCAAACAGGTTACTTTTGACTTATAGAGTATTAAAATTAAACATAGACCTTACTTAATTTAAAAAACTTCTCTATACCCCTCTACGCTAAAGGACCACAAAATTTTATCTCTCTAAAAGTAGATGAACTCCCCTCTCACGAACACCGCTTGCCCCCTGTGCCTTTGTTTCTTTATGTTGGCAAGGAGTTTCAGCTTTTAGTGATCTTGTAAAAACTTGGAACCCTTAAGCAGTGGGGAAAAACAAGTGCTTAGGTCTCTCCTTTAGTTCTGGGCTTCTGTGGGACCCCCAGGGGGCTGCCTCTGATTTGCCCCTCAAGGCAGCCACATTCTGGGTGAATGCTAAGTAAATATGTGTTGACTGATGTGTCCAAATGCAAGTCATTCTTCTCTGGAAGCGTGCTTGTTATTTATTAAGCACCCACAATGGGTCAGAGAGTCAATGAATTTCAGAGCTGGAAGGGATTTTAAAGGTGACCTGGTCCAACCCCTTCATTTTATAAACAAGGAAACTGAGATCCAGAGAGAAGGGCCCTGCCCAAGGTCAGACACCTGGTACGTGGCAGAACTGGAAACAAAACACCAGCTCAAACTCTTTCCTCCTAGCACAGCTGCATTATCCCTCATCAGACCTGATCCCTGCTCGCTAGAAATTTATAATTTAATAATACCAACTTTTTGTAGCTTAAGATATTTGCATAATCGGAATGATGGAATTGAGATCTACTTTTGGATTTAGGGAGAAACTGATGAGAAGACAGAGATAAGGAGAAAAGTGAATACCACTAACATCTATATTTTCAAAATTGATTTAACTTCATTTATATTCTACTTTGTTCCAAAAAAGATGTTAAGAAGCTTTGAAAGGGACACATACTATAACACGATAAAACAGGTAAGAACAGTAGTATAAAAACGAGTAAGAAAAATGACAAAAAGGAAAATAAATATATTTTTAAATTTTTAAAAAATTTATTTTTGACTGCATTGGGTCTTCGTTGCTGCATGTGGGCTTTCTCCAGTTGCGGGGAGTGGGGGCTACTCTTCGTTGCGGTGCGTGGGCTTCTCATTGTGGTGGCTTCTCTTGTTGCAGAGCACGGGCTCTAGGCATGCGGGCTTCAGTAGTTGCAGCGCATGGGCTCAGTAGTTGTGGCTGCAGGCTCAGTAGCTGTGGCGCATGGGCTTAGTTGCTCCACGGCATGTGGGATCTTCCTGGAGCAGGGATTGAACCCGTGTCCCCTGCATTGTCAGGAGGATTCTTAACAACTGCGCCACCAGGGAAGTCCCCAAAAAGGAAAATAAAGGTAGTAAAGGAAGCTGGGAACTAGAGTGAAATTAGTGCACAAAATACGAGCCTTAAAGCCCTAGATATTTGCTACAGGGAGGCTACAGATTCGCTGCTGAGCCTCCTAGCAAGAAGCAGGAACTATTACAAGAGTCACAATTCCCAGATAAAAAAACAAACCAGCCCTGGAAAAGCACAACGTTCTTCATTAATGAGGCCAGAGAGAAGGTTCTCCCATGTGTCCTCATATACCCTGAAGTCTACTAGGATAAACTGGAATTGGAATCCCAGGCTTTTTGAGGCGTTGGGGACCATCCAGTTCAACTCCCTCCCCAGGAACTGGAACAGAGACTTCTCAAGGTCACATCCTGGCACTGAGTCTCCTGGATTTGGAGGAGGAGGCAATCCAGGCAACCTCTTCTCTTCCACAGCGGACCTCTGGAGAAGGTTGGGGTGTATCCTGATTAAACACAGATGCCCTTTTACCTGGCCAAGAAGTCATCTTCCTCCTCTTCAAGTGTCCGGAAGCCAGAGGGCTCAGATGCCAGAGAGCTGCAGCTCCCCGAGTTACCGTGGCCCCCACTTCCCTCCCTGCCACTGTCTTGAAGATGCCCCAAGGGAGACAGAGGGAAGAATCTGGGGCCAGCTTCTAAAAAGACTGTTTATCCTGACTGACTGGCAGGATTGGTTTAAAAATACAGAAATTATTTCCCCGGGTCAAAGGCAGGGGACCATTTAGAGCTTTAAATACACAGCATATGAAAGAAGGAGGCCAAATTATCTGTGGGAGAGGGAAAGGGGGAGGGGAGGTGATTTACCATTTCCCCTTTAGGGGAAACGAAAGAGAACATCTGGGTTCTCTGTGACCATAAAAAGGTTGAGAGTAAAGATGTAGTATTTAGATTGCTTTGTAGTAGAGGTGGAGGGAAATCTGTTACAAAAAGTGATTTGTATTTTTTTATTCCTCAATTTCTTTTCTAGTCTACCGAGGAAATCGCCGCTGAGAACAATAAAGTGGAACTTGGACAAAAGCTCAAAAATGTTTAGAAGGATATCCCACCACACAGGGGAAAAGGAGTATGGGTGCAGATAGAAAAATATTTTTTTTCAGTTTCAAACTTTCCCCTTTGATCTTGATTACTAAAGTATTACACAATCATTGTGTAATGCAAGAAGTAAAATGCAAGAAGTAAAATGCAAGAAGTAAATTTTAAAGGAATAGAGGATAAAATCCCCTTGAAGCTGATCTGTCTTAAGGTTCTGGTAAATTTCTTCCTGTCCTGTTTCTTATGTGCCATTTTTATACATAAATATGATTCGATTAGAAAATTAACTAATTTGAAATTCAATTTCAAGTTGCAAGATAGTTTTTGAATTTGCTTCTTGTCCTCATTCTCTAAGCCTGGAAGATTGGATTTCCTCTGCAGAAAGTCTGTACGTTTTAACTATGAAGTAAGGATGCTGATTTAGCAAATCTCTCAGAACTTAAGCATCTAAAATTAGCAAGTCCCCCTCAAGGTAACTTGGGAGACAATGACATAATATCACCACACATTTCTTTAAATGCTGCTGACTTAGCTCACAATGTTTCTGGAATTCCTCCTATGGAATTACCTTCTGGGTCTGCGACACTTTCTTTGGAATGTTATCCGATTGACAAGTTCTCCCACTTTGAGTGTGGGTTTGATATTTAGAAACTTCCAAAAGTTATCAGATCTGATGAATAAGGTGTGTGATCCCTCGAGTTAGTGTGAAGGGGAAAATTGTCTCTGTAATTTTCCCCTTCACTAATTCAAATTGTGTTTTCTGACTTGTAATTACACTTTTGGTGGCCAAAATCTATTTGTTTTACAAGCTCCAAGATAATTCTATTCTCAGTTTCTAGCAAAGCAAAAAGTGTTCCATATTCAAATGTAAGATAGTCACCCAGGCAAATTGTTCTTAACCAATTAATTAGCTAAAACTACACTTGACATTACCATTATCTCGAGATGTGGAAGGCTTCATGCTTTAATTATCCTGTTACTCATTTATAATGTTCCTTTATTCATTTCAGCCTGAACATTCCTTCCCTAGTTTCTGCATCAATCTGGAAGTACAAAAGAGAAAATTAGATGGCCCCGTTTGTCAGTACAGATTGTTAATATTTCTGAAGGTTGCATACAGAGTCATGTGTAGCTTTCTGAATTCTCAAGCTTGCATAATATTTTAAGTACAAAGTATTACTCTACTCAGCGTTCCTTTTATCATGTTTCTTATATTTGACAGAAAAAGATTGCAAGCTTTTTTTAATAACTCAAGGATTTTAGTAAACATCTTGAAGAAGAACCAACAATATTTCCCTTTATATTTTTTTCCTATGAATTCTTGTTTCTTCATGAGAAATTGAGATATATAAATGGTGAAACTGGGGGAAAATAGATACATATATTTTAAAAATTATTTACTGTCTTCTTGATATTCACGTTTCCTTATCTCTTGAATATTCCTTCTTCCTCTTCTCTTCTCCATTCCTTCTTCCACTCTGGCCAACAACTTTCAGCTCCTATTGATCCAATAAGGACTTAGAACCCACAGGTAGCCAAGACATTAAGTGTCCTCGAGCTGCCCCTAAACTCTTGAGAATCCTAAGCAGACACACGGGTGTCCTTCATGGTACGTAGATGGAGGCCAACTCTTCTGGTTTCCTCATCACAGCCTTAGCCTGCACATGTGGCAAGTAAATACCTTTTAATCAGTGTGTTCAAAGCCACGTCCTTCTTGAAGAACTTTAGTAATGTCCTTGTCCTTTGCTGTTCATTAAGTATCCATGTTTCTTTCACCTCTGAGCCTTCTGGTAAATGGCTGTCTCTTTGTCTAGCTAACTCTTACCAGCTCTTAGGAAAGTCCTTATTTCTTGAGCTCACTGAGATTTAATGACTGAGTAGTACAGGGGAGGAGATGCTCAGGGCTCCCTGCTTTGCATTTCCTCCATACCCCTAGAGCCTAATTTAGGGCCCCCTGCTTTTGCCTCTCAGTGTTTGACACAACAGATATCTCTAGAATAAATAGATGAATAAATAAACAAATGAAAAACATGTCCACTTGCCCTACTTTACCTTCTAGTGGAAGAGATGCATCACATCAGGGGATCTCCATCTCTCCAGAGTTTCTGGGTGGAATTCCCAGGTCTTAGCAGTGTAGGCCATACATGTTTGATCTTCACAAACTGAGTGCCCATGAAGTTGAAGCATGCTGGCATTCTCTTGCCGCATGATGGGCAAACATTATCTAATTTGAGTTTAAGTAGAAAACCTATACAAAATAATAATAATAATTTCAAATCCTACCTCTCAGAACTTTTATTTTCTTATCCAGTACCATAGATCTCTATCTTTCCTGCTTCTTTTTCAACCATTTGTTTATAAATGGCTATAATAGGGTCAGAGACTTTAGGTCAACAGTCATCTTTTAAGCACTAAACCATACAAAATTTTATTATTCTATGGAAAATATACTTATAAAATACATATATGCTATAAAGTTGGAAAGATTGGTGACAAAAATGATCCCCAAAGGTTTTGAAACATTGAAAAAAGTTGAAACTAAAAAAAGAGAAACTTAACAGGGTTAAATTAAAGCTCTGTATCTAGGTTTAAAAAAGTCAGTTGCACAAGGAGAGGGTGGGGTAAAGCAGGTTCAGATAGCTGTTCACATGGAGAAGGTCAGTTATAACTGACTCAAATGTTCAGCCAGTGGTGTGATGGTGTTACTTTCAAATTCAATGCATTTAGGTTTCCTTAAAATAAAGACACTAAGTTCTGGACTCAGGAAGTAAATGCCCCTTTTGCTTACTCCAATCAGCCTGCAGCATCAAGGCACTACCCTCCAAGAATATTTATAGGTCGGAGTGCATCTGAAGCAGTGATTTTCAAACTATGGGTTGCCAATTATGAGTGAGTATGAAATCCATTGAGTGGATAGCAACCTGCCTTTACAAAATAAAATAGAACACAATATATTGAATAGCATAGAGTTGAACTGGAAAATATACAAGTTTGCATCTGCTAATAAGGCTACGTATTGTTTTATGAAACTTCTGTTTCATTTATATGCAGGTATATGTGTACTGATGATATGCAAAATAGATTTCTTTCTGTGGGTCATAGTCAACAGAGTTCGAGAAACACTAACGTAGAGAAAGATATTCAGATGGCAAGAGGGATGGGCACCTGGTTACTTAAGAAACAGTTGCAACAATCAGGAATGTTTGGCTTGAAGGGTAGAAGACTAAGCGATGACAGAAGAGCTGTTTTCCAATAGCTGAAGCACTGCCATGAAGAGGAGACAATGGATTTTTTCTCTGTTGTTTCAGGAGATGGGGGTTCGAGGGAGGCAGTTTTTGGATCACCATCCAGATAAACTATCTGACAACCAGAGCTGTCCATCAATGCCACTGCAGAATAACACGCTCTAGGGGTGCTCAAGCACAAGACAGGGGACCATCTGTCAGGGTTGCTGTGGCAGAGATTCCTATATGGGGAGGGAGGTTGAATTAGATATCCTTGAATGTCCCTTTCAACTCAAAGTTTTGACCATTCTATTCTCTTTGACCATTCTATTTTGAGAATTCTATGTGCTTTAGATCAGGTAATTAATTCAGGAGATACTTTATTTATTTTTATTTTTTTCAACATATTATTTATTTATTTATTTATTATTTTTTTAACATCTTTATTCGAGAGGAGATAGTTTAAACAAGGGGTTCTCTTATATGCTTATAATATCATGTGTCACAATATTTACTTTTTAGCCATGAAATATCTATTTTACAGATGAGATTACTAAGTCACTACTGGGCACTTGGGTAGGTGTGAGAACAGGATCCAGGTCTCCTGAATTCTAGGCTTTCCACTTAATTATGACAGCCTCTCAAATCTGAATCTCAGCACTGACGTCGTTCAGGTTGTGGCAGACTGTTGGGTTCTTACCTCAGTATCTGTTCCCTTTTTGCTCGTAACAGAACTCCAGTTTTTCCCGGGGCCATGAGTGCTGTAAATAGCATATTTCCCAAGCTCCTTTGCAGTGATAGATGGTCAGTTGGACTAATTGTGTCCATGTAATATGAATGGAAGGCAGTTTCTGGCAAACTTGCCAAAGAAACAGCTGATGTGTACCCAGCTGAGGTAGAGCAGCTTCTCTACCTCCTTCCCCTTCCCTTCCTCCTTGTTGGGTGGATCTCAAGCAGCCATCCTGAACCACGAAGTGGAAACCATGTGCCAAGGATGGCAGAGCCTGGGTCCCTAAAACCATGCAATTGCTATACCAGCCCTAGAGTGGTTCTTTTACAGGATGAGAAAGAGATTTCTGTCTTACTTAAGCCAATGTTATTTGTTTGCTGTAAGCAGTTAAAGCCAGTCTTAATTGATAAGCAGTGTTTTCCTCTCACCTGTGGATATTGGGGGTCCCATCCTTATTTGCTCTAACCCTGACAGGATGCCAGATCTTCTGAAATTAGAATTTCTGCATCTCAACATCTTTCATAACAGGTAAACACCCACAAATGTTGGGCCAGTTTCTGTGTAGCTATTCCCACGGTTAAAATGAGGCATATTTGCAAGCAAATTGCTCTTTTTGTGTCTTCAATGCTCCCTTCCTTAGAAGGTGCAATTAACGGGCTTCCCTGATGGCGCAGTGGTTGAGAGTCCGCCTGCCAATGCAGGGGACACGGGTTCGTGCCCTGGTCCGGGAGGATCCCACATGCCGTGGAGCGGCTGGGCCCGTGACCCATGGCCACTGAGCCTGCGCGTCCGGAGCCTGTGCTCCGCAATGGGAGAGACCACAACAGTGAGAGGCCTGCATACCGCAAAAAAAACAAAAAAAACAAAAAAAAACCCCATATATTTTAATGATATGCTATGTGTATACCATAGGAGGAAAAAATTATAATCCACTGAATAGCATAGCTAAAAATGTTTATTTCAAAGACAATCCAGAGTCTCTATAAGACAGTTCCAAATTGGACCAAGTGTAGAATAAACATGGTTTTTACAGAAGCACCTGGTACGATCCAACGCAGCCAATAATGCTCCTTGAAGGATTACCGTCAGCCACTTAACACTTCCATACATATTTTCATTAGTGCCTCCAAAAAGAAAATCATTTTTTAAAGACTCATCCATAGAAACACATCAAAGAAATTTAGCACGTTAGACCTCTAAAACGTGACTCTGTAACACATGCCCACATATGTTCTTTTCTCTTCCTCCCAATTCCCCCTTCTTTAAAGTGAACTCCCAGGCTATCATTTTTATAAGAAAAAACAAAGGGAGTAACCTATTAAAGCAGAATTGCTTAGTTTACTTTTTGGATCAAACCCTTTCAAAGTTTGTTTTGTTTTTGGTTTTGCTTGTGTTTGGTATATACCTTTAACATGAGAAATAGATGACAAAATCTCAGTAGCTAAAATGTCCATGAAGGATGAAGTGTGTCAAGTGGCTAGGACAGGAATCTTTGATTTCCTATTTGGCAACCCCCGTCAAATAGGATTGGTCACTTTGGACCAATCAGGTTTCACACTGTTTCAGTGTCACCAACTCTAATGGCGAAAGCAACACCTGCTTCTCAATGATAGAAATGCAATATTATCTTGACTTAAAGGAAGGCCATCCTCCTTACCACAAATAGGAGAATAAGAATCATTTTGAGGCTTCATAGCTCAGTAACTTAAAAATAAGTTTTTTAAAGTCTTTATTGAATTTGTTACAATATCGCTTCTGTTTAATGTTTTGGTTTTGTCCACGAGGCATGTGGGATTTTAGCACCCCGACCAGGGATCGAACCCACACCCCCTGCATTGGAAGGCGAGGTCTTAACCACTGGACCACCAGGGAAGTCCCTCAGTAATTTTTTTTTTCTTTTTTGCTGTATGCGGGCCTCCATGGCATGTGGGACCTTCCCGGACCAGGGCACGAACCCGTGTCCCCTGCATCGGCAGGCGGACTCTCAACCACTGCGCCACAAGGGAAGCCCCCTCAGTAATTTTAATACAACAAAATTCTAGTGGAACAAAAGAATCAGGACAAATACACTGATGCTCATTGAAGCAAAATTTACCTTTGTTTAATTTGCACAAAATCATCACAAGAACCAAATCTAGTTTAAATGAGATGCCTCTAACACTCTCCAGCTTGAAAAACTTCACTTACAGGAGTTTGCTGACAAAGAGGTATTTCTCTGCTGCCCCTACAGAAGGCTGCATTCATTACTCATGCTCAGCTTTGCCCCTCCCAGGTGACTCCACCCAACTTGATCACCAAATAAGGCAATCCTACAAGTGAGTTTTCCCTCTATTTACTGGAATTGTTTAGTGAACAGGAGGATTTTTAAAGGACTAGCTGGTTCCACTTCCTTTTCAACATTCTTGACTCATCAGCCAGGGAGAGGATTGGACACGCAGAGGAGAGTGATTCTCAAACTTGGTGCACAACAGAAGCACTTGGGGAAATTTAAAACTACTGATTATTTGACTTATTGGCCTGGGCATTGGGATTTGTAAAAGTTTCCGAGGTACTTATAATGTGTGTGTATTTTGGGGTGGAGGGAGTTGTTGAGAACCATCATCAGAATTAAAATTTGTGCCCCCTTAATTCCAGAAGCCACAGGTGATCACTAATTGAGCACTCCCTGGGCCCAGCATTCTGGTAAGCGCTTTACTAATGATGTCATTGTCTCCTCCCCACAACCGTATGTCAAGCCTGAGCGATAATCTTCATCATCGGTCTAATGCAGCAAATATTTACTGAAACACCATCATTGTTCTAGGCAGCACTGTGAATACCTAGATGAGTAAGACACAGTTCATGTCCTTGAAAAGCTAATAATGATAACAGGGATTCATTATAACCATAATACAATGAAGAAGACTTTCACGAGAGAGTACAAATTACTAACAAAGTTTAGAGGAGGGAAGGAATATTACAGCTTGGATGTATCAAGAGAGGTGACATTGTAGGTTCGGTGGTGCACTAGAGCCAGCTCATTCTGGTCTCTGCATCTTCAGAAATTTTGTCAGCCAGTTGATATCAGTTTGGTAGCTTGCAATTGGCCAGGGTAGGAGTTTTTACACTATGAACGTTGACAAAAACTACAAAGCAGGGCTCTTTGTCTGCAGAGCTGGTTGTTAAATATTTACCAGCACATCACTGATGGACCTTAAAAGATGTACAGGATTTCATTCTGGAGAGGTGGGATAGATCAGGTAGAAAAAAAGAGTATGATCGGACTTCCCTGGTGGTCCAGTGGTTAAGAATCCACCTGTTAACACAGGGGACACAGGTTCAATCCCTGGTCCAGGAAGATCCCACATGCCAAGGAGCAACTAACCACAACTACTGAGCCCCGTGCCGCAACCACTGAGCACGGGTGCTGCAACTACTGAAACTTGCATGCCTAGAGCTCATGCTCCACAGCAAGAGAAGCCACCACAATGAGAAACATGCGCACCACAATAAAGAGTAGCCCCCGCTCTCTGCAACTAGAGAGAGCCTGCACGCAGCAACAAAGACCCAGAGCAGCCACAAATAAATTTAAGAAACAAAAGAGTATGATCAAAAACAAAGAACTGGGAGAGAATTCAAGCTTGCTCAAGTGAGAAAGAATGAGGAATCTAGTTTGCCTGGAGTAAGATACAAGTAGGCAAATAATAGGAGTTACAACTGAAACGCAGAGGGAGGGGTATGTTAATTAAGTTTAAAGCTTCAATGTAAAATGTCTAATAGAGCCCGACACATAGTAGGTGCTCATGAAAAGTTAAAACCTTTTATCTCCGCTTCATTTCCCAAATAAATTCAAACTCTTGACATCAAAGTTTTTCTAAAAATGAGGTAGGTACTTTTTAAACAGATGAGACTGGGGTTCAGAGAGATTAAGAAACTGGACCAAGAACACACTGTTAATGTTTGAGCCTTACGTCAGGAAAGTAAAGTGGATAACGACTCTAAGACGGTGACTGGGAGAATGGAGAATGGAGGTACTGTCTGGAGAAATAGGGAAGTAGAGGAATTAGGGGAGGGCTTACCTGGTGGCGCAGTGGTTGAGAGTCCGCCTGCCGATGCAGGGGACGCGGGTTCGTGCCCCGGTCCGGGAAGATCCCACATCCCGCGGAGAGGCTGGGCATGTGAGCCATGGCCGCTGAGCCTGCGCGTCCGGAGCCTGTGCTCCGCAACGGGAGAGGCCACAACAGTGAGAGGCCCGCGTACAGGAAAAAAAAAAAAAAAGAAGAATTAGGGGAAATCCTCTAAGTCCAAGGGCTGGTTGTGCTCACATGTGGCAATACCAGCAGCAAAGCTGGAGCTGGGGAGAGAAGCAGGGGCTAGGGTATGGTTCGCAGGTTGCTACCCAGGGCCTGATGAACACCGGCCCCTCCCATTTCTTAGGATCCGTTGGGCTTGATGAGCTATGGGTTTTCTCTCTCTCAATCCCCTCTTGGAGGCTGGGAAGCTCTTTGCTTCAATCAGCAGCAATTTCAGGGATCCCAGATCAGCTGAGGCTCACCAAAAAGTACTAAGAATTCCAGGCGCTGTGTGTAATGTCCCCGGAGATTCCGGCCAACCTCTGGAAGCTAGGATGCTTTTTTGGGAGCATCAGACCCCACCAGGCTCTTGAACTTTTAGCTGTAACTTCAATTCTCAGGTGGAGGCGCTCTAATCCAGCCTGGTCTCTTTCTGCCTCTCAGAACCAGGAAAATCTGACCTTTGGTGAAGGGAATGAGGCAGATTTCCTGAATCCAACCCAGTTTAGGCCTGACCACCTCATGAGCGCGGGCTAAGAGCACGCCCTTCATCCCCCTGCAACTGGCTCCCAGCAGACAGTCCATCCAGAAGAGTTTGTAAATCAGTCTTAAGGATGGGTCTGAGGCTCATTACTGGTGGGACTCCCAACCTGAGGATTCTCCCTCCACATCTTCAATGAAGTCCTGAAGTACCAACCTAGGCAGGTGTGGAAAGCCCTGCTTTCTTTTAAAACCCTGCTTTCTTTTAAAACATGTCAAAGAACATCTTTTAATCCTAGACTGCATTAAAAAATTTCTGGGTACAGATTGTTCCAATTAAATTTTTAAATGTCAAAAGTGTCTTAAAATAAAACTCCTTAAAATAAACCAAATCAGCCATTCTGGATTACAGCCAACATAAATCAAAGTACCAGACCAGATGGGGATTCTGTAAACTAAAGGTAATAGCAGTTGTTCACAGCTTAGGGCCTAAGGAGAAAAAGCAGAAGGCATGGAGAGGCCAATTTTCCTCTTCAAATTGTTTTTCAAAACACAGGGTAACATCCTCATAAACAAATGAATCATGCTTCCTGCAGCACCTGTTCACAGAAACCCGAAAATATGCCTGTGACGGTTCTGAAAAAAGAAGCTGTAGTCCAGTTAGCAAAACAACTGAATTTATTCAGAGCGAGAGAGGAATCCAGCAGCTGCTTGTCTAACCTGGAGAGAAGCATGTGGGAAATATCACTTACTCTAGGCCTCCATCAGCCTGAATGAGGGCATCTGCAAGACGCAGCCAGACTTGACCCAGCACACGTGGTTCTCCTGCCACGGAGACCTGCCGGGGGGCATGGCGCCGAGAAGATGCAGCTGTGTTAGACATGGTTTCCTGCACAACCACTGACTGTATCGTACACATACACCCTGCAATGAGCCTGAGTTATTGTCCTGGGAGCAAACAAGAATTCTATTAGGAAAGAAGCGCTTTCTAATAAATTGAGAGGAAAAAAGCTGCCGTTGCCTATCAACTGGGGAGGGATCCTGTGAGCTGTCGGCACCAGTATGGGAGAAGAGGGGCAGAAAACGGCCCAGGCCAAGGTCAGACACAGACAAGAACGGAAGCAAGTGTCCAAGCCTGGGCTCCGGAGCTGTCAGCACACAGGGCACTGGGCAAGGGCAGTGTGGAGCCTACAAGCAAAGATACCAAGTGGGAGCAGGGGTGGTCTCCAGGGAACAAGGGGATCCCCTTCTTTCTTAGCCTGGCTCACCACTACTCATCCTTTGGGCCCTTGGCTCAGATATCATTTTCTCAAGGCAGCCCCCAGGCCACACTGTCCCAACATGAGGCGGACTTGTACCCTCTTAGTGGCTGCATCTCCAGTACCCGGCACAGCACAGTATGTGGCCCACTGTCAGCCCTCAAGACATCTTATTGGGAGGAAGGAAAGATGAATAAAGGCCACAAGAGAGAACAGAGGGCTAGAGGGAGGATAGGAGGGGAAATCAGAGGGTGGTTCACACAAAGCTTCACCCTGTTCCATGTCCCCTTTCTGAGGACCTGCAGGAAGACTTGCAAATATAAGTGGGCGTGACTGGTTCTGAAGGTATGATACACCCGGCCCAGCAACTGACCCATGAGATGGACACTTGAGGGCATACGGTTTAGGAAACTAAAACATGAATCTCTCCTGGAAAAAATGGTCTCATTGTTTTTCTTGGTGTTTCATCTCTTGATGGGTTTTTTTTAATCTTTCTCTGGTGTTTTGAGATGAAAACAAGCTGTAACCTGAACCTATAGATACTTTGCAAGGATGACGGTATGTTGAAAGAATGTAGTTAAAATGCTCATTAGAGATCATCTGCAGTTGTAAAGAACAGGGTAGAGAAAGAGATTCCTGCAATCCTTGGATTTACTCCACAGGATTTTCCCAAAGCAGGATGAACCTCTGAAAAAATGAAAACCATTTACAACACCATTGCAAAGAAAGTCTAATGAAAGACATCTGAAGGATATAGACAAGGAAGAGCATTAAGAAACCTGCATTTTATAGGCAGAGAGCTTTACCAAAAGCTTTGATATCCATAGAATTATTGATGTTGGCTATCAAATCAGTGGCAGATGGGAGCCCCGAGAGTGGAAAGGTGATTGGTACAGTGGGTTTGGGACTATTAGCTGGGGAGAAGCAATGCTCTGCAAAGTTTAATGTTCTTACCTGAGGTTGAGTAGATGTGGGGTGAGGTCCCAGATTCTGCTTTTTTTAAAAAAACAATCTCACAAGTGATGTATATGTAGGTGGGTTTTGGACCACAGTGTGAGTAGCAAGCCTGTAGGACACCACAAGAGGATGTGTTGCTATGGAGAAAAGCAGAGGAGAAAACAGCAAGCTCCTCGCACATAGGGAACATCTCCAGGAGGTTTGTTTTTCCCTGCAGTCTCTTGTACACAATAAACACCCGTGTATTTCCATTTTACTCAGCTTCTTCGGGTTGCAAGGATTAAACTGTCACTCAACCTAGTTCAAGAGATGAGCTTTGTGGGGAAGAAATTGCGAAGCAGTGAGGGTGACAGAAACTGTAGGAAAACAGGACCTGTGGACTGTCCAGGCCTCACAGAGACTGGAACCAGATATGTCCTGAATCCAGGGCAGCTCAAGGGACCTCGCGGGCAGGGATCTGTGGAACGCCTCACTGTCTTCCTATTCTTCCAAGGGCTTTCCTCTGTCTCATAGCTATCACTCCCCTTGTTTCCTCATAACTTCCTTTCTCCTACGGCCTCTCTCCACCACCTCTGACCCAAGCCTCTTCGTCAGCTTCCTTACAGTGCCCGCCCCCCATCATGCAGGACGTCCCCCCCACCCCCCGCCCCAGTTCCCACTTCAGGCTGCAAGAGAAAGAATCTGACTGGCATCCCTCGCAAGTCAGGGCAGATCACCCAGCTTTTTTCCGCTCAGGGCAGGTGTGCCTCCGGGGGGAGTGGTCCAGCGTGGCTGCCAGGGCGCACACGTGGAAAGGGGAAGGGTAGGTGTCATCGAGAGGTTGACATCTGAGCAAAGCCTTGAAAGAGGTGAGGGAAGTTTTGAGAGTTTTGCAATATCCCTCAGGACAACACGTTAGGGGCACCTTGGAGTCTTGTGAAGCCAGCCCTGAAAACTCAGGGAATAAACAATGGAGGAGTAAGAGTGTGACAGGTCAGGAATATTCCATGGCTTTGCACCAAGAATAACCCAACACAAATATTTTAGGAGCAATGGCAGTGAGAAGGTTTGAGAGAGAAGGGTCAAAGCAGCAATATGGGAAATGGTGGCAAAGTCAAGGATCATTTCAGTGTATTATTCCTTCAATTTGTCTGTCCGTAGATTTGAAAAACTCAAAGTTGGGCAAAAAGTTTTCATTGTGATAGTGGTATGGTGATTATGTAGGAGAATGGCCTTATAATTAAGAGGTGAAGTCAGGGAAATATGTCATGATGTCTGCAACTTTCTATCAGATGGTACGTAAAAACTATTTCATGAACACGGAAAGATAACATAAATATGGCATGATGTTACCAACTGAGAATGCAGGTAAAGGATGTATAATGTGCTGTTCTTTCAACTTCCCTATAGATTTGAAATTTTCAAAATGAGAAGTTTGATTCTACTCTTTGGTATTTACTCAAGTGAAATGAAAATATATGACCACATGTAGACTTGTATGTGACTGTTCGTGGCAACATTATTCATAATAGCTCCAAGCTGGAACCAATCCAAATGCCCATCTATTGTAAATGGATAAAGAAAATGTTGCATATTCATGCAATGGAATACATCCAGCAATGAGGACCGAGTACTGATATATACTACAATGTGGATCAACCTTAAAATCATTATACTACATGAAAGAAGCTAGGAGCAAAAGGCAACATATTATGTAATTTCATTTATGTGAACCATCCAGAAAGGGAAAAATCTATAGAGACAGAAAGCGGATCAGTGGTTGTCTAGGGCTGGGGGTGAAAGTGGGGTTTGGACTGCAGACAAGTATAAGGGAACTTTGTGGGGTGTTGGAACTGTTCTAAAACTGGTTTGTGGTGATGATTGCACAACTCTATAAATTTACTAAAAGTTATCACATTGTACACTTACAGTGGGTGAATTTTGTTGTATGTAAATTATGCCTCAATAAAGCTGTTGGAAAAAAAACAGTTAAGGAAAAAAAAAGTTTATTTCTCTACCTGGGATCTGATGGTGAGACTTTATTCATTCAACAGATATTTTTTTGAGACCTACTGTGTGCCAGGCATTGTGTGCTAAACCCTGGGGCTACAGTGCTGAATCAGATAGGCACTGAAGGGCTTCCCTGGTGGCGCAGTGGTTGAGAGTCCGCCTGCCGATGCAGGGGACGCGGGTTCGTGCCCCGGTCCGGGAAGATCCCATATGCTGCAGAGTGGCTGGGCCCGTGAGACATGGCCGCTGAGCCTGTGCGTCCGGATCCTGTGCTCCGCGACGGGAGGGGCCACAACAGTGACAGGCCCACGTACCGCAAAAAAAAAAAAAAGAGAGAGAGAGAGAAGGCACAGACACAGAGGAGAAGGCTATGTGGAGATTGGGGCAGAGATTAGAGGGATGCTGTCACAAGCCAAGGACACCTGGAGCCACCAGAAGCTGGAAGAAGCAAGGGAGGATTCTCCCCTAGAACCTTCAGAGCGATTGCAGCCCTGCCTCCCTCTTGTAGACTTCAGGGAGAAAAAGAATTCCTATTATTTTAAGGCACAAAGTCTGTCTGTCGTCATTTGTGATGGCAGCCTAGGAAACAAATACAGCAGGTGATCCCAGGTGAGGGAGGGGGGTCGTGAGACACGGAAGGGAGGCAAGCCCATAAAGAGAATGTGAAGGGGTGCATTTCTGCCCTGGGGGCCCTTCTGAGAGACCGTGAAGAAGGGGTGAGAAGGCTTGGGGATCCACAGCCCACTCCTCGCTGGTTGAGGGTAACTTCTGTTTATTAATATCTAATGGAAGGTGCTCGTGTTCCCATTACATTTGTCTTACATGTGAGCTCTATAATCGTGCATTAATATCTTAGAAATGCTGCCAGATGCTTTGTGTGGAGACTGACTTTCGTATGACTCTGGACCTCACGGCACCCAGCAGGTGAGCTAGAAAGCCTGTTAGGTTTCTCACTCCCCTTCCTGATTGCTCCCCCCTGCCCACCGGTCTCCATCACAGTCACTGCCAAGCAGTGCTTCCCGCAGCTCTCATTTTTTTTTTTTTTTTTTTTTTTGCGGTACGCGGGCCTCTCACTGCTGTGGCCTCTCCCGTTGCGGAGCACAGGCTCCGGATGCGCAGGCTCAGCGGCCATGGCTCACGGGCACAGCCGCTCCGCGGCATGTGGGATCTTCCCGGACCGGGGCACGAACCCGTGTCCCCTGCATCGGCAGGCGGACTCTCAACCACTGTGCCACCACGGAAGCCCTCATTTTCTTTTTTAACATCTTTATTGGAGTATAACAGTTCTCATTTTTGTCTGTCTGTTCTTTGTTGCTTCCAGCCAGCAATGTTCTTTCCTTGTTTCTTTTCTGCTAGTCTCCCTGGGTAGAAGCCTACAGTGCTTCTTGCCAAGACTAGATGGGGAGCTCCCAGTGACATGCTATATCATTTATAAAGCTCCCAACACCAGATCTGGTATTTCATATCTAGCTTTGAACAGCGGTCAGCTGGTCACCCACACTCCCAATGAGGCTCAAGGGTACCATTTAGCACAGAATAAATGTGCATATCTGAAATTAAAAATTAAAATGTATCTGCTCATTTCAAAACTTAGCTTCTCCTCTTCAGGGTTTAGAAGGCCCTGGAAATGGCATGTCTTTGCATGTGAGCTCTCACCAGGGCCTCCTGGGTAAGATCCTGGCTGTGGCTTCTCTCTTTTCTTAGCTGTTTACTTCTCCTATGAGCTGGACTCAGGAGAGAAGAGTATCCAGAAGACTAAGGGAATTTAATTTCTAGCCAGCTTTGGCTTGAATCCTTCCGGCACCCTCAACAAACAAAAAAAGCATCCTCTATGTGCACTAAAGCCTGGAAGAAGTGATTTTTTTCAAATGCCCTAATAATAATAGCTCATATCTACTGAGTGCCTACAACACTTTAGGCTCTGTGATAATTGCTTGGCATTCTTTATCAATTTTAATCCTTACAACAACTTTATAAAGTCCCTCCTTTATCATCCCCATTTCACAGATAAGGAAACTGAGACTTGGGGAGTTCAGGCTTGTGTCTGGAGTCAGATGAGTGGTGGAGCTAGGATTCAAGCCTAGGTTTGTGTGACTTCAGGACATATGTGGTGAACCTTCAGGGCATGTGGCCTTAGATCAGAAGAACCCTCATCTTTTTTTCCTGTTCGGAGAGAGTTAAATGCAGAATTGAAAAAGCAACAGCTTCTGAAAGTGTCCTTAGAAAATCTCACCGTGAGAAGCCAGGTCTCTTCGAATCAGGGCAAATCAAGCAAGAGATGCTGGCCAGACCGAGAGCGGGCTTTTTCGTTCAGAAACATAGGATTGCCTCCAAAAGGAGAGTCACTGAAATGGACATTAGAAAGAGAGAGTGAACACTGGACCACGGAGACGGAGGGGGCTTGAGGCCCGAGCAGCTCAAAGACCATTTGGTGCAGCAAATGAGAGCAAAGCTCAAACCATATGAGTCTGCTGTTCATGGGGTCCTGGGAAAAAATGGGCAAGAAGTTCTGACTGTTGGGCGTTCAAAGCTTATCTGGCGGCTGAAGGCGGGAATGATATGGGGTCACTGGTGCGCAGAGTGTCAGTGAACCAGTGGTAAACTGACTCCTCCTCCGTTCAGAAGGGGGTCTTTGGCTGTGAGAATTCAGGCCCAGCATGTTCTCTGCCCAAAGTGTGGCCTGGCCTCCTGCCTCTCCTGGCTCTCTGGCTTTTATCACACAGAAACAGAGGAGGAAAATAAATTGGGGATATGGATAACATTTAAGTGACTCTGAAAAGTTTTGTGACAACATGGACCTGTTTCAAGAATTATTTTTAACTGTAGACATTTGGTCCCAGTAGGAAATAAAACTTAAAAGGACAGTTATAATTAGGTCACATTTTGAGAAACTTATTACCTTTTGCTGTATGTCCCAGGAGTAGTGTATCTTAAATGATCTGAGTATTTAGATTCAATCATGGTGCAGAATTCCATTTTTCTATGCAAGAATGGGAAGCAAATAAGAGAAATTATGATAGCAGTATTAGATGAAAGCAAAGGCAGGAATAAATTTACTTTGGAATAGAAGAAAGAAATATCATATAATTTGTCTTCTCACTCCCGTCTCTTTCCTTTCTTCTTGTCTACATCCTAAAAAAGTGTCTGTGGAAGGACCCTGGATCATTCCATCTGTATTCCCCATTAAATGCCCTTTTTAATTTAATTTACTTTAATTTTACTTTATGTTAATTTATGTTATATTATGTTATTTTTCAACTTTTCAGAATTTTGTTCAATATCCTTGCTCTGAGTCCAACATTACGTTTTATTAAAAAATTTGTTTAATTTTTATTTTTTTATTGGAGTATGGTTGATTTACAGTGTTGCGTTAGTTTCTGCTGTACAGCAAAGTGATTCAGTTATACACACACACACACACACACACACACACATATACATATATATATATATATATCTCCACTCTTTTTAGATTCTTTCCCCATATAGGACATTACAGAGTATTGAGTAGAGTTCCCTGTGCTATACAGTAGGTCCTCATTAGTTTATTTTTGCTCTGGATGAAAATTTGACCAAAGACAACCCTTTCATGTCTCAAGTACAATACAGTGAAGCAATTTAGTGGAAGAAAGGCTGGTATCTCACTGGGAGCAAGAAAATTAACATTGGCTGTAATACTGTTTCTATGATCTCTGCACAGGTTTCAGCACCGAGGCCCAAGTAGGGATTAGTTATTGGACCCTTGGGAGTGAGGCTGATGGGAAAGGGGGAGAAAGTTTGAAGATGGAGTGAGGAGACGACAGTGGCCAAAGCAGGGGTCACACCTCTCTTCTGTGAAAAATGTCCCATGAGATCTTTACTAGACTAGAGCCTGGCAGAATTGAAGGCCCTTTGCTCTGTGTTCTGCAGACACATGATGAGGTCTAGCCATCTCTTTTCCATCTCATGAACCTGTGAAATTAAAAAAAGGAACATTAAAATTTATCTGTATGGCAGTGCATTAAAATGGGCCAGGGATGTTTTTTCCCATTGACAAATACATAATATATTCTTATAGTTAAATATTTGCCTACAGAAATGATTTTACTAGATTCTTCCTAACCTTTTTAAATATAAAAGTTTCATGAAATCTGTATACTTGGGAATTCCTTGGTGGTCCAGTGGTTAGGATTCTGTGCTTTCATTACCAAGGGCCCGGGTTCAATCCCTGGTCGGGGAACTAAGATCCTGCAAGCTGCATGGCGCGGCCAGAAAAAAAAAGAAAAAAAAACTTGTATTCTTTACCATTCATCTGGGATTAAATCATGATCTGCCTTGGATGAGTGGACGTGTGGCTATTTACTGAGTTAAATAAGGTAGAAGAATTGTGTAGAGAGATCAGAGCTACACGTACCAAAAGCTCACTTGCATTTGATGTACAGAGATGTTGCTTACGGGAAAATGGCACAGTGGGTCCCCTCCCTGCCTGGAGGAAATGTGGGAGTCGGCCTCGGTAATCAGCCACGTGAGAGTGAGTTGCAGCCATTCGTCATGTGGTGGCCTCGGCGGAAGCTCGTACTAACTGTCCTCTCTTGGCGGGTCAGCATCTCTGCTGCTTCCTGCCTCAACTGCCCTTCATTCTGTACCTATTCTACTTAGACGTCAGAAAGTGTGTTTTGCTGCCATGCAATCTATATTGGGAAAGATCTGTGGGAAAAAAAAAATACTCAGAGAAGTCAGGGATTAGCAGTTAATGAGCTATCCTACCTTCCAGACCCAACAGTGCAATTGACCTGGCAACTACTCCATCCCAGCCCTTTTTCATACATTTGAAAAGGAGGCCTTCCCCCTCTGTTTTCCTGTCTGACAGACCTTCCTATGATACCGTAGACTAGTCTTTATCAGTTAGTGATGGATGTGTTACAACTTCTAGAGTGCACACCAACACCTTAACTTAGGTGTCACCAACTCCAACACTTACAGGAGCCAGGCAAGTACTATGAATGAGCACAGGTTGAGTGGGGACTAGGAGAAAAGATGCCCCTTCATAATATGGATGTATGGGTCCACTGTTGTCAAAATTCCTAATGTTTTAGAGAGAGTTTGGGAATCTGGATTTTTTTTTTTTTTTTTTTTTGCAGTGCGCGGGCCTCTCACTGCTGTGGCCTCTCTCGTTGCGGAGCGCAGGCTCAGCGGCCATGGCTCACGGGCGCAGCCGCTCTGAGGCATGTGGGATCTTCCCGGACCGGGGCATGAACCCACGTCCCCTGCATTGGCAGGCGGACTTTCAACCACTGCGCCACCAGGGAAGCCCAGGAATCTGGATTTTTATATGATTTCCTAACACTGAAATGTTGGATAGTCAATTCAAAAATTAAGTAACTCTCATAGACCAAACAAACAAATTAAAACACACACACACACACACACACACACACACACACACACACACACCACACTGGATCCTCCGTGAAAGCCAGTTAATTACATCTGCATTAACTCAGGTGGATTTAGAGTGTATGGTAGAAAATATCTTGGCACACCAAACTGTTGTCACTGGTTACCTTTGGGAACAAGAGTTGGTGTGGAGGGGAAACCTTACATTTTTCTCTGTATACTTTTGTATTGTTTGAATTTGGGACAATGAGAATACATTTGTATATTACTTATGTAGTTATTTAAAAAAAACAACAGTCTGAAAAATACAAGGGACAGGCTTTAGAAGTTGGAAGACTCCAACATTTAAAATGGCTAGAGACTTAACATTTAACATGGCAGATTGATTGCATGAAAGACAGAAACCAAAAGAAAAAAAAAGAAACTTTAAGGAAGCAGAAAAAAAAAAGGCAGGGAGCAGAAAAAAAAATCAAAAGGACTATCAGTTTACGAAATGAGAACAGGGTCCTATAAAAATCAGAGAACAAGAAAGAGCTCTTTGAAGTTAAAAGTGCAATACCAGAATAACATTCAGTAAAAAAGTTAGAAGATAAAGTTGATGAAATCTCATAGAAAGTAGGAAATTAAAGATACAGATTTGGAAAGTAGGAGAGAAACAATATGAAACTGATATTCAGAAAAGGAGAAGAGAGAAAGCCGAGGAAAGGAAATTACCATAGAAATAATACAAGAAATCCCATGGAGTGCCCAAACACAAGAAATAGTAATCATAAAATAAAACCTCACATCAAGGCACATTATCATGAAATTTCAGAACACCAGGAATCAAGAGAAGATTCCTGAGAGATTTCCTGAGAGAAGAAATAGGCCACAACAAAGGGTCAGGAATAGAATGACATCAAGCTTCTCAACAGCAATACTGGGTACCATCAGGAAATGAAACGTATGGAAAAAATATTTCTGAACTGGTGCATACAGTTATCTTTCAGTATCCATAAGGGATTGGCTCCAGGACCCCCTGCAGTTACCAAAATCCACCCATGCTCAAGTCCCTTATATAAAATGGTGTAGTATTTGCATATAAGCCATAAGTTTTGCTTTGGGGAATTTTCTGAATTTTTTTTTTTTTTTTTTTTGCGGTACACGGGCCTCTCACTGTTGTGGCCACTCCTGTTGTGGAGCACAGGCTCCGGACGCGCAGGCTCAGTGGCCATGGCTCACGGGCCCAGCCGCCCCGCGGCATGTGGGATCTTCCCGGACCGGGGCACGAACCCGTGTCCCCTGCATCGGCAGGCGGACTCTCAACCACTGCGCCACCAGGGAAGCCCTTCTGAATATTTTTGATCCGCAGTTGGTTGAATCCTAGGATGCAGAACCCATGGATACGGAGAGCAACTGTATAGTCAAACTAACACCAAGTGTAAGGGTATAATGAAGACATTTTCACACAAGAAGGGTCTCAAATTTTTCCTATGTACTCATTCTTAGGAATCTATTTGAGGACGCTGTACTTTACTAAAATGAGTAAGCAGATCTAGGAGACTTGGGATCCAGGCCACAATGGCTCCAACATGAGATCGAGTGAGCAAAGGAAATTCTCAGGGTGGTAGTAAAGATAGGCTTGAAGATGACAGCTGTGCAGCAGGTCTAGAGGGAAACCAGTGCATGATAGAGCAAGAACATGAAGGGATACCACAGTAGTATCTCCAGGGGAAAAAATGGAACTAATGGAGGATCTCAAATGTATGACACATAGGATATTTGGGGGATAAATTATTTTTTTAATTTTAATTTTTTACTTAATTAATTAATTTTTGGCTCTGTTGGGTCTTCGTCGCGGGCTTTCTCTAGTTGCGGCGAGCGGGGGCTACTCTTCGTTGCAGTGCATGGGCTTCTCATTGATGTGGCTTCTCTTGTTACAGAGCACGGGCTCTAGGCACGCAGGCTTCAGTAGTTGTGGCTCACGGGCTTAGTTGCTCCGCATCATGTGGCATCTTCCCGGACCAGGGCTCGAACCTGTGTCCCCTGCATTGGCAGGCAGATTCTTAACCACTGCGCCACCAGGGAAGCCCTGGTGATAGACATAATACTCAAAATATTGAATATTAATATAACAAAAAATTGTAATGTAACCTTTGGAAAAATGAAGGAGGATAGTGAATAGCTCCATGTGTGTGAATTAGGAGTGGGAGATACATAATAAAGTTAAATATTTTTCTTCATTAGTAGTCAATAGATAATGCTTAAATTGAAAATCAAGAAATAATATAAGTATTAAAAAAATAAATATAGGAATAAATATCTGAAAAATCAACTAAAAATTTAAAGCCTTTAGTAATTGAGAACTGGCAATGGGAATGGGGTAGAGCAGGGGATGGATTTTTTTTAAACCTTTGTCTCACAAAAAACCAAACAACAAACTAGTCACTGGGGGTGTTCCCCGTGTTCTGCTAATACCAACAAGGCTGGAATGAATAACCGTATACATATGTTATTTCATTTGGGTGCAGATATAGCTGGAGGATAAATTTCCAGAGGTCAAGGGGCAAATGTATTTGTACTTTTGATAGATAACGCCTAACTGCTCTCCACAGAGGTTGTATCATCTTATTCTCCCACCAAAATTGTGTGAATGTGGTTATTTTCCCACAGCCTCATCAGAAGAATGTGCTGTCAAAGTTTTGAGTTTTTATCAATCTGCCAGGTGTCAATATGACTGCTCTTATTATAAGAAAGATTAAGAATCTTCTAAAGGTTTAAGAGCCATTTATATTTCTTTTTCTCTGAATGCTCTGATTATGTTCTTTGCCCACATTTGCATTATTTTTTTTGATCTTTTTCTTCTTGATTTCTAGGAGCTCTTTGTATTTTACGGAAATCAATCATTTGTATTGAAATATTTTTTCCACTTTGTTGTTTGTTTTTGCTACTATTTTCTGCTAAGTTTTTGATGGATATGTAGTATATTTATAAATATTTTCTTTGATAGATTATGGATTCTGAGTCATAATTAGAAAGACCCTCCCCACTCAAAGCTTATAAAGCAATTCATTGATGTTTTCTCTTAGTGACTTTAAGTTCTCACTTTCTACATTTAAATCTTTGATCCATTTAGAATTTATCCTCATATATTGATCCAGCTTCATCTCTTCCAGGTGGCTACCCAGTTGTCCCAACTCTATTCACTATTTGACTCTCAATTTAAGTACAAATATTACCAGGAAAAAAAAAAAAAGAGGGGGGTTGGGCAGAGAAGCCCTGCTGATGACCTAAGTGATGAGGGAAGGGAGGAAGTGGGAAGATCACCTCCTCTTTCCCAGCCTCCCGGTCCCTACACTGCCATTCACACGGCCATTTCCATAGAGTTGTCTCGCCCTGTGGCTGTCCTGAGGAGGGATACTAGGCTGCAATGAGAAGTGTGAGTTTCATACCAGACCCCGGGAGGGATGAAGCAGGAGTTGCTCCAGGAAATTCCCTGTCGCAGGATGACTCAGCTCTAACTGCCTTCCCGCATGACGGCACTGGCACTTAGAGTTCCAGTCCCTGGGAGAGAAAATCTGATTGGTCACTTGCCCGTCTCCTGTCAGCAGGAGTCCAAGTGGCAGGATTAGCTGGACATCAGAACCAAGTGGGTGGGAGTAGGGAGGGGCAATTCCAAAGGAAGAGATGCCAGGCAACAAAACCAAAAAAACCCCCGGCAGCAGCTGTCCACAACATTTGCAAAAATAGTCACAATAAAAATAGTAGCTATTTGTGGACCATTTCTATAAGCCAGGAACTGTGTTAAGTGTTTTATCTCATTTACGTCTCACCAGCTGTGTGAGGTTGACAGGTGAGGAAGCTGAGGATGAAGAGAGGTTAAGAGACTTCTCTGTCACAGCTAGTAAATGGTGTAACCAGGATACAAACTTGGGTGATCACCCCTGCCCAGCCTCTGCCTTTTAACCATTCAGGGATACTGCTCTCTGAGTAGGAGTAAAGGTTTTCCTTGGTGTAACTCAGCTTCTGCTCCCTATACACCCCTGGCTGTTGGCCTTTGGATGTGGCCGTAGATGACTGATCTGGTACTCCCGGGGCTCCTTCAAGTCCCCATTGGTCACCCTGGTCCTTGTTGCCTGCTCTCCTGGTAAGTGTCTGGTGGCTACAGCACCTCTAGGGACCAAGATTTCTTGTTCCTTCTCTCCTCACGGCCATCTCTGGGCAAGGTCCTCTGGGTTGGGCGTTGACCTTGTCAGGGAACCACCTCTTCTACATGCACAGACCTCCCTCGGACCCTGAGCCATTGCCTGGGCCCTCTTGTGCACCTCTACACTCTCTTCCCTTGGGATGGGGTCCTTCTCCATTAGACATACTGCATGGGAGATTGAGGGGTGGCCTATGTCCCATAGTGTTAGTCACCACACCCTCTAGGTCAGTAACTGCTCCTTGAATAGGGCTCACACATTTCTGTGTAAATACCCCTCACCCTTCCTTCCACCTGCCCCGGGGCCCCTCTAGCCGGCCTGGATTAGAACTGGGAGCCCCGTGGAATCCTCTGGCACCAGCCCTACACTGCTTCATCCCTTGCTCCTCAAGCCCCAGGCTGCCCATTGGCAAGGGTCTCCTGTGCACCGTCCCGCCTTTGGCCACACTCAAGCCTGGAATGTCTTCTTCCAGCTTCCTTCCTTCATGATTCAGAAGCCTCCAAAGTTCTGCCGTTCTCTGGGCTGGGCAGCTCCCGTTGGGTGTTTTTTGGTGCTCGCCTCCAGTTGTAGAAACACCATGATTGAATTTAAACTAGAATTACGCACTCAGCATTGCACAAGTGCTGCTCTTCCAAACGTGATCGCTGCAGGACTGACTGACTCACTGTCCCTCCCCCTCGGACGTTCTGTGTTGTACACACAGGCTGCCTGCCACGTGTCTCAGCGTGGCACGGAAGCTCCGTCTGAGCAGTCACGAAGATCACCTGCAGCTGGGGATAGCCATCAGGATACTTTCTCCTAGGTGGTCTGGGGGTGGGGGGAATGCCAGCTGTAGGGAAACTCCTCTCCCCATCTGCACCCACGAGGGACCATGGTAACGGTGACCAGGGTTCACAGGGACTTGGCTCCGTGGTCATACACTGCATGCACAACACGGCCCATCACCTCTCCAAACCACGGCCTGCCCCACTCCACCTGCTCAGTGAGGACAAGTCTGATGGCCCTATTTAAAATGTAACCTGGCTCTGGGATTCCAGAGCTCTCTCCCTCCCCGCCCCTCCCCCTGCCCCCAAACACTTAAAGTGCAGCGCACTATAAAATGTACTTATTCTGCTTACTGTTTATTTCCTGTCTCTCTCCACTAGAGCTTAACTTGACAAGGGCAGGCAGGGACGTTGGTCTGTTTCGTCTAGGATGTATCCCAAGCATCCACAACAGTGTGGGCACATAGTAGGTACTCAATAAATATCTGTTAAGTGAATGAATTATGCATCCCTAAATGTCTGTGATGGTTGTAAAATAAGCTCATTACTTCTGTGATACTGCTCCCTTCAACAGTGGAGCTAATTCACATGAAAAGATGCACAACATCGTTAATCACCAGAGAAACCCAAATCAAAACCACAATCAGGTATCACCTCGCACTGGTCAGAGTGGCTTTCATCAGTAAGAACACAAATAACAAATGTTGGCGAGGATGTGGACAAAAAGGAACCCTTGTGCACTGTTAGTGGGAATGTCAATTGGTGCGGCCCCAGTGGAAAACAGTATGGAGGTTCCTCAAAGAACAAAAAATAGAACTACCAAATGATCTAGCAATTTCACTCCTGGCTATATATCCAAAGAAAACAAAAACATTAATTTGAAAAGATACGTGCACCCCAGTGCTCATTGCAGCATTATTTACAATAGCCAAGGTATACAGGCAACCTGTGTCCACCAGCAGATGAATGGATAAAGGTGTGGTATATATATATATATATATATATATATATATACACACACATACAATGGAATACTACTCAGCCATGAAAAAGAATGAAATTTTGCCATTTGCAGCAACACAGATGGACTTGGACGGTATTATACTTAGTGAAATAAGTCAGACGAAGAAAGAAAAATACTGTGTGATATCACTTGCATATGGAATCTAAAAAGGAAAACAAACCAGTGAATACAACAAGAAAGAAACAGACTCACAGATGTAGAGAACAAATTACTGGTTACCAGTGGGGAGAGGGGAGGGGGAAGGGGCAAAATAGGGGTAGGGGGTTTAGAGGTACAAACTATTAGGTATAAAATAAGCTGCAAGGTTATACTGTACAACACATGGACTATAGCCCATATTTTATAATAACTATAAATGGAATATAACCTCTAAAAATTGTGAATCGCTGTGCTATACACCTGAAACTTCTATAATATTGTACATCAACTATAACTCAATAAAAAAAAAAAAAGTGGAGCTAATTCCCTTCCCAGCCGAGTGACCACCTCCCCTCTAATGAACAGAATGTGACTTCTGAGGCTGAGTCATAAGAAGGACAGCTTTCACCTGGCTCCCTCTAATGGCTACCTCACTCCGGGGGGAGTTGTGGCCTTGTTGTGAGCACATTTAATAGCCTGGCAGGCTCATGTGGGGAGAAAATGAGGCCTCCACCAATAACTGCACCAACTTGCCCGCCATGGGAGCAGGCCATCTTGGAAGCAGACCCTCCAGGTGACAGCAGGCCTAGCTGACATTGTGACCATAACCTCATGAGAGCCCCCAGGCCAGAACTGCCCAGCTAAGGCACGCCTGAATTTCTGACCCACAGATATTGTGAGGATAATAAATATTCATGATTGTGTTGTGTGCTATGTTTTGGGGGTCATTTGTTATGTAGCAACAGAGAACCAATACAATTTCAAGGTCACCTCATGCATCGAAAATATGACTTGCTTTATAAAAGCTCCACACACACCCCACCTTATAAGAAAGTAATGCCCGAGAAAGTGAGCTACAGCTGTTGATGTGCAAATGGAGGTTGCATAGGTTTGGTGGAGAAGGAACAGTCCCGGGGACATAAAATATCGAAAACTGTCAAATAGGCCCCTGTCTGGCACTTATGTTGGGAATATCATTTTGAGGCAGTGAGTCCCTGGGGGAGGCATGTGTTAGCCAGGAAGATGGTACAAAGACTTGAGCCCTAACCCAGGGGCGCGTGCTCAGTGAAAACACTTGTCCGCTGATTCGAGTGCCCATTGTTGGTTATGAATGGTGCTCACACAGAATGAAGTGCGCCGCTGGGGGCCTGCTCAGTGGCTCATAATCTGGACCTCAACAAAGGCTGCAGCTGTTGTCTTCACTTAACTTCAGAGCGACCTGAAATTGCCATCCCCCAGCGGTGAAACAGCCAGAATTGCACACCGTTGAGGATGTTAATTAACCCCCTACAGGATACACAAGATAGAAAATAACCGCTTGGAGAGCTGCAAAGTCTCCCGAATCCTCATCAGATCAATGCGGCTGCCATCGCTCAGAGCACATTTCTTTTTAGTGCCAGGAATGGTGCCAGATGAGAGGCTCTAGGGGCTCCCAGCCTCCTGCCCTTCTGCCACCAGGGATCGCCAGCCAAGACCTGACGACTTGATCTGACAGAGGTGCTTGGTCCCTGGAGTCCCCTCCCGCTCTTGGTGTTTCTGCCTGCAGGGCTGACAGAGGTGCAGATGCCACGGTCTGGCTGGCCATTCATCTGTGTAAGAAGTGTGGTCCTTAATGAGAAGAGTTGGATTGCCTTTGACAGAACGATTGGAGGTTCTCATTTGGCTGAAATTCTCTTATCTGGGAGTTTCACCAGATCATGGGGGAAAACACCGAGAGGGCTCTAGCCACTGGCCCTTCGCTGGCTACTCCTTTTACAGTCTTATTTAATGGGTGGAAGACAAGACACACAAAGTGTGGGTGTTATGAGTGTCGCGGGAGGGCAGTCAGAGTTTCCTGGAGACCTTGCTTGCTAGTTGCAATAGTGATAACAGTAGGTAATAGTGAGCATTTGTTCTCTGTCCTGTGCACTAAGCACTTTATGTCTAAATCTTCCTATTTAAGACTCATGACTCCCCTACAATGTAGCTACTATTTTTTTTCTCTTTTTTTGGCTGCGCTGGGTCTTCACTGCTGCATGGCGGGCTCTTCACTGTGGGCTTCTCTGTAGTTGTGGCGCACAGGTTTAGTTGCCCCACGGCATGTGGAATCTTACTTCCCTCACCAGGGATCGAACCCGTGTCCCCTGCATTGGAAGGCGGATTCTTAACTACTGGACCACCGGGGAAGCCCCCAGTAGCTACTATTTTTAGCCTCATTGAACATATGAAGAAACTGAGGTTCAGTACAGTAATTTGTTCAAGGCTACATGGCTGAAGGAGGGTCTCGCTCCAAATCCACCTACCAAAGAACTGATATCCCTAATTAGTCAGTGGTCACTCTCCTGAACATTGGTGGTTCCTGGGTATCTGCCTGTTTCCAAGGTTGGTGAACTTGTTGCATCTCAAGCCTGTCATATCCAGACAACGCCTTACATCAAGGAAGGAGAATGCAGTAAACCCAGACAGCAGGCCCGTCCCTGAGCACCCCATCCATGCTGCAACGCATGTTCCTAATGATGGTAGTGGATTAAAACAAAAAAGTTAAGTCATGTGCTTTGCTTGAAAAGGAGAGAGGTGAAGACTCCCAAATGATTAATATTTTGGGAAAAGTGCTGGTTCTCAAAGGGAAACACTTCTGTTATCTGGGGTATGCAGAATACTGCATTCCCAATACCACTGGGTCAATGAGATATCTTCATATTAACATTCTAACATACTGATGTACTTTGAGATGATATGATTTTCCCATTTTGCAGGATCCCATAGGTGGATCAAAAGAAGAGGAAACTATTCCAGTGCGCTATCATTGGATTCTCTCTGCTCTACGTAGAGCTCATCACGGGCTGCTCCAGGCTTGGCTGTCTGGTTTATATAAACAGACACATCAGTATCCCTACACTGGAGGAATGATCAATAGCGCACCCACACGTTGATGGTAATAATAATGTTTGCATGTATTTGCTTTGAGCCAAGACACTGCGCTAGGCACTTGCATGTATTATTTCCTTTTATCCTCTCGTCTTCTCCATGGGGTAAGTATTATTATGCTCATTTTACAGATAAGAAAACCAAAGTAGAGTGAGGCCCAAGTAACTTGCTTAAGATTACGGAGAGAGTAAGTAGTTGAGGCCCAGATTTGTACACCAATCTTTTTCCAAAATCCATTCCTTTTTCAGACAATCTCATTGCCGTGGGTCCTCATGGGCAGAGAAAATACACAGGACAGCTGGGGATCTTCATACATGGAGAGAGAACTGAGAACAACTTCTGTAAATATAATATTGTAAAGTCAGGTTGATTAAAAACACACACACACACATACACATATGTGATCTGGTTACCCAGAATGAGAGACATTCTTTAAAATTGTCAACTTGGGAAACTATAACTCCTTCCAAACATTATCTAAAATGCTTTCAATTCCTCTTTGCAAATTGTATTCACAACCAGCTGACACTCTTCCTTCACTCCTGGTTTCTTTTGGCTACAGCTCCACCAAATAATGATGTCTCCCAGCATGATCACATACCTTGGTCACCAGGTTTACCCTCAAATACTCCAGTTGTTTCCAAATAATCAAATCGACCCAAGGAGGAATATTTGAGGCCATGGAGAATTTTTCATAAAAATCTACAGCAGGCTCTAGGGACAATTTTAAAATATGGTGAGCCATGGTAACGTGGTTTGAAAAAAAATTTGCCACTTGGATGTATAAGCTCTGATTTCTTTGTTAAAATAATAAATAAAGTCATACCATTTGAAGTCACCTAGTGTGTTACAGGGACTTCTTTCCTTATACTTTGTTAGCTGCCTCTGGGTTTCTCAGTTGAGATAGAATTTGGAAGCCCACTAATGAGACTACATCTCATTTGGTACAATAATAGTTGCAAAGGACAGGATTTGATGGCAGCCTAGTGTCTTGATTTTTTTGTGAAGGTAAAGATTCCTTTAGCACTCATGGGATCACTCTTCACTCAAAGGGCATTTCGTGGGCTTCTGATGTGGATCTAGGAAATTTGCTATGGGGGAATGGTGAGAGAAACTGGACTTAAAGGAGCAAGATTTTTATGGGTTTGAGGTTTTTCTTAGATAAGGCCGGTATAAAAAGAATAGTGGAAAAGGAAGAGGTAACAGTAGGCAGAGAACAGATGATGTGATCAATGTTTGTGGCATCCTCTTTGGTTCTCCCTGAGGTTCCCTTATCCTGGGCTTGAATTATCTCTGGGTGGTATAGGCCTAGGATGTTGGGAAGCTAATTTTCCTTGGTGCTAATTTCAACAGACCAAGCCTTGATTCTGTCGCTTACCATCCATGCGAGTTTGCTCTACCCCTCATATCTGGAATGGAGCCAGGAAACACCTAGTACCATGGTAGTAAACCAGCTCGAGGCTGATCTGAGCTTGATGCCACAGCAACAAGGGACTATTCAACTGGTTATTGGGATAAAGTGTCAACATCATTATCAAAAGGCACGTATTGAGATACCAGTAAGCAGGTAACATTTTAGCACCCATGAAGCATTAAGAAATCATACTTATTAATGTACTGTATTCTGAGTATCTAAACCAGGGGTCCTCAAACTAGCACAAATAATTACATGGAGAACTTTTTCAAAATGCACTTAACTCAGCCCTATCCCTTGATATCCAGGTCCTAGGAGAGCCTGAGCATCTGTATTTTTGAGGATTCTGCAGCTGAATATACTTCATATCTAAGGCTGAGAACCAGTGGTCTTTGTGGAATACTGGGAGGCTGTGGAGAAGCTCAAGAACTCTAAAAAGAAGTGAGCATTTTAAAAACAAAGTGAATATATCTTTCCTTCCATTACACATTTGCTTTCAACACAAGAGAGTGAAATCATCTAGGGGAGAACTAACATTTGTTGAGATGAAATGCATTAAGCACGTTGCATACTGTGTCAGTCAGAATTCGGTCAGGAAAACAGAAATTATACAAGGTATTTCAACTAGAGGGTATTTAACACAGTGAGTGAATTTCACAGGTGTTGGAATATTCAAAAGGGAGCAGTGAGGTAAGTAAACACAGAAAGCATCCTGAAGGTAGGGGGAGCAAAAGGAAAGAGGTATAATCAGAGCCTAGGAATGCAGAGGAAGGGCCACCACCTTAGGAGCTGGGCTGTTATAGGGCCGTCTTGTGCCTGGTAGTGGGACTGCCAAGGGGGCACTGTGTGGCTAGTGATGGGGCCTCTGAGAAAGTGGCTTGACATTGGTGCTAGGAGTGTCAAAAGGTGCCAGAGTCATAACAGTCCAAAGAAGGTGTGAGGAGGAAGAGAATTCCTTCCACTCTCCTCTGGCCTCTTCCAATCTCCCACTTGTGCCTCCCAGTTGCAGACCCTACCTGGAAATCAGCTAGCAAGGGAATCCGGGAAATGTAATTTTCAGACTCCAAGCCCACAGTATTACAAATAAAAGTACAGAAGGGTGTGCACGGAACTGAGAGATAATAGAAAATGACAAACACATTAGTCAATTCTTTGAATACTCCGCAAAACTGTGAATAAGTAGAACCAAAGTTCAAACCAAAGTCTAACACCAGAATCCTTGACTTTGCAGTAAGTTTTAAACAGTTTAACTCAGTTTTACATTTATACTCTGCCCTTGACACTTTTCTCATTGCATTTATTTAGCACCATCTATGTGCCAGGTCCTGTGCTAAACTCTTAGGCTATGCTTATACTGTTTAATTTTTGAAACAGTGTGGGTAATGTTGATACAAAGTTGCCCAGTAAACAACTGAATGAGAAAACTAAAGAAGAATAGAACTTGTTTCTTGAATTGTAAAGGTACTTGTGTACCTGTGTGTTTCTTTATTTATATTGATTTTAATTATGCAGAACACAGGTAAAAAAAATACCATAATTAAAGGAGAATAAGAATATTGTCCTAAATTATTCAGCATGTCACTTTAATCAAATTCAATTCATTTCAAAGCATAATTGTTAAATACATATGTGTGCACAGCACTGAGCAAGAGACCATAGAGGATAGAAGAAAAATATATGATAGACACCTTGTTCTCAAGAAACATATTGTCTAGTTCTGAAGCTGACTTAGCTACAGGGAACAACGTGTGAAAACATAAAGATCGAGGAAGGCTATGGAAAGTCAGTGCGGGCTGGGGTAGTCAGGGAAGGTTTTCGGGAGGAGATGAGACTTGAGGCAATGGTGAAGCCAAGACAGGTATGGAGAAGTGGGGTGAATATTCCATGTTAGGGAAGAGCATGAGATCAGAGGTGGGGCATGAACCCACCATTCTGAATGACAGTAAAGAGATTGGGGGTATTGGTGAGAGAAGGAATGTTAAGTTGGCTTGGGGCTGAGTCCTAGTTGTACTTCCCCATGTCCATTCTTCCCCTCTCCTATAGTAATAGAAGTTTAAGCTGGTCCCTCGGCCAACTTCCCTCGCAGCAAGGTGCGACAGTGTAACTAGACTCTGGCTAAAGGGGCATCAGCAGAAATTATATGTGAAATTTCCAGGTCATGTTCCTAAAAGGAAATAAGTTTATCCTCCACTGTTCCTCTTTCTCTTTTCCTGTAGGCTGGAGTGTGGAAGTGGCATTGAGCCCTTTTGGACTGTGTGGATAAGTGCAACATCGTAGGATTAGCAGATAAACAATCTGGAAGGAGTCTAGATTCCCCAAATTGCTAAACTGTCATACCAGCCCTGGAAAGCCTACACTGAGTGATAAATGAGGGAAGGATTCCATCTGAGAGGATGGGGAGCCACTGCTCTCAGCCACACACAGCACTGATTAGAGAGTCTGGCATTTGTTCTATCTGAAGTAGAAATGTAATCTTACCTTACCCACACATTTGTATAATTGTTACCAGGAGTATCTTTTGGGAAGACCTTTTAGAATGGGTAGGCAGTGGGAGGAGTGATTTTCTCTCTGTATGTCAGGCAAGGACACTCAAGACTTTGGCCAACCATGTTCTGAAGGAATGTGAGGTTCGCTGCAAATCCAGAAAGCTGCTGTGAGATCTTACAGTTGGTGTGGGGGAGGTATTAAAAAACACTAATATTTCTGGAATGGGAGCTTTAATTGAATGTAAGAAAAATAACATAACTTAGAACAAAATTGCCTTCGAAATCAAATACATCTTTTGCAGATGATCTGACCCCACTTTTGGTTGGCACTTTTCAAAATAATCCCCACGAAAGGATGAGTCATTGCATTGGCTCCAAATCTGCACCATCTTTCTCTCCCCTGGTATAACAAGAAGCAAATATCCCAGAACCAGACTTGAGGAGGAGGGGTAGAATTGATGGTTTTCAGATTCTGAATTCTTTCATGTTAAAGGGTTAAGTGTTAACTTTTTAAAAAAATGGAGGTGAACTTCACATAAAGTAAAATTAACCATCTTAAAGCAAACCACTCGTCCTTTGGCACGTTCGCCACGTTGTGTGGAGCTATCTAGTTCCAAAACATTTTCATCGCCCCAAAAGGAAACCCTGTACCCACTAAACAATTATTCCTCCTTCTTCCCTCCCCAGACCCTGGCAACCAACAATCTTCTTTTTGTCTCTAGGATTTACCTATTTTGGATATTTTATATACATGGAATCATACAATACGTGACCTTTGGTGTCTGGCTTCTCTCACTTAGTGTAATGTTTTCAAGGTTCATCGATGTTGTAACATGTACCAGTGCTTCAGTCACTTTTACGGCTGGATAATACCCCATTGGGTGGATATACCCCATTTTGTTCATCCATGCATTTGTTCATGGACATTTGAGTTGTTTCTACCTTTGGGCTATTGTGAATAGTGCTGCTATAAACATGTACATGTATATATTTGTTTGAGTACCGAGTGACATTTTTGATGAATGTAACACTTAAGACTCAGAAGAGAATTAGGAGCATCTGGAAGTTCACTAGAACCCTTTCCGCCTCCCTCAACATGCCAGAGGAGTGGCCTCTATGAAGGGACTGCTGCATCACACAAGCCCAGTTCTAATGGTCCCCCAGAGCTGTGTAACAGAGTGGTTCTGAGCATGAAGGAGAGTGCTGAAGTATGGACCCCAACCTCCCGCCTTGCTGTGGCTACTTCCTTTCTTTGAAAATCCAGGCAGCCACGGTGTTGAGTGAGGTTGAAGCCCATTTCCTCTCTCTGTGATGCATGACCTGCCAGGTGGTTCTCATCACTGCTGTTCTATTCAGTTGGCTCAAGGCCAACTGCCCTCACACACCCTGAAAGATGCCTTCCTGGATGTATCGGACAAAAAAACTTCCCAGGTTAGACCTGAAGGGACCCCGGGCCTCGTGATTAGAGACAGAGGACAACTAGGAAAGGGGACCAGTTCTGCAAAAATAATAATAGCTGCTATTAGTTGAGCATCACCTGGAAACAAGACAATGTCTTATTTAATCCATTCAATAACCCTATGAGGCAGGCACTATTATCCCCATTTTATAGGTAAGGAAACTGAGGCTAGCAAATAGTAAATGCTTTCTTAAGTTTATTCAGCTAATAAATGGCGATGTCAGGGATCAAACTCAGGCAGTGTGACCCCACACTGGAACTCTTCATCTCAACTCCCACAAGGGACTTACTGCTATGGGGGCCAGGGAAGAAAGGATTTTGGCTGGAAATAGGTTCTGGGGACCAGATGAGTGATGCTGACAGGGAGCCAGGATAGGGGGATGCAGCTGGATCAAAGCAGCAGCAAACTGGAGCAGAAGGACAGGCCAGGCTCAACAGGGGTTCGGGAAGGAGTGGTCCTGGATCAGAACTTGTTCCTGCATGGAGCCCTGCACACAGCACAGCTCACCATTCGTTAATAAGGGATGACCTGGACCAAGAGACATTGGTGACAATCTGCTTTGGAGCTGCACCCACTCCGGGATGTTCTGACCATCCTTGTATAATCAGCTCCTAACACAATGCCTGGGCCTTGTGGTTGGCACTCGATAAAGATCTGTGGAGGGGGATGAATGGACATACACGTGTGTATCATTACAGTGTCTCTGTAGCTATGACACTGCATTTGCCTCCCCTCAGGCAGTGTGACACTATATATATATATATTTGTTGTTGTTGTTGTTGTTGTTGTTGTTGTTTTTCCGGTACGCGGGTCTCTCACTGTTGTGGCCTCTCCCGTTGCGGAGCACAGGCTCCGGACGCGCAGGCTCAGTGGCCATGGCTCACGGGCCCAGCCGCTCCGCGGCATGTGGGATCTTCCCGGACCAGGGCACGAACTCCTGTCCCCTGCATCGGCAGGCGGACTCTCAACCACTGTGCCACCAGGGAAGCCCCTATACTTCAATTTAAAAATAATTTTTTTTAAAGAAATGTAGGAAAGATTGTGAAAGATTTTGAAATTTAGTGGGTATTCTGGTCAGCTCAGCCATCTGTCTTTGTCTTTGAAGAGCCTATTTTACAACTCTGTAGAGGTAGACATTTGTTTGTATGAAACTAATTGTAACAATTCCCAGCCATAGGAATGCAAATCACGTCCACTGGAATGCAAGTGATAGTCTCCCTGTGGATAGCGAACAGTTTTGCATCCATTTGTCAATTCGTTTTAGCATTCTTCATCTAACCAGAAAAGTGTGGGACTCCGAGTTCCCTGTGACCTTTTTTTTTGAGATACCTACTGGTTCCCTTGTTAATTTATCAGTTAAAACCTTTGACAAGTGATCGTTTTATATCTGTAGAGGAGTCATGATCTTACCTTTTTTAACCTTTAACAGACCTCAGCCTCTGTCAAGCTTCCCCCAAATGAGATGACATCATCTCATTTGATTGCCTCCCCAACAAATAAATCCACTAACATGGATTAAGATTATGTTATAGAGCTTTAATATGGACACAGGATGGGACTAAACCCTACAAACGAGTAGAAACATTTTCAAAATTTCCTATGCTCCTTTTTCCCCCCCTGTTTACAGCTTTATTGAGATTATGCTAAACTTAATATCATAGTAAGAAGATAAGCATACTCTTGACAGAAGAAAGGAAAATGATATTGAGTCATCTTTTTAGAAAACATGGTGTGTTTTCCCATTTGTTGATGTGTTCTGCTGTGTCCTTTGGTAATGTTTTTTGTTTATTGAGGTATAACTGACATATTATATTAGTTTCAGGTATGCCACAGAATGATTTGATATTTGTATATATTGCGAAAAGATTCCGACAATAAGTCTAGTTAACATCTGTCTTCACACTTACAATTTTGTGTGTGTATGGTGAGAAGTTTTAAGATGTACTCTTAGCAATTTTGAAATATGCAGTATGGTGTTATTGACTATTGTCACCATGCTATACCCCTCCCCTCCTTTATCTTCAAAGCAGAGTATTTAGAAGGACCAGATGTGCATATAAACTTGTCCTTTTTTCCTTCTTTCAGTCTAGCTCAGCGGTTCTGAACTTTGAGGTATGTAAGATGTAATGTATAGGAATTTGTACCTAAGACTGAGAATACTGTTCATGAAAGAGATTTAAAGGACTTACTGTATTTTAAGGAGCACCTATGGTAGTATTGACAGCATGAAGATTTTTGTGCTCCATGATTCTGAAACTACCAGACCACCTCCTCTTCCCCACAAAATATGACTACCCTGGAATTGCATCCATCAGCAAGGTGTCTGGGCCCCTAGTCAGTTGCTTTGATTTCACACTGCATTTCCCTGGGAAGGCAGGTCTCAGGTAAATGAAACCCTAACTTAAAATATATATACGTATATAGAATTGAAGTAAAATTCACATAACTTAAAATCAACCATTTAAAAATACACATGGGCTTCCCTGGTGGCGCAGTGGTTGAGAGTCTGCCTGCCGATGCAGGGGACGTGGGTTCGTGCCCCGGTCGGGGAAGATCCCACATGCCGCGGAGCGGCTGGGCCCGTGAGCCATGGCGCGTCTGGAGCCTGTGCTCCGCAAAGGGAGAGTCCACAACAGTGAGAGGCCCGCGTACCGCAAAAAACAAACAAACAAACAAACAAAACATACCCAGAAAAGAGAGGCTTGGCAGACATGGTCCACTGGTTCACCAAATTCACAGGAAACTGGGCATTCCCCATGGTGGAAGCCACAGAAATGGGAATCGTCAAAGTCCCTCCTGCTTAGAGATGAGCGTTGTCCTGAAGCTTGGTATATAAGTGAGCTAGACTCACAGCCTAAGGGAAAGATGTGCAGGAGAACCTGCCTCGGGGTGGGGCAGGGCTCTTGTGGTCATCCTGGTGACTGCCAGTAATGAGCCCAAGCCTGGCAGAGCCACTGGTAAAGCAGGCCTGTTTCTCAATCTTTTCCCACCTCATGAACTGTCCAAGCCCTCTGTGAGCTCAGGGTTTGGCTGGCCCTACAATCCCTGGTTTGCCAAAGAAGGAACTGAAGCTGAGGCCTTTTCCAATGTATTCTTCCCTGCTTTCACTTCCGGCAATTATTACAAAGTGCACTCCTTAGCCTTACAATGGTTCGGAGATTAGAGCTTAATTTGGCCTGTTATTTCTGCAGCTTTGCCTTAAAAGCATTTGTAGCTGTACTAGCCCCACTAGGCTGTGAAGCCAACAGATTCTTAAATCACCAGAGGCTGGAGTTTGCGTGGTTCCGATGGCTCTGGCCAGAGGCAGTTTTCATGAGAACATTTTAATGGGTCACCAGGGTTTTCTGTGGGGACAGCTATCTCTGTAATAGGCAAAATGGGATTCTCTTAAGAGAAAAGCTGGCCTGCAGGAAAAATGATCAGGCTAGATCTCTAATGCAGTAGCTGAATAGGGCACCCTTTGCTGAAAGCAAACGCAGATGAAGCTGCTCTTCTCTTTCGGGAAGTTCACGGTGTGCATCTGGGAAGCAGACAGATCGGAGTGCAAAGCCTGCCTCTGCCGGTGTTCTGTATTCCGTGCATTATTCGGACAAATCCTTTCATCTCCCTGAAACTCAGTGTGTCCAACTGTGGAGTGGGGTGGTAGGACCAGAGTTATTGTACAACTGAATACAGTAATTTAGGGAAGTATCTGTTGTCTTTGGTGCTCAAAGACAACAGCATTATTATTCATTTTATTTTATTTTACTTTCATTTTAGTACTAATAGTTGCCTCCAGTTTGAGTTGACCCAAAAGGATCGGACAATTTGGGGCCTTTTTAGTCTTAGAAGCAGTGGCTTCTGTGATGTCGGATGCATTAGAGCTCTCCAGACCTTGACATGTTGTAGGGATTCTCGTCTACAGTACCGGCCCCTCCACTCAACCAGATATGTGGTTTATTTCATCATCTGGGGGCTTAGCCAGGTTAAAGCAGCATTTTTAGGTCCATGATTCCTGGGTGGGGGACAAAGTCCAGAGAAGCCAGTGGAAGTGTAAAGATAGAAGAGTAAGAAAGAATAATCTGTTTTTTCTGTATTGCATTCAAAGCTCTTTTGGTTCTATGAGTTAGCCGGATACTTTTCCATTTATCAGTCATTCAACAAATGTTAACTGAGCATCTGTTCTGTGACTGCCTGATAGCCCAGTCCCTCCTTACACACGCCTTCCTACCTCCTTCCTGCCTGCTCCCTTAGAAAGGTCACTTCTAGGTGTAAGATAATACACAGTTTTCTCCCTAAGAGGAAGGGCCACGTGAGATGCCTGGAGGATAGTGTGAACAAAGAGGGTGTCTGAGAGAAGGAAGACAGACAGGTTCTGGAAGGAGGTGGGAGGGTAGGGGTGATGGTTTCTGTTTAGCAAAAATGCCTACTGCCCCGGGGCACCCCTCTCTCCCCAAGCGAGTGCCGCTGGAAATCACCCCTGGCAAAGGCAGGCAAAGGCATGGACAGTCTAGCTGAATAACCTTGACTAGAATTGCCCAAGGGATTAGGAAATTGCATGCTTGCTTGCGTGTGCGTGTGCGCGTGTGCATGCATATTGCAATGTTTCTCCTTCCCCTGATAGAAGAAATGCTTCCATTTAGTTCCACTACTCTCAGGCTTTCTGTCTACATACACTCTCTTGGTCAGGCTCAGGGGACTCTGGAGAGGTGTGGTCCTGCCTCAAAGAGCACAGCCAGACTCGAGGGGCAGGATCTGGGAGGCACCAGGCAAAGGAAAAGACAAACACGCGGGAGAGGGGAGTCATGTCTTCCAGCCTGGCTTGTTTATTATTACAGCTCAGGAAGGAGGAATGTGCAAACTGTTCTTTTAGGGCCGAAACCATGCCTGCTCAATTTTTTCTCCTCTTTTCCTTTCTCTTTAGCATTCTGCTCCTCAATTCCCTGACAGCCCAAGACAAATTCTAATCACCAGCAGTGCCCTCATCTTCCCAGTATTCAGGAAAAGTGTTGCTAATGCCCTCCGGGTAATTTGTTTCATTAAAGCCCAGGACATATGTTGGTTCCTGGGATAGGTGAAGAAATGGAAAGAAAATGAGAGGTCAAGTGAATTAATTGCCCACGGCCAGATCCATCAACTCCCCTGATTTCCTGGAGCCTTTGTCAGCCAAAGAAAGGATCAAAATGAAGAGCCATGACTAGATTTTTAACTGTTTTGTAGCATAGATGCAAAACAAAGTTATGGATTAATTGTGGTCCACGATGTTAAGCAAAAAGTATTCCACATCTTTTTATAGGTTGGATCCCTGCTTGATTAAAATGGCAATTTAACTTATACTGCCTTTGTTGATTGTGCAACTTAATCAGACCTGCTGTCTTGCTGCGCCAGTCCCTAGAAAACCAGCCTCTGAGACTTTGAACGTGAGTCCTGCTGTTACGCTGTGATTATTTTTATGGCATCAACCTTTTGAAGGAAAGGAATGGCTGATTTAGTTGGGTGCAGTATAGCGTATTGTAATGTGTTTAATATTATTCATCTGTCTTCAAACATTCAAGGGAAATGGCTGTGCAAAGTAATTCAGCAGGTCCAGTGTAATCCACTCCCCAGTCCCCACCTTCCCCCAAAACCTGGAATCTGGAAATTTCTGCATATCCACGAGATCCATTGTGATAGTTATTTTTCAATCTCAAGGTATGATTTTTTATGATATGATATAGTTGTAGCACCGTATCTTACTTATAAGTACATGTTTTAAAGGCTTCATTCACTGCCTCACTCATTAAACGTATATTGAGTGCTTACTGTATGCAGGTATTGCTGTTGGTGCAGGAGAGGCAAAATTACATCACTCTGGGTGACTCACTTCCCCTCTTCTTTAGCCCGTCAGCCTCCTGGTCCCATCCTGCACCTTGATATTCAATCAGAGAGACCTGAGGGAAACATGGTCCCTGGACACTCTAGGGTTTCATTTATCAACTTGTCAGACTCATGGAAACAGACCATCTCCTCTCTGATGGGTCCAGCAAAAGCCTGGGTATGTTTCCCACCGAGGAGCCTGGTTTGGGTCACGTGACCACACCTGACCCAATCTCTGTGGTAGCGGGTGGTGGACTCTGCTTGGACAGCCTGATTAAATGTCTACTCAGATAGGTGAGGGGGTCAGTTCCTCACAACCACACGGTTTCCCAAAAGTGTAGTTCAGCCAAAACAAGATAGGTAGAATGGTCAGGAAAAAAGCAGCAGATAGTGACTCTACCACTGAACCTCTCTCATGGGTACAAGACGTGGATTAGCTAATTGCTTACTCAACATCCTCACTGGGATGGCTCACATGCACCATCTCGAAAACGATACAGTAGCACACATGCAAAAGGACTCATCATCCTTCCCCACAGATTTACACCTTCCCTGGTTTACCTCATCTTGGTGAAGCATATCACAATCTACCCAACCACCCAAACGAGGACCTGGCCATTGACATACAAGCCTCAGTCCCCTTCATCCCCCTGGTCAACTGTCACCGGGTCTGAGACATTTCTTGCCTCTGTCCTTCTCTAGCCCCACCGCCACCTCTTGGGTTCAGATCATCATTGTCTTACCCAAATGTCTGCGGTGCTCTCCTGACTGGGTTTTTTCTCTCTAGACTTGCCCCTCTCCAATCCATGTTGATCTTCCCAGAACTAAAATATGACCATGTCACATGCCTGTTTTAAAGTCATTCGATGACTACCCAGTGGCTTCAGGATAAAATGCAAGCTCTTAAAACCTGGCATACAGAGGTATGCCTTCCGTGCAAAGCCCCGTCACCTGGCTTGGGGACTGCTTCTCTGGCCCTCACTGCCCCTCCCCACCCCTTGCCCCGTACTGCGCTGATAATACTGTAATGTCTCTTTGCTTGCCGGACTTTCTCCCTAAGCTGGAGCCCTTTAAGAGCCAGGATGATGTAGTGTGACTCACTCAACACCCATTCCAAAGCCTTCACACCTTTCTCTCCTGTTTGAGCTGGAAAGCTAACAATCGCTTTTATGAGACTCCCTTACAGCTGAGGTATAGGAATGTGACCTAAGTTCCATCAAGCAGATAGACTTGTATGAAACTTCCATAGAAGCCAACAGTGAAGACTGGCTCTTCTGGCAACCTTGGTGGTGATATCTCGTTCTTCTGGAGTCTTCATGCTCCAGCCCCCAGCACAAAGTGCCTATAGTGATGGTGTTTCCATCAGAACATGGCCTTGGTGTCACTGGTCATTTTTCTCAGTCTGCGTAGTTCTCAGCTGCGGTGCTGTTGTCTATATTCTTAGACACCAAGCCTGGCCCTGACCCTACCCAAGATTCCGTGAGCTACTCGATTTCTGTAATAAAAGTCTTTCTGTTTAAACTAGTTAGAGTGGATGCCCTTGTCTGCAAGGAAGCCCCCTGATTAATAAATGGTGACTAGTGCATCTTTGTGCCTACAGTGCTCAGCACAGTGCCTGGCCCAGGAAAGATGCCACATGCATGTTATCCAATAAATGGGTTTTTTTAATTAAAAAAATTTTTTTTTAATTTATTCATTTATTTTTGGCTGTGTTGGGTCTTTGTTGCTGCGCGCCGGCTTTCTCTAGTTGCGGCGAGCTGGGGCTAGTCTTCATTGCAGTGCACAGGCTTCTCATTGCAGTGGCTTCTCTTGTTGTGGAGCACGGGCTCTAGGTGCAGGGGCTTCAGTAGTTGTGGCTCGCAGGCTCCAGAGCGCAGGCTCAGTAGTTGTGGAGCACGGGCTTAGTTGCTCCGCGACATGTGGGATCTTCCTGGACCAGGGCTCGAACCCGTGTCCCCTGAACTGGCAGGCAGATTCTTATCCACTGCGCCACCAGGGAAGTCCCTGAATAAATGTTTGAATGGATGTACTTCCTCTGTTCTTAGAGAGCTCACTGTGCAGTGAAGGAGGCACGTGTGAGAACAAATATTTCAAGACAATGGGTTATAATAGAGTTAAAAGGTCATGAAAGTGCAAAGATGGGACCATTAGGACCATCTCAAGGAAGGTAACATTTGAGATGGGCCTCTAATAATCAGTAGCAATTCATTAGCTAGAAAAGGAGCTAAAGGTCATTCCAGGCAGGAGAATGGCATCTGTAAAGGAGCAAACATATGAGATTGTAGGACACGCTTAGGGGATGTGTGTGGTTGCATAGAATATGACCCTCTGGTCAGGAGATACAGATGGAAAGGGAGGGGAGAACAGGGTGTGAATAGCAGCAACAATTATAAAAGTGAGTGTTTCTGGTACTTCTGAGACACCGGATACTGATCCATGTCACTTACATACATTCTCTCATTTAATCCTTCACTGTCGCTATTGTTCTCATTTTACAGGTTGAGTTGCAAGTGGCAGAACTCATGTTCAAAGTGAGCTCTCTCTCACATGGTAAAGGATTTAAACTTTATCTTCAAAGGAATCAGAACCAATGAAGGTTGGACAGGGATATGATTAGATGGTTGTTGTTGTCAAAGCGCTGGAGAAAGAGAGCTTGACAGGAGGACTGTTAGGAGTCCAGAGGAGAGATGATAACAGCCCAACAAGTCAAGAGAGGTGAGAATGGGGAAGATTGGCCATATCTGAGAAATGTTTTAGAGGCTCAATAGACAAAGCCTGGAGACCGATCCCATATTGCAGAGCGAGGAGGCAATGGGGATCAAGGATGAAGCCAAGACGTGGGCTTGGGTGGCCGGGGGGATGGTGGTTCCGTTCATCGAAGTAGAGAAAACAGGTGAAGAAGCTGGTTTGGGATTAATGAATGATTTTGGTCTTAGACGTGTTAAGATTTGATTCCTTCAGAACAATAGCTTGGAGATCATCAAGATAATCCATTTGCCCAAATCTGTCGAGTCCCCGTGACCCTGGAGCAGGACCTGGTGCCCTGAGCGTCTGGGCAGCTGTTGAAGCATGGCTGGAATGCGGCTCAGCGCAGGCCGGGTGAGCACAGGGCCATGCGTTGCTGCATATTTAAAATTACTTGTCAGGCAAGGGAGCTACAGAGAAGAAAGGCTCTGGCTGGGGCAGGCAAACACCCGTGCCATTCAATAATTCAGCGCAGAGCTTGTCTTGGCCGCAGAGTTACCATCACAAGGAGCATTTTTAAAGTCAAACTCAATTTCTGTGCTAAGTCATGCCTGAGTGAGCTGGATAGTTGCCAAAAGACAAGAGAAGACTCCAGGCCTCTTTATGAACAGGCCCTGACAGATGGGGGTGCTGCAGGATGAAGCTGTCAGTCAGGTCCCAGCAGGGCAGGCACGTGACTCATTTGCATATGTCACATCCTTCAGCACAGCCCAGTCTGCAGGCCCGGGCTCCAGACCCGTGGGCACAAGAATCTGTGGCGCACAGCCTCTGACTATCGGATTCAAGCTTTATTAGACGCAGGGATCTGGCCTCCTATCCCTCATCTGTATGCTGCTCTGGACCAACTCACAGCCCCTCCAGCCAGAGTGGAGCTCTTCTGGCGGCGGGGGTGGGGGGCATTTCAGAGGAGTGCCCCAGCTCGGCTTTTCTGTGGGGCCCAAGAGGGGCTGGAGCACCATTAACGTGCTGCTACCAGCAGCCAACTTGCAAAGCTCTGGAAGGACAGGCTGCGTCCGCTTTCCCGGCAGGCTGCCTCGCAGCTGGCCACGAGGACAAGTCCTGTGTATGGGGCTACCTGTCCCCTGGCTTCTCCCTGGCCCTGCTTCTGTGCCTCCTTGATTAGTCCTGGAGCCCTGTGCTACTCCTACTGGGATTCAATTACTAAGAAGGCGGCCTCTAAGGAGACCTTGATTGGACGTCGATGGTGCTGCCTAAGATCTGGTATTGATGCTTGTTGACTGGTTAGCTGCCTGGTTAGGGCTGGATTCAAGCATGCATTTTCTTTTCTTTCTTTCTTTCTTTTTTTTTTTTTTGATGTGAGTTAGACACAAGGCTGCTCCCAGCAGGAGAGATCTGCCCTGGTTGCCCCATGGTACTGTCCTAGCCTTCCTGGCTTCCCTAAGGGCCAAATGCATCTATATTTCAACTGGTCCATAACCCACTAGCAGAGCCAGCAGCTAGCACAAACTAGGAATAACAGAAGTGTGTCTTTTCCTGCAGGCTGGCTCATCCCTGCACCAGGATGCCAGGCTTGGAGGACAGGACACAGGATAGATTTCAGCTCCCACCCATCCCCTATGCCAGGTTCTCTGTGCTGGTCACCAGGCACAGCCCTGCTGGGGTCCCTACCCGCGAACAGTCCATCAGTGTGCTATGATATGCCAATCGGTCAATTCTGCTTTACAGACCCTTCTGCAACCCCCCTCCCCCATTACGTGTTCCAAATTTTAAAATATACTGACTCTTAAAACACAAACTTACTTGAGTGTTGAAATTTTAATGACTTTACTTGAGATGTTTGGATTGCAAAACTTTTGGTTCAGTTCTCACTGAAGGTGAACTTTTGTAGTTTTGTTGGAGGCCTGTGCTGGGCTGGGTCTCTAAGCTCATGTTTAGGGTGCCCACTGGGCAGTCCAGCTCAGCCCCTGTGGCTAGACCTCCCAATGCTGCCTTCTCTCAGGCCCTGCCCCATGCCTCCTTGATCCTGCTGCTTAAAGAGACTGCTCGGACCTTGGCTAACAGTGCTTACACTTGGCTCCTACTTTCCCCCTTGGGCTGGTTCTCTGAGAGCCCCATCCCAGGAGTGACACAGTTTTGACTGTGTTCTTATGTTTAGGTACCCCTGATCTTTCCTGACTGTGTCTGATTCCCAATCCCAATATTGTCAAGGGGACCTTCCTCATGCTATTATCTCTGGATCCATAATAACCCACCACATTTAGGGGATCAGGATAGTGGAGGCAGTTCAGGGAATCTAGCTTCCTTCATGGCCTTTGGTGATCTTAAAATAAGTCCATGAATTATTCGATACTCCTCCCTTCCAGAGCTGGAGCTTAATTCTCTCCCCTCAACTGTGGGCTGAACTTAGTAAGTTGTTCCTTGTGAACAGAATGTGGTTTCTTTCTTTCTCTTTCCCTTGGATCCTTTACTCTGGGGGAAGCCAGCTGCCATGCTGTAAGGACACTCAAGTAGCCCTATGGAGAGGTCCACATGGTGAGGAACTGAGGCCTCCTGCCAACAACCAGCATGTGGCAGTCCTCTGAGTCACCGTGGAAGTGGACCTTCCCACCCCAGTCAAACCTCCAAGTGACTGCAGCCCTGATAATACTTGGACTACAACCTTCTGAGAGACCCTGAGCCGGAACCACCCAGTCAATCCATTCCCAAATTCCTAACCCCTGGCAACTTTGCAAGATCATAAGTGTTTACTGTTTTAAGCCCTTTATTTTTGAGGTAATTTGTTACACAGCAATAGATTACTAATACACTTCCCAAAAGTGAGACTGGAGAGAGAGATGGGGGGACTCTTAACAGAATGGTTTTCTGTACAAGCAGCTTCCGGATTGTTTAATACCCCTTTCCACATCCTAATGGCTTGTTTGCTCCTTTATTCCCCAGATAAACTGTGGGCCCTTGAGAAGAGGGTCTTGATAAACTCATCCTTAATTTAGCCGAGTTCTAAGGATACAAGCTTAAAGGCGTCAGTAATCTAAAATTCTCTATTTTCTGTAGCTCACCCTAATATCTCTTTGGGGCATCTGTTCTGAGAGTAACATACACAGACAATACTGGGGGCCCCCTACCTCCCAGGCCCTGTTTCTCTCAGCTCCTTCCATGCCCCCATTGGGTTATGGGAAATACTTGGTTGTCTCTGTTCCCTGCAGGATGTGGGAAGTCCTGCCAACTGTTCTCAAGTCCTCTGGGACACGGTTTGGTCCTTCTGGGCCTCTTCCCCAGAAAGGAGGCCCCTCCAGGCACTTGCCTGCCGTGATTCACCCCAAGGACAAGCGGCTCAATGCTTTGTTCCCCAAGAGAAAAGAATGAATTCACTTGGACTCCTAATTATAAAAGTGTCAGCAAACGCACCCTTTCAGACTTTGTTAACGATAAAACTTAACCTTCCCGGGAAAGGAGATCAATGCCCCTGCCTTCAGTTTCTCTGCAGCCCAAGGATCTGTGTCAGCAACTACGGCTCCCGGGATGGTACATATTTTCAGAAGGAACAAGTATTATGATTGATTAGTAGTGCTGCCTGCATAAGAGAGGGAGAGAGTAAATATAGCTCTGCTCTATTAACCACCTCTGACCTATACTTTTTTTTTTTTTTTGCTTTACGCGGGCCCCTCCCCGCCGTGGCCCCTCCCGCCGCGGAGCACAGGCCCCAGACACGCAGGCTCAGTGGCCACGGCCCACGGGCCCGGACGCTCCGCGGCATGCGGGATCCCCCCGGACCGGGGCACGAACCTGTGTCCCCTGCATCGGCAGGCGGACTCTCAACCACTGCGCCACCAGGGAAGCCCTGACCTATACTTTTGATGCTCCCCTGTTACTTCTCCAAGATGTTGGAGAAACAGGCCCTTGGGTGGCAAAACGTCTCCTGTCCTTCTAGGAGGCCCAGTTGCTGGTGCTGTTCTGCAGCTAGCTGACTTAGGAGGGCTCTGCCTGGATGCGGCCTGGGTAGCAGCACTCTTTTTGTAGCTAGGCTGAGAAGATAAAACAACAGCGGTGGAGTTAGCGTATTATTACCCCAGACGCTCTGTTCTGGATGCAAATCAGTACGGATGTCTGAACTGGCCACATTTCTCACCGAAGGTCCAGGCAGCAAGTATAAAGGCACTTTCATTACTTAGCATCCTGATGGAGGTGTGTGCTTGTCAGGGACAGAAAAAACCTTACAGGTCCCGCCATCTCATTGATTCCTCTGATGAAAGAAAACAGGCAGCCTGGCCACGGGAATTCCAAGCTGCAAGAGCAAAAGGAGCAATTCCAACCTGTATCCACTTTCCTGCACGTGGTGGCCCTACTGGGGTGGCCTGTCCATTGAGGGTTCATGGACCTCTTGCTTCTGCTAACTGGTCACAGTGAAAAATGAAGGCTGAATCTCTGGGCTGTAAATAAGAATACGGCTGAACTCTCTCCCCTGCCCTGAAAGGGATTGACAGGTGTCTACTTGTGCCCAATGGAAGCAAAGACTCTGAGCAGAAATATGTGCTTTCACCCTGCAGGGCTCCTGGGGACCCCTGGGGGGGGCACACTTGGGGAAGAGAAGCCAAGAGGAAGCTGATGAGGGCCAAGCTCTGATGATCTCCAGTCGTCACTCACCGCAGATGAAAGCAGCCTCGCTGTGCCCAGACCATATAAATGTTGAACAAGGCTGTTTGGAAGATTTGAGATCCTTAAAGGAGTTAGAGGGAAGAGGATGAGTTCAGTGCAGAAGATGGTATCAGAAAATGCTGACCCTCAGCTAAGAGCTAATACAAAAGTCAGCAACAAAAGAGTGAGCGTGGATTCTATCAGACATGGCTTCTATTCTTGGCTCAGAATTTGCACATGCATTACTTCCGAGGTATGGTTGTGCAGGAATTTGACTGTCTGGGTCAGAACAGTCAGGAGAAGGAAAGCATTCATCTCTCTGTTGGGTTTCCTGAAGTCTCCTCCCTTACCTGGAAGTGCAGCATGTTAACTTCAGGCTCCTTCTGTACTGCAAGAGAGCTTTCCACCCCATCACAGGACACACGCGCTCAGGGTAGCTCATTCTCTGAGGGACCCCAATCGGCTAAAGAGTCATTTTTGCTAAGAAGCCTTCCAAACACCCCAAATCTCGGCCAGGCCCCACTCTCTGCACCTCTGCAAGGCCCACTACTCATTTCCATCAGAGCACACGTGACCCTGGCTTGTATATGTGTCCATCTCTCCCACTAGACCACAGTGATGGGGCAGGCGGTGCTTTACTCGCCATTATGTCTCTTAGCAAAGTGCCCAGTATGCAGTAGATGCCCCCAAAACATGTATTGAATGAATACACGAGAAAGTGTACGGGGAGCCTCAGAGTGGGCTGTGCTGAACAGCTGCTCCTAAGGCAGCCCCCCGGCCAGAAGGTACCTCTGAGCTCTTGTTGTGACTTCTCCTGGCTAACTGCTGGTGCCACCTGGGAGATTGGCTAGGGATGATTCTCTCGCAAAGGCTGAGCCCCAGGTTTTATCATCTGACCCCTTTCCTTTCCTAGTGGTACCCACCAATCATCCAGCTTGTCTGCCCTGGAACACAGCACATCCAGGAGGCCAACTTAGAAGCCAGGAAACTCTCCTTTCACGGTGTGGTGAATCTGAGCACACAGCAAGCGCGGTTTAGGGTTAAAGCATTTCCTGAGTCTCTTCCCAGACTTTCCCACCTCTCTTACCATCTCTGGCTGCCCTAAGTCCACACTCACGGGCCTTTCTGTCCTTCTTAATATTTTCCTTTAGTTACTCTCCTTGCCAGAGGCTGAGCTACCTCTCACTCCTTTCCCCCTTTGTGGGTTCCTGGGAGTGCGGGCACTGTTAGGTCAAGGTGCCTAGGTTTTCAGCTGAAATCGCTCTGCTTACAACACCCTGAGAGATGCTGCAGCCCCGCCCTGAATCCCTGGTGTTCATACTCTGTCCTTCCTAGCTCTCCACTCTCTGCCCTCCAGGCTCTTCTGAAAACACAGCCCACTGAATGCATGTGCCCAGGCCTCACGCCCCATTAGAGTTCACAATCCCCAGGCCCCCCTCCACAAGCCCTGCTCTGAAGCTTCCTCACTCGGCCACACTGTCCCCTGGTCCTCATACGGCTCTGCCGCTCACGAGGCCTCACCCTGACCCCAGGTCTCGACTCACACTGCTTCCCGGGCATTTGCCCAGCCTGGGCCTCCCCTCGGTTCTCTATGATTTGGAGGAAGAGCCCCACAGCTTCACACTGGCACTCTCCCCTGTCCCTACTTGCTCTTTGTATGAGAAGGTCCACAGACCTTGAGGAGGGGAGCAGGAATTTACCAGGAGGACAAAGGGAAAATCTCATTCCAGGAAGAGGAAACAGCCAATACAAAGGCCCCAGGGAAGAAAATCAATGAAAGAGGGACAGCCAGAAACCTGGTGTAACCTGAGGGGACAGGTGGAGTGAGGTGAGGGAGAGTGTGGAAGTGGGGACGGAAGGCCTAACCTTGACGTAAATTTGATGGACCATCATCTGTGGGCAAGAGAGTTATTGATTAGCTCTGTGTTTATATTCACTGTCCCTCATATTACAGACAAAGGGCTAGTATCCTTGATAAGGGTTTGAAATTGATAAGAAAGTTGATGAGAAAAATTAATAAGAAACTGACTTTTAAAAATAGACGATAGGGCTTCCCTGGTGGCGTAGTGGTTGAGAGTCTGCCTGCCGATGCAGGGGACACGGGTTCATGTCCCGGTCCGGGAAGATCCCACATGCCACGGAGCGGCTGGGCCCATGAGCCATGGCCGCTGAGCCTGCGCGTCCGGAGCCTGTGCTCCGCAGTGGGAGAAGCCACAGCAGTGAGAGGCCCGAGTACCGCAAAAAAAAAAAATAATAATAATAATAACTCCAGAGAAGTATGAGCGAAAGATACGATCAGACAGTTCACAGAGAAGGAAATACAAATGTCTCTTAAACATATAAAAGATGTTTGACCTCACTCATAAGAAGAGAAATGCAAATTAATTCTTACTGAGATTCTATTTTCACCTATTGGCAGAAATCCCAGAATTTGATAACTCGTTCAATCATTGCTGGTAGAAGTGTAAATTAGCACAACTCAATGGAGGGCAATTTGGCAATATCTACTCAAAGTACAAATGCTATACCCTTTGACCTCCCCTTCTGGGATTTTTACTACAGAGCTATACTGTGCACATGTGAAATAATGTATATTCAGGGTAACTAACTATAGCATTGTTGAAATGGTAAAACATAAGAAGCAGCTAAGTGTCCATCTATAGGGTACCATTAAACTGGTGATGTCTTGTTAGGGAACCGTTGACTGAAACCTCCTGCTTGGCCAGGCACCATGGTAACTACTTGCCTGAGTTGTCTCACAACAGGAGGTTCCGATAAAGAATGCGGTGCTGCCACCGGGAGAATTCGCCAGGAGCCAAAAGGAGGAGGGAAGAGACGATATGACTTGCCAACCTCCCAGAGACCCTCACGCTCGAATCCATCTCGGCTGAGAGATGCGTGTGCCACCAGGAAGGACCCTGAGTCAGAATGCTTGTCCAGAGACAACCCGGAAACTAACCCCGTTACCGTGAAACCCGAGACTGCGAGCCACGTGGCAGAGCAGCTCTCCGGGGTTCCCTTACCCTGCTGCTCTCTGCCCGGGCGCCCCTTCCCAATGAAGTCTTTTGTTGTCAGCACGTGTGTCTCCTCGGACAATTCATTTCCGAGTGTTAGACGACAGCCCACTCTGGGGCCCTGGAAGGGGTCTCCCTTCCTGCAACAGCCTAACTACACAACTGTGAAAAAGAATGAGTTGTGCTCTCTGTCCTGACAGGGAAGAATTCCAAGACATCCAAGACAGTGATTAGATGGTTAAGTAAAAGATAGACTAGTGTATATAGTTGGTACATTTTGTGTAAAACAAGGGGGGGGGAGAAATGAGAATATATATTTGCATTTTCTTGTGAAAGCATAAAGGAACTTGGGATGGGTCCAAAATGGCCGCCCAAGTGGACGCGGGAGAGATGTGGGAACCAGGCAGGCAGGGGACGGGAGTGAGGAGAGACTTTTCACTGTGAACCTTCTTATACTTTTTCTGAATTTTGAATCATGAGACTATGTACCGTATTCATAACATTACATTAAAAAAACAGAATTCCTGTTTCCACAGTCTCTCACAATAGTTCTTCTGTAGCCTGGCTGCCCAGAGGAACCCAGCAACTGCTCTTATGACTCACAAGCCATCTGCAGTGATCCCCAAGTGTGAACAGATATTCTCCCCAAACAAATTCATAAGTGTCTTTAGAGGACGGCCTCGCAGCATCACCCAACTGTAAGTCATTACAGCTCCCTCGAGGTTGAAAAATACCTCCTCATTCTTCTGGGGCTCTGATTCGGATTTCTGCATTTTCCCATGTGCTTCTTTCCTGCTCAAGTCATCCTTTTCAGGTGGTATTTTTTTTTAATTTATTTATTTATTTTTGGCTGCATTGGGTCTTCATTGCTGTGCGTGGGCTTTCTCTAGTTGTGGCGAGCAGGGGCTACTCTTCGTTGCAGTGCACGGGCTTCTCATTGGGGTGGCTTCTCTTGCTGCGGAGCACGGGCTCTAGGCACATGGGCTTCAGTAGTTGTGGCTCGCAGGCTCTAGAGCGCAGGCTCAGTAGTTGTGGCACACGGGCTTACTTGCTCCGCGGCATGTGGGATCTTCCCGGACCAGGGCTCGAACCCGTGTCGCCTGCATTGACAGGCGGATACTTAACCACTGAGCCAACAGGGAAGCCCCTCAGGTGGCATTTTGATTGCATTAAGCCTGTATCTGCCCTTTACTCTGGTGTCTTTCTTCCTCAGTCATCCCCTCCCTAAAGCAACCTTGCTGAAAAGTTCTGTGGGAACCGGTCACTCTTGGTGCTTTGTAATCACTTTCCCAGACCCTGCATATCAAATGTGGTTGCCCAATTTGAACACTTTGTAAAAACAGTAAAAATCACTTGGTGAAAATCCTTCAAACAAGGAGCAGCTGTGCTGGAGAAAAAGCCAGCGGGGTGCTCACCACTTTCTTAGAAGTGTGGTGGGAAGCACAGTGTCCCAGAGTTCCAGGAGGTGAATGGCAAAGTTTTCCTACACGTGCACTTTGGTTGGGATAGGATTGCGTGAGAAATGGTCTTCTCCACCAGCTGGTTCACAAAGTTGCCCTCTTTAGATCATGGTCAGGAGTTCTCCTAGGAGAGCTTTGAGTCTGGGCTTCCTTCTTCTGGCTTTCTTGCTCTGTGGATGTGACACCTGTTACTCAGGCCTAAGCTAAATTACCACCCACACATCTGCAAGCAGGTGCTGAAGGAAAGATTTATAAGCTCAGGTCTGACTAGGTTGACTCCCTCCCCTGCTCTTGCCTTAAAGCTAATCTTTTGTAAAAGTTCTATTCACTCACGTGTGGCTTGTTTTATTCCCCAGATGAAAAGGGTCTTCAGCTTTGATTACACATATGTGCGCCCAGCAAACTCCTGGAGTATAGGGACCCAAAACATAGCCAACGCTCCGTAAATATTCGTTGAATAAACACATGAATGAGTGGTTAAGCGGATCTCTAACATTTGCTGTGTGTCTAGAGCCGGTCTTATCCAATAGAAATTTCTGTGATGGTGGAGATGTTCTATAGCTGTGTTGTCCAATACTGCAGCCGCTAGCCACACGTGAGCACTTGAAATGTGGCTGGTGTGACTGGGGGGCTGCATTTTAGATTTCAATTAATCTGATGTAAAGGGCCACATGCCGCTATTGGCTGTCGTATTGAATGGTATAGATTTCGATTATTGGCTATATAATTTGCTCATCTACATTGATAAACTGTGCAGCCTTCTCAGGTTAACTCTTCTTGTTTAACACGGCCCAGAAACTTTCAACAACTGCTGTGGAAGCAGTGGAAAGGCATATTAGTACTTCCCGTGGCACTTGGCATCGTCACCACAGGCAAACGGAAGCCAGGAGGAGGAAGAGGGAATAGAAATTTGTTCTGCCTGCTTTTTTCGGAAAAAGTCTTGGGTCACCCCGGGAGGGTAAGGGGTCAGCCTCCTGGTTTATGACTTACCCAAGAGCTACCCTCTATGACTGCTCCAAGTCACCACCAGCCGGCTGGGCATAGAGTCAGAGTTGAGTCTGAGGGAGGAGTGCCACGTGGTGAGTCATCATTACCATTTCTCAGAACAGGTGTTCTTCAGGGAACCTCCTCGGAGGGTTCCACACCCAACCTGCCCTTACCTGCAGGGGTGACTATAGCCTGAGGACAGGCATGGAGCTGCATTCCTGTTCAGTGTGGAGTAACCAGCAACTTGTGCTCAAAGATCCCACAAGGGGGACTTCCCTGGTGGTCCAGTGGCTAAGACTCCGAGCTCCCAATGCGGGGGGCCTGGGTTCCATCCCTGGTCAGGGAACTAGATCCCGCATGCCACATCTAAAGATCACGCATGTCACAACTAAAAAGACCCTGCATGCCACAGTGAAGATCCCACGTGCCGCAACTAAGACCCGATGCAGCCAAATAAATAAATAAATATTTTTTAAAAAAAGAAAAAAGAACAAAAGACCCCAGGGGTGGTTTTGTGCTCTGGCCAGGATTTGGATCCAGGGGTGGTTTTGTGCTCTGGCCACTCGGGTGAAAGCTGAAGTCCCCTGTATGTGTACCAGCAACAACTTTAGCAACTTTAATGCCAAACTGGAACCCTGTGTTTAGCACTTGGCCCATCTGGTTCCATCCACTGTTGCCCTGGCCGAAAGCAGAGCACGTTCGCTTTCTGGAGAGCCTGGGGCATTTCAGTCACAGCAGAAGGGATGACTGCTGAGTCAGCCCTTGTGTGTGACTATGTGTGTGTATGTGATCCCCTAGGTGCCACTGTCCTCTAATGGATGGAACGGGACAATCTCTACACCCAAGGTGAGCAGGACTTGCTTATCCTGCTGAACGAACGTAGTTCTTTTGCTTTCTGAATTAGGAAATGCCACAGGGCTTCCCTGGTGGCGCAGTGGTTGAGAGTCCACCTGCCGATGCAGGGGACGCGGGTTCGTGCCTGGGTTCGGGAAGATCCTACATGCCGCGGAGCAGCTGGGTCCGTGAGCCATGGCCGCTGAGCCTGTGCGTCCGGAGCCTGTGCTCTGCAATGGGAGAGGCCACAGCAGCAAGAGGCCCGCGTACCGCCAAAAAAAAAAAAAAAAAAAAAAAAAGAAATGTCACAGATGCCAGGTCACAAAGCCAGAGCCCCCAGAGCATCTTCTCTCATCCCTCAGAGATACAGGCAAAAGGTCCATGCCACCTAGCACTCCTCAGTCCTGCGCTAGCCTGCTTGCCACCATTCATCTGAAAGACGAAAAGACTGCAGCGCCAGGTCCCTGACACAGCAGAACTTCCGAGGTGCCTGAGGCCCAGGGCAGTGTCTGGGAGCAGTCTTCCATTGCTGGTGAGCCATATTCTAGAGCCTAGAGGTATTTCCACATATCCAACATGCCCGACAGGCCCAGCAGGCAGGGTGGGGAAGCCCATACTGCACGACACACGAGAGAAGCTCTGGTTACCAGTAGCACAAACAATGCCTCATTCAGGGGCTCAGGTAACAGTCAGGGTAACCCGTCACTCCACACTGATGCACCTCGCCCTCCCCTCACTCTTCTGCTTCTCCTCCCAACCTCATCTTCCAAATCCTTGGGGGAAGGGCAAGCCTAAGTTTGAACAATTGGTGTCCAGAAACCCAGTCCTTGCAAGAATAATGTGCTGACAGCATGGCAGTCTACTGTCACCTTGTTATTTGACCCTTTGCTTCTTGAAATCCCATCCAGCTGTGTCTAAACTTCCTACAGTTTCCATCACTGCCTTACTTTTTCAGAGCTACTCATCCTTGCAGATGGTGTGACTCTTTCTGGGTCAGGCGTGACTGAGAAGGCTGGTGTGAGTGTATCTCCCTGGCCATTCTGGAAGACCTCTAGTTCCCTGGAGAAGGGGTCTGTCCCAGGCTACTGTGTGTGGCTCTGTGCATTTCTTGGGACACTGAAGGTTACTACCTGCAGAAATTATTCCCTAAATAAAGAACAGTTATTTGAGGGCAAGTTTATCTCTGTGTAGCATAGTCATAGAATTTTAAATTTTGAGAGCTGGAAGAAAACCTAAAAATCACAGCTTCGCTTTTAGGGTGAAGAAAACAATACCAGAGAGGTTAAGTAGCTTGGCCAAAGTCATTAAGCTTACAGACACAGCTACTAGAACCTAGAGGAGACAATTGCCAAGACTTGACTTGTAAGTCAATGAGTTGAGGTTGACTTCAAATGGAAGTAGGGAACTTACTATGGACTCCTCACTTAGAAGAAGGGGTATGGCTTCAAAATTATTTTAAATAATTTCTCCCTTTTTTCCCCAGTATCAGATACTCTAAATTTTATCCTATATTAAGCAGGATGATCATGGGTCCTCTCTTTCACTGTAAAATGTTTTGCTTCCCTGTCCCCTATTCCACCCCTGTTTAAATTGTGCCCACTGGGTTTATATAATTTGGGATTCACTTGGTTGACAGAATCTGCTCATAGGGGAAGATCTAAGTGAAAGTCTTGCTGCCCAAAGGGCAAGTAAATCTTGCCTGGAGCCGTCCTTACATCTCCAGGGCTATGGATGGTGTCATTTGTCAAAAGATGCTGCAACCTCTCGGGAGGCTGACCTCCAAGGTTGAACTGGGGTCAAGGCTTGCTCTTTCCTTTCTCCTTGATAATGTACCTGTCAACTCTCAGGAGATGTGGGCTGCTATGATATTGAGATGAGAATGGGAGGCTGATACCATCTTGGGACTTACATAAGTTTCAGTCAAATGAACCCCTTTGAACCAGGTGAGAGGTAGCCAAAGTCCATTGCCGTGGAACAGGGTGCTCCCGAGGTGAGTGAAGGTTCTGCTTTTTTATGAGCCATAGGGGTCTCTCTCCTCCATCCTATCCTGGAAATGCAGGGGTCAGCACCTCTCCCAGTAGGGGCTGGTAAAAGGATCAGTTAATGTTTTCCACAAGGTTCTTTATAGAAGTTTTTTACTTGTCCTGCTAGAGGTCATTCCAGTTCTGTTTATGAAATAGTTGCTAGTTAAGAACCTGGCTGTCATCCATCCTTTATGTTGGGCCGCTTTTGTGGTGGGAATCCTGTTTTTCTGGAGATATCAGGGCTATAAATGGTTCCTGGGATGATGGCTCATGTATCCCACCAATCTAGCGCTGTATTTTAATGCTATTCTGTCTTATTCCTTCAACAAGATTGGGCATTCCTTGAGCCCAAATAATGCAATTTGTATTTTCCTTAATTTCCTGTCTGGTACACAGCCTAAGCGCACTGTACCTATGAATAAGCAACTTGATTTGAGTTATTAAAGGCTTCAATTAGGCAGAAACATACATTAGTAGCAAAATGTTTGTGTATTGAATAGAGAGTAAAAATTTACAGTAAAAATACAGTGTTACTCATTCAAGTCAGCAATGAGAAATGGAAACCTTTTTTTTTAGAAAAAAATGATCTCAGTAAAAGACTTTGATTCAAATGTCCAAAATTTTTCAATAATGTCCCTAAAAATATTGATCGAAAATGGTGCAGAGGGCGTTAAGTCAGCTTGGAAGGTACACACTTGGCGTTCACATACGTGAGGAAGCCCGACAACACCTTTGAAAGCTTAGAACCAAAGAAAGGTTGAGAAATGTGACAAATATGGAACACAGCCCTGAGACTAGATGGTTTATCACACTTGCCTGTGTCGTGAGGACAGTTTCGGCATAAATGCCAGGCATGTGGACAGATAAGGGGAAATCACATTTCAAGAATGCCTTCCCGGAGCTGGAGAGCCGTGGCTCGGGTGTGGCTGAGAGCCACTGCGCGGCATCCTTTCGAAGGGGTTTTCACTTACCTGAGGCCTGACATTCTCCCAGGGGTGCCTGCAGCCTGGAAATTAAGTGCACCTTAATTTAAGCGCACCTGGAAATTAAAGGAGGCATCCGGCTCCTGTTCTGTGAGCTGAGTCAAAGGCAGAGTGGTGCCCAGCCATTTTCTTTTAAATTTTAACAACGTGAGGGATTTATGCAGCCCCGCAACGTCTGCGTGATCTGCGTGATCCACTGCTGCCAGGGCAGAAAGCAAGAGATGGGACTCAGACTCCAGAAAGCAGCACTTTACTGGAAGATAATGAGCGAGAATAGCTAGCATTTTTAAGTCCAAATTGTTGTCCTGGAAGGTTCTGTGAGGGGAGGAGCCTGAGGAAGTTTGAAAGGAGGGATTGTTCTGCTCTCTTGGGTGCTGGTCTCAGATTAAGTATCAGCAATAACACGTGCACCTAAATCGTTCCATTGGGCTGGAGAAGTTTTAGCCGAAGGTCACTTATTTCTAGTTCTGAATAAAATTATGTAAGTTGTTGCCTTAAAATTTTCAGATGCATTTTTGAACTGGACTTTGGCCATGCTGTCAGGCAGGCGTTCAGGGAAATGTTGTTAGCTTTGGCCCTCTTGGCCTGGAGGAATTAATCATCTCCCGAAGCTTCTCTTTGGGCTTGGAGACCTCTGCGTGCCTCTCACTTGCTTTTGTCTTGGTTTATGGTTGAAGCCCACTGAAGTCCCCCACCTTTGCTTTCCTGGAGGATTCTCCCAAGTCTGAGGACAACAGCAAACAAACATAACTCAACCAAGCAAAAACCCACGCATGGGGTAAGACGTCTGTGTTTGGTTGTTGCTTGGAGTATAGTAATGTCATGGCTGTTCCTTAAAAAGGTATCATTGACTTCTGTTTTCAATGGTCAAAACCAAATGTAGGGCTTCCCTGGTGGCGCAGTGGTTGAGAGTCTGCCTGCCGATGCAGGGGACACGGGTTCGTGCCCCGGTCCGGGAGGATCCCACATGCCGCTCCGCGGCTGGGCCCGTGAGCCATGGCCGCTGAGCCTGCGCGTCTGGAGCCTGTGCTCCGCAGCGGGAGAGGCCACAACAGTGAGGGGCCTGCAGTTGGCTTACAAAATTCCTGAGCAAAAAACGGTGGACTCTTGTGAGTAGAGGCCAGCTCCAGCTTGCCACGGGCACTAGCCTGGCACGGCATTACTGAAACTAACCTGAAGACACAGAGCCAGACAGACCTGGAGAGACGCCCCCTGGCCCCAGCGCATGGGAGGTGTGTAGGTCAGGCATGTTACCTAACCTTTTGAACTTTCATATACTTAACCAGGAAACCAAGGTGAATAGCCATCAACATTCTTTCAGTTGTGAGTGGCAGAAATCATTGAAGTAAAGAGAAAAGGGGGAATTTACTGGTTCATGCACACAATCGAGGAACTGGAGCATCATGGGATTTGTTCTTCTCGCTGTCTCCCTCTGTCAGTGTATTCTTTCCTCAGGGTAAGAACTCGGGCTCATCCGCAATTTCAAATTTATATTGTCACGGTTGAATGACCAAAGATGAGCAGCTCTTTCCCTGTTCTACTGTGGGGAATCCCAGGCTTGGCCACCTAGTGTGTCATGTTGGGTCACGTGTCCATCCCTGGAGCAGTCTCTGTGGCCAGGTTGATGGAGGACTGGATGAGTGGCAGTACCCACCCTACCCTGTGGTCCCCATCAGACTTGCCCAGAAGAAGATGCCATTCTGAGCAGACACTACCCCCAGTGGCCACCTCGGGAGTTATGTGCTGATTCTGAGGTTTTGTTGTGAGCCTGGGATAAGACTGTGAGTGGAAAGGGCTGCCCTGCAGTAGGGATTCAGTGTCAGTGCCCACCTCCTCCCCTCCCATCCTTCCCATCCCTCCTGCTTTCTCCCACTGAAGTCCCAGTGAAATTCTGCCGGACAGACCATGGGCCATGGATCGGGGTCTGGCTCACCCGTTAGAAACAGCCTGTACACTTGGCCTCCTGTCCGTGCAGGGCGAACAAGACTGGGCAGCACAGAACTGGGAGGCGTGAGACATGGACATGAGTGTGTCACCACCGCCTGCTTCAGTGTCTTTTTCTTCAGCCTCCTTGGCCACTGATTTATGTCCTGGATACTGTTCCTAAAGGGTCATTGTGAATTATATGTGAATTACAGCCATGTCTTCTAGAGATGAGACGATGTAGAGCACTCTGCCAGTGCCCTACTGTGTCCCTGGCCGTGCATACCCCTCTACCTGCCGGCTGCCGGCGCTGACATTTTGCTGTCTAGGGGCTTCTCCTCACTCCTGGGGCGCCCTCTGCTCTCTGATGGCAGCTGAGAGTGTCTCCGGGAAGCAACCTGCAGGCAATAACTGATGAGCCTTGGTGATGAATACCCTGGCCCCCACCCCTCTGAGGGCTGTGTTTTACGTGGAGCCCCAGAGCTTCCCAGACAGCGTTAAGCTCCGTCATCCACACTGGCAGTGGGCTAGGTCGAAGACCCTCTATTAGCCGCCTTCCCTTCCTTGTCTCTCTTCCCATCCCCGTCTGGTTTTCTCTGTACCTATTTGTGCTTGAATCCTTGTCTCAGGGTCTCCACTGTAGGGGGAACTCAAACAATCATGGGGGATTTCTGAAACAGCCAAAAGAATAATTCTTGAATTGGAATTCCAAATTCTATTTTCTGATTTGGAAATAGCAGAGTCTGACATGTGCACATAAATGGGTAGGAACAATGGGACGGAATACTTGAAATGGAAATTATCCAGAAAATCATGGAGGTGTGGCTGCTACCGTGATAACAATGAATGGGAGGCTACTTTGGAGTGGAGACGCTGCTCCAGACCCGTAGGGCCAGCCTAGGGCCAAGCTTCCTGTCTTGAGGCCAAGGTCAAGCAGAGGAGGACAATCCTATAAAACTTGGGCTTAGGCCCCTGCCTGTTGTTGGTACTGGCCCTTACAGGACACCTGGAACACATGCTAACTCTTGTCTCTGTGTCTCACCACATCCTGTGTCTCACCACATCCTCTTGTGTCTCACCACATCTCACCTACATGTGGGAGCCATTCCCATGGAGGGCCAGACTCCATTTGCTGAGGATAAATTGCTATTTCTTGGGACAGTAGAAGGGAGAGCAGAAAGCAGGAATTCCACTGCACATGTCTTTGTTAAGCCCCTGCATATATGAATCTGTGCTCGGAGCTGGGAGGGACTCCGGAGCATTAAGACCTGCCCTCAGGGAGCTCCCAGCCTGAGTGGAGAGACAGACAGGACACCCACTAACTGCAGAACAGAGCCGCGTGAAAAAATGCCCTGGAATCTTTGCCAGTGAAATGCTGAGGGAAGGCGGGGGGGAATGATCGATTCTGATTCACAGGGTTGGAAATGACATCCTGTATATGATGAATGGATATAAATCTTCTAGCAGGGGGTCAGATGTATCCAAGGATTGATTCGCTTCTAGGGTCTTTTCCACACTGAGAATTCTATGTCTAAGTACCAGAGAATATCTAGTAGATGTTTGATGAGTTCTAGCTACAGTTATCTGCAAAATGAAAGGCAAAAGCCAAGGGCCTATTTGTAGCTGAATTACCGAACACTAAGAGGTTCTGGCTGGTATTACCTGGATTGGCTGTCCTTGATGCCAGAAAACGGTGCACAGTTTCCTACTATCCAACTCACTTGGCACTGGTGGCCCCGGCATCCCAGTGCTGGATACTGGGGGGAGGCGGGGCCCTCAGTGGGGGAGGCTACCTATCTGGGAAGGATCCAGAACACAAGGGGTATTTTCAGCACCAGGTTCTGCAGCCTTTGCTGCTGTCCTCACCGAATTGCAGTGCCTTCCAGAAGGGACTGTACTGGAGGGTGAGCTCCTGCAGGGAAGACTCAGACACCAGACACGTTGGCATTTGCAGGGGAGTTTGCTCTGGTGCCCGGTGGGTGGGAACCGTTCCCAGGGTATGTGAAGGGGTGGGAAGGAGAGAAGGCAGGGAAAGCAGCGGATTATTTGAGCTCAAGTCCAGGACCACCCCGGGAAGCCCTGCGAGGCTGCGGGAGCCATCGTCATCTTGAGAGTTAGGGGAGCGCTTGCAGGCTGCACCCGGGGAACTCTCCCCAGCCCTCCCACACAGCAGGAAAGATGCAGCGCGTGTTTGCTGCCTGTCTGCTGCCGGGGAGGAGGCTCCTGCTCTAGCTGAGCAGCTCTGCTTGAACACAGAGCTGTGGATGGGTGTGTGGGAGTGAGGGTGTGGTGTGTGCCAGGGAGGGCCTTTTGCCATCCTAAATGGCAGGGGGGCAGCTGTTTCGGGATGAGAGGCAGAGCAGGAGGGTGTCTGAGCTAGAGCAAAGGTAATGGTTAGCCGGTTTATCTAGCTAGCTCCCTCGGAGGAGGCCAGAAAGCAATGGTTTATAAACGCTGGTGTGTGTGGGGTGTGTGTGTGTGTGTGTGTGTGAGAGAGAGAGAGAGAGAGAGAGAGAAAGTCTTAAGAAAACAACTCAGGGAAAATAGGCAATATTTATCTTTAGTAAATTTTATACTATCATAAGTAATCGAATTCAGTTCACAAATGTATTTCTTTGTAAAATCGGATGCAATTATATATCGACTTGTTGGGGTTTTGGTTGGCTGGTTGAAGAGATGTTACAAGGGAATGAAAACATTTGCTGAGACAATCAGGCCATGCTCCCTACCCAGCACAAAACCTGAAGAAAATCCTTAGAGAAAAACATTTTTCCCCCTCTCTTCCCACAGCCTCTCACCACTGCAACTACTTTCCCTCCTTTCCCTTTTTCTCTTCCTTGCCAATTTCCTCTGGTTTATAATTCATTCATTCAGTCAGTCAACACACATATTATAGGCATATATGCCAGCATTAGTCTCTGTGCGTGTAAGCTACTACGTAAGCAGATTTTCAGTTTTCAGTTAATCTAAGGAAGACGTCTCTGATTAATTTCACTCCTGAAGGCAGTGTGTTCTCCATCAGGGAATGTGTCTGACTATTTGAGTGGCAGGAGCCAGCTGGGATGCATATGGCGGATTCTTGCATGATGTTGGGCTTGGCAGAGATAACACCTCAGGCTCCTCCCCATGCTGACATGCCATGATTTTGTTGTGATAATTTTTTTTTTTTTTGCAATACGCGGGCCTGTCACTGTTGCGGCCTCTCCCGTTGTGGAGCACAGGCTCCGGACGCGCAGGCTCAGCGGCCAAGCCTCACGGGCCCAGCCGCTCCACGGCATGTGGGATCTTCCCGGACTGGGGCACGAACCCGCGTCCCCTGCATCGGCAGGCGGACTCTCAACCACTGCGCCACCAGGGAAGCCCATGTTGTGATAATTTTTAATGGAATTAAATAGACACCAAGGAAGGACTGTGGTCCCTAAATTGGATTTCCACCCCCTCTACTCCCAAGTGATCAATTCCAACAAAGAAAATGTCAGGCTGATTCCTCACTTCACCCTGAGCTCTGCCTTTGCTCCAGCATTTGCTGACTTGAAAGCTGTGTAGACTGAGCTGAAGAAATTGAGAAAAGAGCAATGTCAGTTCTCCAGAACAGACAGACTTTGTGGAGAGGAGTCAGGCCTGCCACATCCAGGACGTGGCACGATTCACCCCAAAACAGGTAGGAGTCCTCGCTCAAAACTAAAGGTAACAATCGAAAATGAAGGACAGGACAAAAAGATAACTAAAAACAGGGCAATTGTCTAACTGGAGATCTGGCAGCCTCTCCAAATCACACTGGGCAGCACGAAGCAGCAGGGGCTTCACTTTGGGTAAACTGGATTCACTCTAACAGACACGTTTTGCGCATATCCGCTGCATGAGTCTGCACTTTGGGGACCTGCGGGAAAGCTCTGCTCTGTCTACCCAAATCAGACGGTCCTGGGCCCGATGCCCGACTCCACGCGGGTGGGGACAGGGCAGGCTTTCTTCCTGGAGCCTGAGATGACTTCCCTTTGCCTGGTTACCATTCTCATCTGAAACAGGGGGATTTTTTCTTCAATCTCAGTGATTAACACGGAGAAGAGTAAGTTCTGACTTTAGTAATCCTTCCGAAGATGAAGAAATTCTCCCTGGAGCCCACCCTCCTCTAGGCTTGTGTTCACAGGTGATGTATAAACCTGAACCTCTCCCCTCGCCTCCCCCGTCAGGGTGCTGGTGTATAAAGCTGTCCTTAATCAGGGAGACCAGGCAGTGGAAGCGTCTGTCAGAAAGACTGCTTTTCTAATCAAGACCTGCCTGTGTGGGTGATGAGGTAATTTCTTCTTAAGCTTCTGGTTGGTATCCAAGGAGGAAAAAGAACAAAACAAGGTCGGTTAATAAAGGTGTGAGAGTCTCTGGGTGTTTGCTCTTACTAAAGAGACCTCAAGGAAGGCTGCTTCTGGGGTGAAAGCAAACCTTTGTCAAGGATTTCATTTTAGAACGTTCAAAAGACACCAGAGAGAGAGAGAGAGAGAACAAGAGGCAGGAAGAGGCAGGCACAGAGAGGGGAAGAGATGAAGGGAGGGAGAAGCAGGAGAGCCCGTGCCTCACTGAGATGTCACAGGAGAGAATTACAAACACAGGCTCCGGCAGTCTGATCGCTGGAAAAATGTTTGTTAAGGGTTGGTGCAATGGAAGAGAGAAATTTCTGGATTTTTTTCAAAAAAGATGTGCCTTTGCTCCTGCAGCTCTGTTCACCTGGAATGCCCTTTTCTGTCCATCTTTAGCCCATCTATTCTAAAAGGCTCAGTTCAAATGTCCCCTCCTCCATGAAGCCTTCTTGATAGCTCCAGTTAGATATACAATTGCTTTACTTTCTGCAGGTCAATAGTAATATTTTTCCATTTAAAATTTTAAAAAGTTTTTAAGATTATGGTAAAATACACATAATGTAAATGTTACCATCTGAAACATTTTTAAGTGTACATTTCAATAGTGTTAAGTGTACATTTCAATAGTGTTAAGTGTACATTTCAATAGTGTTAAGTGCATTCACATTGCTGAGCACCCAACCTTCAGAACTTTTTCATCTTGCAAAACTGAAATTCTGTAGCCATTCAACGTTAACTCCCCATTTTCCCCTCCCCATTCTCCTGGCAACCACCATTCTACTTTCTGTCTCTATGAATTTGACTGCACTAGGTACCTCGTAGAAGTGGAATCAGACAGTATTTGTCTTTTGCAACTGGCTTATTTCACTTCAAATAATGTCCTTGAAGTTCATCCTCATTATAGCATGGCAGAATTTTCTTCCTTTTTAAGGAATAGCAATTTGATTTGCTTTTTCTAATGGCGATTGTAACATGCTGTCTTATTTTTAAGTTCTGTGTACACTTTATATCTCCCCTAGAGAATTCTAGATGCCTTGAGGGCAGAGTCTGAGTCTCCCCCACTGAGTTCCACCAAACCTATTAGCCCAGCACGTGGCTGAGAGTTTGTGCTAACTGAATATTTGTTGAGATCAAAGGAAATATGCTGTAATATGCTGTAAAATGCGCTGTAACACCGTCTTGAGGGGGCTCTTCTCTCCATAACCACATAACTTCTCTCTTCTCTCCGTATCCGTAACTGCACCCCACACAAGACTCAACAGCAAGTTAACCCAATCTACGTCATCAACTTGAGGTGAGAGGAAAGGAGTTGGCATCGACAGTTTAGGGCTCGTCTACTCACCCTGCAGCTTTCAATCCATCCTGTATCTTCTCTTGGCATGAGGCTTCTGCTTCCTTCTGGGAGTTCTTTCCTTTGGGACAGGAAAGCAGAGCCAATCGTAAAAGACCAGAAAGCCAGAATGGAAAGAGTAAGGAGAGAGGGCGATGGTTCACGTAGAATGGAAGCTGATATTTTAGAGTTAGGTTTCCCATCCTGTTAGCTTTCTGGTTGTGTCATCACTTTTTTTTTTTTTTTTTTTTTTTTTTTTGCGGTACGCGGGCCTCTCACTGTTGTGGCCTCTCCCGTTGCGGAGCACAGGCTCCGGACGCGCAGGCTCAGCAGCCATGGCTCACGGGCCCAGCCGCTCCACGGCATGTGGGATCTTCCCGGACCCGGGCACGAACCCGTGTCCCCTGCATCGGCAGGAGGACTCTCAACCACTGCGCCACCAGGGAAGCCCTGTGTCATCACTTTTAATACTCATATTCTGATAAAGATGAGGTGGTAATGGGGGGCAAGGGACTGTGGAGGTCTTCTTATTAACTGTACCAAACATCTTTTCCCACCCACCCCCTCACCAACTTGTCACTATGGAAGATTTGCTTATTTTGTAACTCAGGACCAATAACGGAAGCTTTGCTAAAATTCGGTTTGAGAACTTGGAGAACTAAATGAAACTTCATGCTTGGTCTGTAATAGTTATTTTTGGAGTTGCTTTAGTTAGCTTGTCTTAGAACTCTGCCTTTCCCTTTGTTTCTACAGTCATTTATAGACTGTGGAATGAACCTAGGGGTTGAGTCAAGCAGCTCTGTGTTCCACTGGTGGTGTGACCTGGGGCAGGCCAGTTCACCTCACTGGACCTCAGTTTCCTCATCTGTAAAATGGGGAATATACCCCCTTCCTCACCAGACTTTCCTGAGGAGTCAGTAGGACCACGAATATTAAGTGCTCCATCTGACACACTGCAGGTGCATAACAGATGTGAATTTCCTTGTCTTCTTCTCCTGGGTTGACCTGATGTCCCTCTACTCAGGCTGTGGCTGAATTGGCTCCATTTGGCTTCATGACCCCACATCAGCCACACTCACTTCACTGCCTTTTTCTCTTCCTCAGCAACCCCCGACCCCCATGGAAACCCTGTGGCAGTCCATCATTTTGGGATACCTGAGAACAGCATTGTGGTGTGGAAGAGGGCTCCTTTCAGGCCTAACAGAGTCTTGTTGGAAGATGGAATTTTCACACCCACAAGAGCGTTCATAGAAGAACACACTACCGCAGTTAGATTTCTCTCCAGATGGGGCAAGAGGCTCTGTGTTGTACCTGCTATTGGAGCTACTGGAGCCGACCCTGCACTGGAGCCTTCAGTTTTGGATGCACATCACCTTTATTAGAGAAGATGAGTCCTAAGGGTCTGCAAATGGGTAGGTGCTCAGACAGCCCAGAACAAGCAGAAATATCCAAGCAGTTTCTGCAATGGTGTAACAGAGCTGGTGCCTTCATCCACCCAGAAAGCCGAAAACCAAAGCCTGTTTCTGAGAAGAAAGTACATGACGTGTATCTGAGTTACTTGCCTCCTACTCATTTATCAATTGTTGCATTTATCTTCTTGAGCACAAAGTAGCTGTTCTTTCCTTCATCAACCTCTTCTCTCTTGGACTTCAGAGAAGGAAATGACTACTTCCTATAAGGGGCTGATTTGCCAAGGCTTCATGGAGGTGGCATTTGAGTCTAGCCTTAAAAGATGGGTGGGAGGGGCTTCCCTGGTGGCGCAGTGGTTGGGAGTCCGCCTGCCGATGCCGGGGACGCAGGTTCGTGCCCCAGTCCGGGAAGATCCCACATGCCGCGGAGCGGCTGGGCCCATGAGCCATGGCCGCTGAGCCTGCGCGTCCGGAGCCTGTGCTCCGCAACGGGAGAGGCCACAACGGTGAGAGGCCCGCGTACCGCAAAAAAAAAAAAAAAAAAAAAAAAAAGAGGTAGGATTGGACAATGTAAATATTTGGAAGCATATAGGCAGAACACTCTTTGACATAAATCGTAGCAACGTTTCTGTGGCTCTATCTCCTAAGGCAAAGGAAACAAAAGCAAAAATAAATCAGTGGGACCTAACTAACCTTAAAAGCTTTTGCACAGCAAAGGAAACTATCAACAAAATGAAAAGACAACCTACTGGGGCTTCCCTGGTGGCGCAGTGGTTGAGAGTCTGCCTGCTAATGCGGGGGACACGGGTTCGAGCCTTGGTCTGGGAGGATCCCATATGCCGCGGAGCGACTAGACCCGTGAGTCACAAGTACTGAGCCTGCGCGTCTGGAGCCTGTGCTCCGCAACAAGAAGGCCGCGATAGTGAGAGGCCCGCGCACCGCGATGAAGAGTGGCCCCCGCTTGCCACAACTAGAGAAAGCCCTCGCACAGAAACGAAGACCCAACACAGCAAAAATAAATAATAAAATTAATTAATAAACTCCTACCTCCAACATCTTCTTAAAAAAAAAAAAGACAACCTACTGAATGGAAGAAAACATTTGCAAATGTTATGACAAATAAAGGATTAATATCCAATAAATAAATAAATATTTTGAAGCAGGCATTCCTGGCAGTAAGAACAGCAGCAGTAAAACACAGAATTGGAAACTTGTAGTGGCATTAATGGAGAATAATTTGGGGAATAAAATATACAAAAAGAATAATAAAAATATGGAACATTAAATAAACGCTATGGTAGGCATTCTCTCAAATGGCCCCAATGATCCCCACCTCCTGACCCTCACCTTCTATGTAATCCCTCTCCTGGAATGTGGGCTGGATTTGACTCACTTCTTTTATTTTTTTAAAAATTTATTTATTTCATTTATTTATTTTTGGCTGTGTTGGTTCTTCATTGCTGTGCGTGGGCTTTCTCTAGTGGCAGCGAGCAGGGCTCCTCTTCTTGCGGTGCGCGGGCTTCTTATTACGGTGGCTTCTCTTGTTGTGGAGCACGGGCTCTAGGTGCGCGGGCTTCAGTAGTTGCGGCACGTGGGCTCAGTAGTTGTGGCTTGTGGGCTCTAGAGCGCAGGCTCAGTAGCTGTGGCACACGGGCTTCGTTGCTCCACGGCATGTGGGATCTTCCCGGACCAGAGCTCGAACCCGTGTTCCCTGCATTGGCAGGCGGATTCTTAACCACTGCGCCACCAGGGAAGTCCTACTGACTCACTTCTAATGCATAGAATATATCAGAAGTAATGGGGTATCCCTTCAGAGATTAGGTTATAAAGAGGCTGTGGCTTCCTTCTTGGGCTCTCTCTCTCTTGCTCTTATTCTCTCTCAGACTGTGTGCCCTGAAGAAAGCCAGCTGCCATGTCATGAGGCGTAGTGAGGGGCTGAGGCTGGAGTAGTGGGTTTACAGGTGCCCCTCCCCACCTCCAGCCAAGCTTTCAGGGACCTCATGGCCAACTGCTTGACTGCATCCCTTGAGAGACCTTGAGGTAGAAGCATCCAGCTAAACTGTGCCCGGATTCCTGACCCACAGAAGCTGAGATGATGTTTGCTGTTTTAAGCCCCCAAGCCTGAAGGTAATTTGTTACACAGCAACAGGATAATAGTAGAAGCACTTATCTAATGCGCCAGACACTAGAAGTGCCTCGTATATCTGATGTCACTTAAGCAGCAATATGAGGTGGGTATTATTATCCCAACATTTTTCAGTTGAGAAAACTAAGGTTTGGACACCTGCCTGTCATATATCTAGTAAGTGGAGGAGCTGGGATTCAAACCCAGGCTGTCTTACTCCTGGGCTGGTGCTCTTAACTCGGACACTGTATATGCTACGAGGAGTCCCTGTGGGTTACAGTTTGGTCCACTACTCCTACCCCTCTGCCCTGCCCCATGTCCTCTGTGGGTTACCCAGTCTTCATGTCTCAGCAGATCCTGGAAGGAGACTTGGAATTCTTCTGAAGATTTTTTTTTTTTTTTTTTTTTTTTGCGGTACGCGGGCCTCTCACCGCCATGGCCTCTCCCATTGCGGAGCACAGGCTCCGGACGCGCAGGCTCAGCGGCCATGGCTCACGGGCCCAGCCGCTCCGCGGCATGTGAGATCTTCCCGGACCGGGGCACGAACCCGCGTCCCCCGCATCGGCGGGTGGACTCTCAACCACTGCGCCACCAGGGAAGCCCTCTTCTGAAGTTTTTAAACAGAATCTCACTGTCTACACTCAGTTACCTCTGCTGGACTGTGCCATCTGCTTGAAGCTCCATCCCTGCTGGTGGCAGTGGCCACCCACCCCCAGGAACCTCAGCCTCCTGACCTTCATCTCCTTGCCGCTGCTCGTCCTGGGCAACACCTGTGGTCTTGGAAGTCAAGGCTAGTGGTGCTACGCTCAGGTGGGGGTAATGGCAGCATTTCTCTTGCCCTGGGCTAGAGGTTGTTTCCTTGGAGACCACATCCTATTCTCCAGGCCGCAACAAATGCAATTTTTACACTTACTTATATCATGGAGCTGGGAGACCCCAGATGGTCCTGCCCCCACTACAGGGGATGGAGAACTCTAACCCTGCCTGTCCTTCCTTCGTCTCTGATAAGAAAATAGAACACTGCCCAGCCTTACTCTGCTTCCCCCCCAGTTTAACTGGGCAGTGGTTTGTTGCGGGGCATTCCCAGGAGATTGACACTTGCCTCTGCTAGTGTGTCACAGAGACAGTCCCTCTCTGGGCCTTTGCAGAGATGCAGGGGTGCAGATGTGTGGGTCGCCACATGCTCCTGAGTGACCACGGTATTCCTTCTGATCACAGCATCTACGGGCAACTCAGTGAGACCTTTGACACATTGGCGGAGTCTCATGAGGTCTATGGATGAATGGTTATCTTTGGCTAATATTAAAGACAAACAAACAAACAAAAAAACAAACAAACAAACAAACAAAAAAGACAAACAAGTAGGGCTTCCCTGGTGGCTCAGTGGTTGAGAGTCTGCCTGCCGATGCAGGGGATGTGGGTTCGTGACCGGGTCCGGGAGAATCCCACGTGCCGCAGAGCGGCTGGGCCCATGGGCCGTGGCCGCTGGGACTGCACATCCGGAGCCTGTGCTCTGCAACGGGAGAGGCCACAGCAATGAGAGGCCCGCGTACCGCAAACAAACAAACAAACAAGTAAAGTAATCAAACCTTATGAGTTAGAAACAGCCTTTCATGATTGAGAAGACATTCTTCACTGTTGACTAGATATTACATTTTGCTGTAGTGTGTGTGTGTGTGTGTGTGTGTGTGTGTGTGAGCTCATAAGCTCAAATGAAACGACTGCTCACAAAGTTAGCTCCAACCGACTGGACTTTATACCTCAGCTCCCTGTTAACCCTTGGTGGGAATGAGCAGTGTCCTAAGATTCAGAAAGAATTCACAATGGATGAACTGGGGTCTAAAGGCAACCTCTTGGAACTTCCCTGGAGGTCCAGTGGTTAAGACTGCATGCTTCCATTGCAGGGGCGAAGGTTCAATCCCTGGTCAGGGAACTAAGATCCCGCATGCCACACAACGTGGCTATAAATAAATAAATAAATAAAGGCAACCTCTCCCTGGGGGCAGAAGAACTGGGCTCTTGTCCCAGCTTCGGCTGCTCTCTGAAGGATCCGGGGCGGTTCACCTCAACTCTGAATATGTTTCCTCATATATTAAAGCAGGAGGCTGGAGCAGGTCACTCCTAGGAACCTTTTTAGTCTTGACTGTGGTTTTATGGGACTTCGTGATTGTCACTAGGGCTGGCCTGTGAGCAGGGCACCACCACCTCCCTTTTCCTCCTCTCACACCGGTTCCCTAGTCCCACTGCCTCTCCTTGAAGCAGTACTGGTTTATCTGAAACAGGGTTTCACCTGGAAGCACTCTCTGGCTCAGAGGCTGAACACTCCAGGCCCAGCACCTGCAAGGGTAGAGGAGCGAAGTCTTTGGCCTCCCAGATCATTCCTAACAAGCCCAGAGCTTCCTTTCAGAAGGGTAATGTACTGGTCTCTAAATACCCACGACAGCCATCCCACTCTCGTTGGGAGATGAGGGACAGGGTGGGCAGTGACGGACATCTGGCCAGCTCCCTCCTTCCGGGAACGGGGCACCAGGCTGGTGGCCCACACAACGACCTTTTGAATAGGTTTCGTTTTACAGAGGCGGAAAATCAGCAAATGCTAGAATCAAAACTCAAACTCAAGTTCATGACAGAGGAGACATTAATGACTTCCATAAATATTTATTAGAGTGAAAGGGACCTCAACTCAATAAATCATCTGAGCCAGCTTCAAGGCAGTTTCTCAAGCAGAGAAGTAAAATGACTTGCTCAACGTCACACAGCCAGAGAACGCCTTTGATTCGCATTGTGCGTCAAGACGTTTTTCTCTAGGAGGACGGTCTCAGGGCCCTTTAAAAATAAGCTCAAGAAAATGGAAGTCGGAGGCAGTCTGTTAGTCTGCCTTCCCTCTGGTTCCAACACGACTTCCTTTACTTTTCCAGAGGATGTTCTTTGGCCTCGACACCAGCGGACCCGCCCGGAATTGAAGGGCCCTGGGTAAACACCCTTCCTTCTATCTTATCAAAATCCCTCCTGCCTGGGTTTATCAGAGGTGACTCACTCCCCAGAGCCCTTTGCGAGCACCCGGCTGGAATTGCAGGGCTGAGCAGGAAACAGCTTCTCCACCCTCTTCAGGGAAGGACATCTTAAACTTCCCCTCTTCTCCATCTCCCCCACTGCTGGGAGCTCAGCCACCCGCATTTAGGGGAGCTGGACTCTAGAATTTGGTCCCTGCTCTTCCCACAAGCCTCTTCCCTGTCGCTGGCCTTTAGGGGCACATGATCCCCAGACAGCTGGGGGGACATGGGAAGTGGGGCTGGTGAGTGTAAGAAAGAGAGCAAATGCTCTGAAATGTAAGCCAGATGGCGGGTACCCCATCCCCATTCTTGCCGCATGCAGGGTACTCAAGGAACGCTTCCTTTCGAACTAGAAGTATTAGATGCTCCCACCTTCAAGAAATATTTTTGAGAGTAAGACAAATGATGGTTTGGTTAAAGAGCCCAAAGCCCTTAATACTCCTCGTATTTTCATCATCATCAAGGTCGGATGTGGAACAGCAGCTCAGGAGAAATGTCACATTGGCTTCTGCGTCCCAGCTGGGGCAGGCTCAGGGCAGCGAGCTGCGTCACCCACCTACATCCCCAGTCAGAACTAATGGATGCGTTTCTCCCTCCCTCCCTCTGTTCCTTCCTTACTGTTGAGTGGGGACCATCTGCCAAGCACTGTACAAGGTACAGGGCATCCAGTGGGAGCAGGGGTCCTCTGGGCCTCCCAGTCCCACTGGAGGAGAGAGACGGACACCCAGACATGGCAGCTGTGAGGAATGTTGCAAAGAAGAGGTTTGGGGGGCCTCAGGGTGAAATGACTGGTCTGAGAGGCCAAGACAGGTGTTCTGGAGGAAGTGATGTTTGAGTTGATATCTGCAGGGGCAAAAGGTGAGAGGGAGTGGGGGCATCCCAGGAGGAGGGAAGGGCTTATGCAAGGGCCCGATGGGAAAACGGCAGAGAATGGAAAGGTGGCCAGTGTGGCCCAGGGCAGAGCGGGAAGGGACCCAGGAAGGAGGTGGGCCTGGAGGGGAAGACCAGTGTAGAGCACGAGACACTTTCAGAGTCTTTATGCCTGGAGCCTAGGGAAGCCTTCAAAGAGATGGGAGCAGGCAGTGACATTCAGGGAACACTGGCTGTATAAGCGGGCGCCCAGTTCAGTGAGAGCCACGGGCCCAAAGGCTCTCCGCCCTCCCTGTCAAGCAGTGTCAATGGGTAGGGACATTCCCGGGAGCAGCGGCTAAGCAGCAAAGTGAACCAGGAAGTGGTGGAGGCAGGGCAGGGACAGATGGTCGGAGAGTGGGCCCTCAGCATCACCTTCTCAGTCCTGTCCTCGCGGAGCTCAGGCCCCCAGGTCTGCCTTCCCCAGATCCTGCACACACACCCCCTCCTGGAGCGGCTGAGCATACCAGCAGAGGCTTCCACATGCCGCCTCCGCCCTGGTTACACCACAGGTGCCGTGAGTCAGCCACCTGCCTGGTGAGTCAGGGGAAGACATGCGAACGCGGGTGCTGAGGAAGCTGGAAAGGCAGGTGGGTGCTTGGCAGGTGGCCAGCTTGCGAGGCTGCTGGGGGCAGGGAGCAGCCCCTTCCCCCAGGAGCCTCCTCAGAGAAATCCTCTGGTCCCATCCCCTGCAGTTTACCCCTCCCTCTCCCCTCCCTCTCCGCCCCGCCCCGCCCCAGCTGGCCGCCTGCCACCATCACCATGGCTACGCTTGCTCCAGCTTGCAGCCCCACAACCAGCAGGAGTCAGAGCAGGGGAAGGGCGCCGGGCTCATTAGTCTTCCTATTGAGCTGGGTTCTTTTAAAACTGGCTCGTGGTTGCACACTGGAGATGCGAGGCCTAGCCGCTCACCTGGAGGGCTCACCTCAAACAAACGCAAGATGAGAACGGCTGAATAGAACATATATACCAAGGAGGCTTATTTGCACCATGCACGGACGCACCATAGCTTCCCTTTTTTTTTTTTTTAAATTACCCTAGTGAAATTCTCTGGGGTATTTTATTTTTATATTTTATTTTATTTTATTTTATTTTATTATTTTTGCAGCACGCGGGCCTCTCACTGCTGTGGCCCCTCCCGCCGCGGAGCACAGGCTCCGGACGCGCAGGCCCAGCGGCCACGGCCCATGGGCCCAGCCGCTCCGCGGCATGCGTGATCTTCCCAGACCGGGGCACGAACCCGTGTCCCCCGCATCGGCAGGCAGACCCTCAACCACTGCACTACCAGGGAAGCCCCATAGTTTCCCTTTTAAGCACTGATGCATAAGAGATTGTTGGACATGACTGATTACCGGAGATTTAAGGCCCACCCACTGTGTGACTTGAGGTAGATTTATAAGGCTTTGGTGGTTAGAGGCTATTTGAAGCCAGACAGATCTGAATTCAAATCCTGACCCTGCCACTTATCAGATGGTTGAACTGGCACAAGTTATTGAAACTTGCTGGGTCTCAGTTTCCTCATCTGTAAAATGGGGGTAGTAATACCTACCTTGTAGGTTGTGGTGAGGATTAAAGATAATTTATGCAAAATGTTTGGCACATAGTAGGTGCTAAAAATGGTTATTGTTGTTGTTGCTGTTATCATGACAGTGTTCTGAGCCATCTGAGATGGTCCACTTGTATTGGTTGATTTGAAGCTAACACAAAAGGCCAACGTTAGCTTAAAGGCTGCCAGGACCGTGAGTTTTAAGATGGTGGGTAGAGCATTTTCCACCCCCTCCTCAGAAGTCTCTTAGACGTTGGAGACATATGTAACCCTGAACCACAGTACATGAAGACAGTGGAAAGGTGAAGAAATCAGCAGGGAGAAGGAAAGTCCACACTGAGTGCCTGGGGACAGGGGTGGCATATACCAGAGAGGAGGCTATGGCCCGTAGAACCTTGGCGAGCCTCAAGAATTGGGGCACCAGGTGCTGTGGAAGGGAATGACGTAGGGCCTGAAGACAGAGGGATTCTTTAGAAGAATTTGTAAGAGGCACATAGACTTCTGCAGGTCCCAGCGCCAACTTTACCTTTTGCAGGAGAGAGGAGGTTTATTTTTCTTTATTATTATTATTAGATTTTTGGCCACGCTGTGCGACCTGTGGGATCTTGGTTCCCCGACCAGGGATCGAACCCATGCCCCCTGCAGTGGAAGCGCAGAGTCCTCACCACTGGACAGCCAGGGAATTCCCAGGAGGTTTATTTTCTAGAAAAACTGAACCAGAGAGACTTTGTGGCATCAGATACCGTGGGAGGCTGATGTGTACTCTAAGTAACCCCCCTCCCCTCCCCTCCGCCACCTCGCCTCAGAACACCAGGGCAGGAGATTGAAAGATTCTTTTCTGCAGAAACGGACCCACTCCAGGAAAAAGACCTACACATATTGACATGTGGAGGCTTCTGGTGAAAAAGCCCATTGTCTACCTGATCTTCCTAGAATAAATCCCGTCCATGTCCACAGAACTTCCAGTCAGCTCTTCAGGGCTTCATCCTTGAGCGGCAGTCAAGGATCACAGGTGAGGAAAGCATCCAACACGACAGAGAATAAAATAATCAAGCATGAAAACAACAGGATCTCTGAAGGAAGCAGAAACAAAGAGTGAGCAGCAGAAACTGCATGTATTTGATATCGTTAGAGGCATAAGGGAAGACACTGTGTCCATAGGATGTGATGAAAAAGGAACGAGTAGAGCAAAAAAAGAGCTCCTGGAAATATGAACAAAAAATTTCAAAAATTCTGTAAGTGTTGGAAGATATAGTTAAGGAGATTTCCCTGAAAGCAGAAACAGACAGAAAGACAATAGGAGAAAAAAGGATAAGAAAATTAGAGGAGTGATTCAGGAGGTTCAATATCCGATAAGTAGTTTCAGAAATAACAGAGGAAAATTACGGTAAGGAAATTATCAAAGAAATAATATGAAGATGCCCTAGAACCAAAGGACACAATTCTTGATGAAAATGCCCAGCACAATAGTTGAAAATGGACCCAGACCAAGATACATCATTGTGACACTATAGAACTCTGCGGGAAAAAAGGAGATCTTTAGAGTTTTTAAAGAGAAAACTAAAAAGTTTATATATAAAGCATCAAGAATCAGAATGGCATTGGACTTCTCAATAGCAACATTGGAAGTTAGAAGACGTTGGAAAAATGCTTTCACCATCCCCAAAGAAAATTATTTTTAGCCTAAATTTCTATTCCTAGCCACACTATCAAATAAGTATGAGGGTAAAATAAAGATATTTTCAAACATGCAAAATACAAAAAATATTGACATCAATTGTATTCATTCTTGGGAAACCACTGGAAGATGCTCCACCACGGTGAGGGAGTGACTAAGAAAGAGGAAGCCTTGTGATCCTATGATGGACAGGGGAAAAGGGAATTTCCAAGATACTGGTGAAGGGCAGTCCCGGGAGGACAGCTATGAGGTAGGCCTAGGAACCAACTGGTCGAGGTTAGAGCAGAGCATTGAGGACTCCAGGAAGAATTTCCCCAGGAAGTTCTGATCATCAACAGGTTTGAGATGTTAAAAGACAAAAACAAAACAAAACACTGAATAAATTGGTTTGCAGAGTTGTTGGAAATATGGAAAGACTTAGATGTTTACAGAAAACAAAGCAAATGCAACATTGGAAGGAACAATCAATGCCAGGAAGAAGAAAATGTTGAGAAAAAGAAATGTAATCTCGATTCACTGCTTGGCTCGGTAGTGAACAATGTTTATTGTGTATAATCATAATAATGAAAACAGTCCGTGTGGATCTGACCCAAAATTGATAAACGGTTGTATTGGAAGGATACAAAGCACAGGAAGAGGGAGAGGAGTGATCTAAAATATTCACTTACTGTATAGTGGAAAATATTTAAAGCAAGTGACTCAAGAGAGAACTGTATATGCCTATTATCTAAAAATATGAATGTAAATATGAAAAAAGAAGGAGCGGAAGAAGAAGAAAAAGAAGCAGCAGCTATGAATGTTGCAGGTGGTTGCCTCTGGGGAACAGAAGGAAGATGAGGGAGGAAAGAGGTCAAGGGACTCTTACAGATGTTATATTTTGATTAAATACAAACAAAAATTAATTAAAATCCAATAAGGGAAGTAAGACTGGACCTGCATTGGTCAGATGCTGACCTTACCTCCCCCAACATAAACCGAGGGTGCTTTTCAAATCCTTCAGCCACAAAGCCAGCAGTCAAAGTGGCAGACACGTGCACAGCATTAGGAGAATTCTGGAATTGGGACTGCCATTCCCGCTAATAGGAAAACACCGACAGTAACGACTAGCAATGGTTGTCATAGGTTTTCAAGGCACCCTAGCAAGGTAGGCACCATGTTACTCCCTGTTTTAAAGGGAAACACCAAAACTCAGAGAGAGTCAGGATTTGATGGGAGTCTTTGATATGCGAGTGGTAGAGGCAGGACCTAAAGCCAAGTCCTCCGTGGTAGATTTTATTTTCTATGATGGATTAATCCCTCATGCTCCTTCGTCCACGCCTCCATCAAAAGATGGAGTCTGGGCTTCCCTGGTGGTGCAGTGGTTGAGAGTCCACCTGCCGATGCAGGGGACGCAGGTTCGTGCCCCGGTCCGGGAGGATCCCACGTGCCGCGGAGCGGCTGCGCCCATGAGCCATGGCCGCTGAGCCTGCGCGTCCGGAGCCTGTGCTCCGCAGTGGGAGAGGGCCACAACAGTGAGAGGCCCGCGTACCGCAAAAGATTAAAAAAAAAAAAAAAAGATGGAGTCTGTTCCTCCACTTTGTTGAATCTGGGAAGGTCTTATGACAGCTCTGACCAACATAAAACAGTGTGAGCGATGCTGGGTGACTTCTCAGGTCATAAGAAGACTTGCAGCTTTTGCTCTGGTCTTGTGAAATGTTCCTTCTGGAACACTCCCTCTGAAAAGCAGCTTCCATCCTGGGAGAAGCCTAAACCACATGTAGAAGTCACATAGGCACTTTTGTCAACATCTCGGCCTAACGGGCATCGCGTGCTGCCCATGTGCGTGAGCTGCCATGCTGGACATCCAGCTCAGGTAAACCTTCAGCTGACTCCAGCTCCAGTCACTACCTGACCGCAAGCACACGAGAAGCCCCAGGTGGACCTATCTGCCTAAGATGTCAGCCCACAGAACGGTGAGAGAGAATAATGAGAGTAGAGTCTGAAATGATTACATTTGGGGAGCGATTTTGTTACATGGCAATCGGTAACTGGAACATCATCTGGACACCAAGGTCTACATTCTTTCCTCCACACCACCTATAAGTGCGTCCCAGCAGAGACATTATTAGAATTTGGATGGGAGAAATTTTTATTTTTCAGAACTTCCCTACACACTGTAGGACCTTTAGCACCCATAGCCCTTGCCCACAAATCTGATACCCCTCCCCGCATACCACAGTGATACTAAAACTGCCTTCACATTTCCCCAAATGACTCCTAAGAATAACATTCCCAGGTGAGATCTCCAGGGAGACAAGGCACCTTGAGATTATTTAAAACGGAATCGCACACATCCAAATGGAAAAGCCGGGGCAGCTCTGTCAGTGGGAAAGGACAGAAAGGGAAGGCACACAGGGTATAGTTAGCAGGTCCAACCGCAACGTCTCTGCTGCCCTAGCTCTGCCATCTGGGTCGCTGGTCGAGACCTTTCTGACCCCAGCCTCCCTAAGTCTTGCAGAGACCGTTTGGTAGTAACCATGCCTGTAGGGGGAAACTGTGGAGGAATGACGGACCCATAGAACATTGATCTGGGAGGGAACCGACAGATCTTCCAGGCCCACCCTCTCACCTGACCGCCTACCGGAGCCAAAGAGGGGTGTGTGTGCCGGGACGACACCCCAGGCCCTCCTGCCCCAAGCCTCGTGTTCTTTCTACTCCTCAAACAAGGAAGGAGCTGTGGCTGGGGTTATTAAGAAGGTGAAATGCGCGCATTCAAGTTGGCATGTAGAATCCAGCCATTCAAGTCAGCGTAACAGGAGTGCTGGTTGTAGCAATTTGCCAGGGCTGCCGTAACAAAGGATCACACACTAAGTGACTTAACAGAATTGATGGTCTCACTGTTCTGGAGGCTAGAGGTTCATGATCAAGGTGTCGGCAGGGTTGGTTCCTTCCGAGGGCCATGTTCTCCTCCAGCTTCTGGTGGCTTGCTGGCCATCTTCTGCATTCCTCTCACTTCATCGTCACATGGCATTCTCCCTATGTATGTCTGTGTCCAAATTCCCTCTTTTTATAAAGACCCCAGTCATATTGGATTGGGGCCCACCCTATGTCAGTATAACTTCATTTTAACTTAACTTCTGCGAGGACTGTTTCCAAATACAGTCACGTTCTGAGGTACAGGGGGTTCAACATATGAATTTCTGGTGGTGGGAGGGACAAAACCTAACCCATAAAAAAAGGGTTCCGTGAACTCATGTGCTTTCCGTTTCCCATGTGAAGTGTCACCTTAGATTTCCTAAGTTTGCATCTTGTTTTGTCTCTTGGCTTAAGACCATACAGTGCAGTGAATTCATTTGAAAAAATCTCATTAGGCCAGACAAATCTGGGGATCTGACTCTTTTACTGAGATAGCAATCTGCAGCCCGAGATCTGCTTTGGCAACTCCCAGAAGCCTTTGGTGGGGCTTCTAATCTGCTTCTGTGGACACACCTGTGACAGCTGTGCTGGAGGTATGAGTCACATTCTGCCTTCAGAAGGATCCCAAAGAAAGATATTAGCTGGCTGAAAACACCTGGGAAACGCAGCCATCTGGGGGATGAGGAGCCTTCCAGCTTTGGAAGCACAAAATATTTATGCCAGACAATGGGATGTGAAAGAATATGGGGAAAGCCTGATGTCATTGGAGTCCAGGGAGAGGTGTTTAGTTAATTATTTATTCATACATTCTTTCAGCATGTTCTTAGTAAGCACCCAACGTGAGCCAGGCACTGAGACACTTAAAATCTAGTGGGGAAGGGCTTCCCTAGTGGCACAGTTGTTAAGAATCCACCTGCTAATGCAGGGGACGTGGGTTCAAGCCCTGGTCTGGGAAGATCCCACATGCCGCAGAGCAATTAAGCCCGTGCGCCGCAACTACTGAGCCTGCGCTCTAGAGCCCACGAGCCACAACTACTGAAGCCCAAATGCCTAGAGCCTGTGCTCTGCAACAGGAGAAGCCACCGCAATGAGAAGCCCGCGCACCACAACAAAGAGCAGCCCCCGCTTGCTGCAACTAGAGAAAGCCCGCGGGCAGCAACAAGGATCCAATGCAGCCCAAAATAACAAATAAAATTTTAAAATAAAATATAGTGGGGAAGAACAGTAAACACACAAATAATTTCTGGTTGTGATAAATGGTATGAAGGAAAGCGTGTGTAATAATAAGGATATCAACTTTTAAAGGTGGTCAAGGCGCCCTCTCTGATGAGGTAACAATTAAACTGAGACCTGAAGGATTCAGGCCAGGGTGCTCTAGGTGGCAGGAACGGCTTGTGCAAAGGCCCTGAGCTGGTGATGAACTCGGTGTGTTTAAGGAACCCAGAAGAAGCAGATGTGCAGTGGTGGAGGCGAGAGATGAGGCTGGAGAGCAGGATGTGGGTCAGATCACACAGGGCTCTGTGGGCCGGGATGGGGAGGCCAGATACTATGCAAAGCCACTGAGGAGTTCTAAGCAAGAGAGTGACCCGATTTGATTGTTTGTTTAAAGAAAAAAAAATCATTCTCTTTGCCCATCAGATTGGCAAAGAATAAAGTTTGAAAACATAGTGTTGGCAAAGGTGTGGGAAACAGATAGACTCTCACACGGCTGGAGGAGTTATAAATTGGTATAAACCCTAAGAGGAGTGATTTGGCAATATTTATCAGAATCAAAAATGCACAATTTTTACCCAGGGGCTTTATTTCCATGAATTTATTCTCCACATGTATATTTCAAAATCGATGTATGCTAGGTTATTCATTGCAGCATTGTGTATGATTGTAAAAGACTGGAATAGTCTGCATATCAGTAAGTGACTACATCCAATGATCTCGACAAATAAGGGCTTGGATGAGCAAATGTTCGTCGTCCACACACTATACTGTTGCGCAGCGGTGGGCATGTCCTGACACGGCTCAGCCCCTGAGGTGTATATATAGCCAATGATTAAAAGCAAGTTTCAGGGCCGTGTGTATGGTGTACACACATGTTATTTGTGTAAGAGAAGGATGTGTGTCTGTGAGTTTGGGTCCTCCAGGAAGCAGACACCAGAATGGAATTAGAAGCGCAGAAGATTTGTTGGGGGAAACAATGTTTAGAAGATAAAGGGGAAACAGCAAGAGTGAGGTGGGAAGAGCTTTCAGATCCCAATGTCGGTCTGACGCCAGTGAAAAAATAAGGGGAAGGAAGGAGATGCAGCTCTGAGGAGTCACAGCCACAGAGCAAAGACCAAGTTACAGGAGGCTTGTGTCAGGCAGGAGCACTGCCGGCTCCATCACGGACCGGGCTTGAGCACTGTGGGGCACCCTCAGGGCAGCATCCCGAGGCTATGGACTGCCGACACCCTCACAGTCGTACTCCCTGGAAGATAGCTTTGAGCCATACACCTCCATGGCTGCCACGGATTTTTATGCTTGGAATATTCAAGAAAGAGGGTAAGAAACCGTGCAACACAGGTAACCGCTGGGGAGAAGAAACTGAGGCCCAGAGCATAGGGGTCGGAGGCAGATTTTCCCCACACAGTCTTTTGCATCATTTGAATTTTCTCTTTTCTTTTTTTAACTTTTAATTCAGTGTCATGTAGTGTATTGACAATGTCATGCAACCACCGCCTCTATCTAGTTCCAGAATGTTTCAGCACCCGGAAGGGAAACCCTTTACCTGTCCATCAGTTGCTCCCTCTTCCTCCTTCCCCCTCTATCCTCACTGCTCCCTGCCCCAGCCCCTGACAACCACCAGTCTTCTTCCCATCTCTACAGATTTACCTATTCTGGATGTCTCATGTAAATGGAATCACACAATACAGGACCCTTGATGTCTGGCTTCTTTCATTTAGTAAAATGTCTTTGAGGTCCGTTGTACCATGTGTCACTGCTTGACTCCTTTCTACAGTTGAATAATATTCCGTCATATGTATATGCCACAATTTTGTTTATCCATCACCTGTTGATGGACACGGGTTGTTTCCACCTTTTGGCTATTGTGATTAGTGCTGCTATAAACATGCATGTACATGTATTTGCTTGAGTTGAATTTTTAGTTCTTTTAGGTACATACCTAGGTGTAGAATTGCTGGGTCTTATGATAATTTCATGGTTCACTTTTTGAGGAAATGCTGAATCATTTTCACAGTGGCTGCACCATTTTACATCCCCATTAACAGCGCACAAGTGGTCCAATTTTTCTACGTCCTCGCCAACACTTGTTATTTTCCTTTTTTTTTTTTTTTATAGTACCCTCCTGCCGGGTGGGAGGTGGTATCTCATTGTCATTTTGATTTGTATTTCCCTAATGTTTAGTGACAATGAGTATGTTTTCATGTGCTTATTGATCATTTGTTTATCCTCTTTGGAGAAATGTTGATTCAAGTTCTTTGCCCAATTTTTAAAAAGGTTGTTTGGGGCTTCCCTGGTGGCGCAGTGGTTAAGAATCTGCCTGCCAATGCAGGGGACACGGGTTCGAGCCCTGATCCGGGAAGATCCCACATGCTGCGGAGCAACTAAGCCCGTGCGCCACAACTACTGAGCCTGTGAGCCACAACTGCTGAGCCCGCGTGCCACAACTACTGAAGCCCTTGCGCCTAGAGGCAGTGCTTCTCAACAAGAGAAGCCACGGCAATGAGAAGCCTGTGCACCACAACGAAGAGTAGCCCCCGCTCGCCGCAACTAGAGAAAGCCCGCGCGCAGCAACGAAGACCCAATGCAGCCCAAAATAAATAAATAAATTAATTAATTAAAAAAAAAAAAAAAGGTTGTTTGTCTTTTTGTTGTTAGACGTCTTTATACAATTTGGATACTATATCCATATCCCCATTTGAATTTTGATCCATATAAATACGGAGACCTCTCGAAAGAGACATAAAATTAAAACTGTAAAGAAAGAAAACGATCTTTGGTTGGTATATGGGTGACAGGTGAGCATGGGGGCGAGTGGAAGCAGTGGGAACAGTTCAGAAGCTGCCTTGGTGCTGGGCTAGAAATGCTGGTTTGGATGATGGCAGGGCCAGCATAGATGGGGAGAGGTGGGCAAATGTGAGATAAGAGAGCTGGACCGGATATAGGGGTGTGAAGACAGAAACGAGGAATGAGGGACCCCTAACCAGGTTTCTTGCTCGAATTCCTGGACGGGAGTGCTATTTACCTGGAGGAGAGGCAGCCTTGGGATAGGGTGTAGGATCTAGCTTTGGACAACGTCAAGTCTGCAGTGCCCAAGAGTCATCTGAATTGAGATGTTGCACAGGAGACATGACTGTGAGTCTGGAGTTTAGACTTCCTGCTCCATCCTTTACCCCTGAAATACTGCCAGCATCTGTAAAGACGACTGGCCATTTTCAGATGACAAGAAGAGGCAAGAGCATTCCCAGGAGGGGAGAAGTGAGTGCCAAGGTGTGACAGATAGTACTGGATGGAGATGCCACAGAGGGTTTAAGCCTAAGAACGGCATGACGTGGTTTGCTTTGTAGAGAGTTCTCTCTGGTGGTAACAGTAAAGACGGATCAGAGAGAGCCAGCTAGGAAGTTCTTGCTGGAATGAAGGAGCCGAACGCACTTGGGGTCAAAGGGATGGAGAAGAGGGTACTGCTCGAATGTGGATGGGACATGGGGTGGGGAGGGATGGACGTGCCTAGAATTGCTCTCCACTTTCTGGCTTGACGGATTGCATGGGGCGGTGGGGAGGCAAGGGGGGCCTTCCCTAAAAACAAGGAGGGCGGCAAATCCTTAATTGACTTCAGCTTGACTCTGTCCCCAGGCCCAGTGTGGTAAGAAAGCTTCCTCGCAGCCTGTCTCTCACCACGTCCCACAGCAGCCCTGAGCGAGGAAAGGTGGGGCTCTTATGCTATCACCGCCAACTTGGACTCTTTCTCTTCTTGGCTCCCACATCAGCTCCGTCACCGATGCCTCAAAATCCTGCCTTCAAACTACCTTGCTTCTGTCCTCACCTTTCCATTCTTAACAGGGCCTAAAATGGTGGGAGATGGCCAGGGCCTCTCGGGGCTTCTGGGGGCCTGTCGCTGGCTTACAGGAGTCATCTTGCTGAAACAGAGGCTGCTGTGCCTGAGACGACCTCCTCCAAAATGCACGGCAAGTCGATAGCCATGGGGAGGAGTGTGATGACAGGCCCTCTGCTCCCGCTCATAGATAACGCTGGCTAAATCCGAGGGCAGAATCCAGTGGAGATTCTTGTGAAGTTCTGGAACTGGGGAAGTCCTTTGATGGGCGGCTGACCACTGTTCATGCAGCTGCCACCCCGAGGGCGCCGGGTGACGGCACGCAGGATGCCTCAGGCCACAAGGCCTCGGCTCTGGAGGGCCCGCCTCGCCCCGCGGGTCACAGAGCCCAGCTGTGCCTCAGCGCCTCATTCTGCAGTTAGGGACGGAGGGGTCAACACCAAGCTGGCCAGGTGCCTCGTGTCAGGAGCCCAGCTAGGAGAAGGGATGCGCACAGCGTGTGTGTGTGTGCTGTGTGTGTGTGTGTGTGTGTGTGAGTGAGTGGTGTGTGTGTGGTGTGCGTGTGTGTGTGGTGTGTGTGCGGTGTGTGTGGTTGTGTGTGCGGTGTGTGTGGGGTGTGTGTCTGTGTGTTGTATGTGTGTTCGGTGAGTGTGTATGTGAGTGTGTATGTGTGAGTGGATCAGAACAGGATGGCAGGAAGGCCCCTGCCAAGGTCTCTGGATGGCAGGAAAGGTGCCGAGCAGAGGGCGTCAAGGGAAGGGGGAGGCGGTCTTGGGCTTTTCTGGCTCAGATGTACTGCTTCTCCTCTGAACTGGTCACGTTTGGAAGCTGGACGGGCGGCCTGAACTGTTTCTGAGAGCTTCCGAGAATCCCAGCATGGTGGTCCGGAAGGTGACGGGGAGAAGGGAGTAGGTTTGCCTTCTCACCTGCCTGACTCATGGTTGTAACTTGTCAGCACGCTGACAGGCTTTTTGTTTTTCAAATGAAGCTTTTGTTGGATGTTTGAGTGAAGAGCACGACACACTCACAGGATCAAAACCCTACCGTGGGGGAGAGAATCAGCCTTAATTGTATCTTCCTGAAAACCAGAGAGTATAATTTCAAGCACAACAGCTAAATAGACTTCTCTTTTTAGACGGATCGAATGCATTTTATGTGCGTGTGTGTGTCTGCGTGTGTGTGAGGTGGGGCAGGGATCTACTTCTGCTTTGCCCTCTGGGGCGGGGTGTGCTCCTGGGCAAGGAGGAGCTGAGCAGTGTGGTCTCAGGATCTTCCACCCTCCGCTGGTGCCAGTCTCCATCTTCACCTCTGACCCCCGCCCCCCGGAGTGTCCAGCACTGTGCAGGGCACATCCTGGGCCCTCAGGAGGTGTTGGTGAAAGGGTAGCTCAGAAAAGGGCTGGATGAGTGAGGAATGTGTCCATATCTGGGGCCACAGCAAGTTTTGGGGGCAGCTGTGTGACTCTGGCCTGTCACCACTGAGCTTTCTGACCACTGGGATATATCCATCAGGGTCACCTACAAGACCTGTTGACCTTAGACTCCGCGGGCTTGAAGCTCACGTCCTTGGACCTCACTAAGTGCAGCCAGGGTCATTCCCCTTGCTTCTTTGAGATTGAGCCCCTGCCTCTCTGACACCCTCTCAACTTCCTCGACTACAATTCTTGGTGATTTCAGCATCCACAGAGTTGGGGGGTCTTTTTGGCTGCACTGCACCAGGGAAGTCCCCCCCTTGGCTCTTTTAATAGAGCTTCTGGAACTTTGATGAGAGTTCTTAAAGAGCTAAAAAATTGGTTTATTTCCTCGAAGCAAAAAAAAATTCAGCAAAGATCGTATCTCTTCATTTGGTCCTAACAAACTCCTTTTTAGGGCCGCATCACATGGCTTGCGGGATCTTAGTTCACCAATCAGGGATCAAACCCATGCCCCCCGCAGTGGAAGCACGGAGTCTTAACCACCGGACCGCCAGGGAAGTAACAGTGTTGGTTCTGTTAACATCCTGTCCTTTTGTTCCTTCCTCGCTCTCCTTCACGAATGCTAGACCTTCCCATTATTAAGAACTGCCTGGAAAGCCTCTGTCGCCTCTTCTTCAACCACGTGCTACCTTCTCAGCCCTGCTCATTACTTCCAGAACCCCAATTCCCACCACGCCTCAACCGGATCAGGACGTCAAATCACTGATCCTACCACCTTTGATGGGTCCCTCGCTGCCCTCATCTTCTCTATTTCCTCCTTATCCAGCTGAAATTCCACTGCCACTCGTGATAAAAGCTCCCTTGTACACATAATAGCATCCACAATCCCTCACACACATCGACTCCCCTACCCTTCTCTTGCTTTGTGGTCTTCACAAAACTGCAGCCCTGGTGGAATTCAACCTTTCGTCAACTCCGCCCCTGTCCCACCTCCCACCTCAGCTGTCCATCCTCACAGTTGGACACGGACGAGGAGACAGATGATAAGCAGGCGGATCGGTGTTATTTTAAATCTAAGTGAGCCCTCACTGCTTCCTGAACCCAACCGTGTTCCCTGGTCCCTCCATTCTCCCCCGCTCCTGGATGACGGCTTTTCACGTCTGTCCTCCAAGCTCCAACGTCTCCATCCTCACTCCCAGGAGGTGACACTGCTTCTGATTTCACTCAGGAAATAGTGAAATTGGAAGAGAATTTTAGGAGACTCCTGTAATCATATCTTTAATTCATTTACTAGAGCTGCCATAGCAAAATATCACAGACTGGGTGGCTTAACAGACATGTATTTGCTCACAGTTCTGGAGTCCAAGATCAGGGCGTCGGCGGGGTTGGTTTCTCCTGAGGCCTCCCTCCTTGTCTTGCAGGTGGCCGCCTTCTCCCTGCATCCTCACACGGCCTTTCCTCTGTGTGCGCCCATCCTGGGAGTCCCTTCCTCTTCTTAGAAGGACACCAGTCCTGTTGCGCTCGGGCCACTCATATGAGGCAGAGCCACGCCTCCGCAGCAGCTCCAGCTCCGCCCAGGAAGCCTGAGCCCTTCAGTGAAGGCTTCAGGGGCAGAGCAAACCCCCTCACCCCCTGCACTAGTGCTTTATTTTACTTTTAAACAGATCTGATTTTTCAGTCACTTCCTAAATGCCAGCAAAACACAAAGAAACAATGGGATTCCAGGAAGGTCCAATTTTTTTGATCAAACGTTTCCTTCGTGTCTGGTGATGGAAGTCCTGCGGTTGCCCCTTCTACCCTCGGATGCCTCTGAGACAGGCCTGGGAGGTGGCCAGTGTGTTCTCCCCATCTCTCCACTATGCTTCAGGCTTCCTGCCTGTCAGATGCCCATGGCTTCCGTTCCGCGGTCCTGTCCAGGAAGGCCAGACCCGGCCCAAAGGGGAGAAGAGCGCTGGGGCAACACAAAAGTTTATTGATAACCACATTAGGTACGAAAGTCCGACTGAGCCCAGTGACTCAGCGCTCTTAAATTGGGGAGGGCAGTGAGTTTGGAGAAGAAAACAGTGTCCTTGGATTCTTTTACATTTTCCTAAATTTCTCCTACTTTTCCACTTCATTCTGGTGTTTGGAGAGAGAGAGTTAGGGAGAGATGATTTTATTTCATAAAGATTTTATCTCCCATAGTCTTAATGATGGAGGGAGTCTCAGTGTTTGTTTATTTGTTTCTGAGACGTATAAACTTGCCCTGCTCCTGACTCAAGTCACCTTGAGGCCCCCGCCCAGAAGACTAATGATCAATTAAACTGTGGAGGAGCTGCCCAAGCGACTGGCATGTGTGAAAGTCAAGGGGACAGCAGTTGGAAAAGGTCATTTTCTCTTGGGCCTGAGGCTGTTTCTCTTCCTTCAGGCAGCCTCAGAGAATCAATCAATTCTGCTTTTCTGAAGAGAAACAGATTCCAGATTTTTCTTATTAACTCATTCCTCATTACAATGAAGGCGTTTCTCTTCACCCAGAAAATCTTCCCAGCTGCAGCCTCAGTGTCAATATAAATTTGTTCTATACAGTTTTGTCTCCCAGGGTTAGCCTTTCTTGGTTAAATTTTTATTATTTTTCCTTTGTTTTTTCCTACTTTTATTATCATGATTCTTTTTATTTCTTTTTTTTTTTTTTTGTGATACGCAGGCCTCTCACTATTGTGGCCTCTCCCATTGCAGAGCACAGGCTCCGGACGCGCAGGCTCAGCGGCCATGGCTCACGGGCCCAGCCGCTCCGCGGCATGCGGGATCCTCCCCGACCGGGGCACGAACCCGTGTCCCCTGCATCGGCAGGCGGACTCTCAACCACTGTGCCACCAGGGAAGCCCTATCATGATTCTTTCCTCTTCTTCTTCTCCTCCTCCTCACCCTTCTTCTTCTTCTTCTTCTCATTATTATTACTATTATTATTCCCTCTTTTGTCCCCCTCTCTTTTCTAATCTCTGATTTCATAGTCATAGCTCCAAATGCATGGTGGATATTAAATAAACGTTTCCTATTAATAAACGTTATGTCACTTGATCTGCAGTGACAGCTCATATTTACTGAGCCTTTACCATATGCGAGCTCTGATGCAAGCTCCTACAATGCATTATCCTGCCGAACTCTGAGAGTTACCTCTCTGTAGGAGAGCTGGGACTTAGGATGAGGCAAGCAGGACACCTAGGGCACAAGCTTTAAGGGGGTGCTCACTCTCAGAGTCCCACAAGTGCAGCATCAACACCTGAGAATCTCTCAGTGCTCCCAGCCCTGGTCATTACTATAATCTCCATCTTCATTTTAACATCTAAGGAAATGAGGCTCACAGAGGGTAGGTCAACTGCCCAACACAACAGAGCTAAAGAATGAACAGAATTTGAACACAGGTCTAGCTAGCTCCAGAGGCCAAGCTCTTAAGAATTGTAATGAATACGTACCCAGGACACCATCCTTAAATAGGAAGAGGAAGCCAAGCATCTTCAGACATTTGAGAAAAGCTTCTAACACAATCACCAGAGATCTAACTAAGCAAAGAGACAAAGAAATGCAGAAAGTCCTAAAGCTGACATAATGCAGGAAGCAGAAGAAAACGTCAGCCAAACTGAAGTTTATATCCTTGAAGAATTAGGAGACTTTGCTTCCATGACATAAGAACAGGATAAAAAAGAAACATTCAGAGAATAAGAAAACACTTGTAGAAAGTAAGAAGTTCAGAGAATCCCCTGGTAGTCTAGTGGTTAGGACTCTACACGTCTGAGGGCGTGAGGGTGCAGGTTCAATCATCCCTGGTTGGGGAACTAAGATCCTGCAAGCCATGCAATGCAGCCAAAAACAAAAAAAAAAAAAAAAAAAGAAAAAAAAAGAAGAGATTAAGAAGCTCATAAGAGAAATGAATCTCTCAATAGAAGAGTTGAATAGTAAGGTTGAAGAAGTCTCCCAGGAAATAGAATAAGGCAAAAAGATGATGAACAGGAGAGAAAAGATAAAAGAGAATCAATCCAAGAAGTCCAATAACAAACTTACAGGAGTTCCAGGAAGAAAGGAGAGCAAAAAAATGGAGAGGAGGAAATTACTGAAGAACTGATGGAAGAAAATTTGGACCAAGTGCTGGGAACATTAAATAAAAAATAGATAAGTTATTGTAAAATTTGAGAACACCAAGAATAAAGAGATTATCATAAAAACTTCTAGAGGAAAATAGAAAAGATCAGAAATTCAGATTTCTCACTGTCACCATTGGAAACGAGAAGAGAGTGGAGCAGTACTTTCAAAATTCTGAAGGAGAACAACTTCCAAATGGCCAGTTGAATGTGAGGATAAACCGAATACGTTTTTCAGACAGGCAAAATCTCAACAGATTAACTTTCTCAGAAAACTACTAAAGGATGTGCTTCAGCGAAACAAGAGAATAAACCAACAAAAGGTGACCCAGGAAATATCTAGTCTAACACAGGAGAGAGGTGAAGGGAAGTCCCAGGGCAACATGGTACAGTAGGTCTAGAGAGTTCTCCATTCAGAGTGGAGCTGCGGGATGGTGGGCACTGGACCTCTGCATTCATGCCGTAACAGGGATAAATGATCTGAGTTTACACTTCACGTGTTTGTCCATGTTGAGAAGAGTCTAACGAGAAGTTGGAGGAATTAGTGAGAGGCACTTAAAAATCCGAGCAAATGTAACATGGTGATTAACTCCAGGAAAAGCAAAACACTGTACGTGAGGGGAAATGTAATTATAGCAAACTCTGAATCTTAGCTGTGAGCAATATTTAACAATATTTACCGGGACACAGCAACATAAATTCTGAGTGTTCATTAATCCAAAAGAGGTGAAATACCATACCGAAGAATGTGCTCATGTGTATAAAATGCAAAAAATGAATTTTCCTCTGCCATAGTAGGAAGTTAATGCATGTCTATAATGGGAAAAAATTGAGAAATATATTATTTAAAACTATGGAGGAAAATACCAGAAAAATGTCTAAACGAGTTGAAAGTGCGCTTACTCAGAGCTCCCTCACCCCCTCCCTCACTCAGAGCTCCCTCACACCCTCCCTTAAAAAAAAGAAAAGAAAAGAAAGAGTGGAAAGTGCTTTCCTCTGAAAAGTAGGACTCACAGGGAATCCCTGCTTTTTATTATAAGCATTGTAGTACCTTTCGATATTTAAATAAGGTATATTTGTTACCCTGAAAAAATTAATAGTAAAAGGTAATTTCATTACCAGCTATTTACTTGCCTTTCTTTTTCCCTCTAAAACTAGAAGCTAGAGTGGGAAAATGTCACTTCTCTGGGCCTTTTTGCCCTTTGAACAGAATACACTGTCTTGGTCCTTCCTCTTCTGTGTTATTACAGAACAGAGCAGCAGTTTTAATCACTCCAAACAGCACATAATCCTCAACCCGATATTTGACTTTGAAATTAATTTTGCCATTATATTTGACTACACTTAGGTCATAAAGTACATTGCGAAAAGCCAGTTCATGAACCATTTAAAAGCTGGCTACCTTTCCCACCTGCCTCCCCTCCAGGGTAAAGGTTACTGTTTCTCTGAGGGAAGGTATCAATGAGGGCTAATTTTGCCCTCATTCATGTTCCCACACCTTGCCTAGAACTGGCCGTCGAATTCAGAGGTTCAAACCCTCCAACGGCCTTTGGGTCACTAGCTCAGTAACGTTTATGAAGCATCCCAGGAAGCTCAACATCATCTTAGCCCTCTGTGGGGAGAGAAAATACCGGAACCAGTCCCTGACTTGAAGGAACTTAAAATCCAGTTGAGAGAGAGGGCCATGCACGAAAAACCATCACGAACAAAGCAGAATTAAGAGAGCACCAGTGCGATGCAAGAAGATGTGAGGCTTGCATCCTGAGTAGGGGAGACCAGAGAAGGTGGGAGTGGCCAGATCGGGCTCCAGGGAGGAGGTGGGACTCCGCCTGTGTGCTCAGAGTCACGTCCTGCTTCCAAACTATCCTCCTGGACCCCTTGACCTGGCCCTTCTCCCTCCTCAAAGTTAATCACGCGTTCCTCCGGGCTAACGCTGTGTTTTGTATGCGCTCTGGTGCTGCAGCCACCATGGGGCACGACAGTTTGTGACTGTGTGCGTTTATCCCACGAAACCGTGAGGCTACCAGCTCCTGGGCTGTGTATTCTGGCCGCCCCAGTGCCCAACTCAGCCCAAGACCTCGAGGATGTGAGCCGAACGAGTGAGTATTGTTTCATGCGAGGAGGAAAGTGACGACTGGCAGTGGGTCTCCCCGGCCCCCACGGGCCCCTGTTTCCCACCCTGACAGGTTTGCATCTGCCTGTGGAAAAGCTGGCAGGAGAGCCAGTCAGAAAGGCAGACAGGACAGGGAACGGGAGTTCTCCCGCATCGTCTGGCGGGAGGGCTGAGCTCTGGCTGTGTCTGGTACGTGGAGGATTCCCACGGAATCCGCACACCACCCTCCCAGGCCCTGGGGCTTCCTATGTAGCCCCCAGGAGACTGAACTGTCCCCTCCTGATTTCTCAAGAACACAGAGCAAACCAGAGTACTCAGGTGGCCTTGTGGGGAGAGCAGGTGGCCGACGTCCATCGACCTCCCCAGATCTGCAGACCTGGGGCCACCTGAGCCCATGTTGTGAGTCACATACGACAGCGAGAAGGGACAAAAGTGAGTGGGGCAGGTGGGGCCTGGTGGCTCCCCACCGCCCTGGAGCCGCCGCCAAGCAGAGCCACTCGCTGCCCACGGGCTTGGCAAAGCTGGCGCCAGTCTCGCCTTACACGCCTGTGTGTCCTCTGTCCTCTGTTATTTAACTTCAGCCTCTTTGCTTGTCAAAGGCCCTGATACCACCTCCCTCATGGGGCGTCCACAGGCCAGGCTGAGATCAAGCAGGAGCCCGGCCCGCACGGGGCCTGGTACCCTCACCGCCCTCGATGGTTCAAGCCTCTCAGCTTGTTGGGACTGCTTCCCACCCCCTCACACTGTAGAACCAGCTCTTGCATGTGGGAGATGCAGAGCACAGCGGCGGCCCGAAAAATGATGGGAGTGCTAACCATGACTTGCATTTTCTATAATTCTGGTTTTCTCTTGACCCAATTTAAAAAAAAAGGAGGCTTTTTGCTCCTTTTCCTCTTGGGCCCAGGGGTTGTGCTAGTTAGCCTGGCTGTGGACAGATTGTGTCAGTCAGAGGGCGTGTGGGAGGGACCCTCGGAGCAGTCTCCAGGGGCAGTGCTAAACCAAGGTCAGGGCGAGCAAGTCAGCCTCCCTGGCCTCTGCTCAGCGGCCCTGTGGGGCAGGGGGCTGGTGCAGGAGGGGCGGGGAGCAGACTCGAGCGGACAGTTCCTTGCCCCCCATGCAGCTTCCGGGGCCCTTCCTGACCAACCCTGGCCAGGGAACAACCTGAGACGCTTTTGGAAAGTATTCATGCCCAACTCCCACCCGCTTCCCATTGGTCTAGGATGGGACCTCATCATGTCATCCAGTGGTCCCCAACCTCTTTCGGCACCAGGGACCGGTTTCATGGAAGACGGTTTTTCCACGGGCCGGGGAAGGGCGGGGTGGAGGGGGGATGGTTTGGGGTTGATTCAAGCGCATTACATTTATTGTGCACTTTATTTCTCTTATTATTATATCAGCTCCACCTCAGATCATCAGGCATTAGATCCCAGAGGTTGGAGACCCCTGATGCCATCGGTATTGTTAAAAAGCTCCCTTACTGATAACAAAGTGCAGCGGAGGTTGAGACACTCCCGGCCTACTGTGACTTGGCTGCTGAGTTAACCCTTTCTTTCTTTTTTTTTTTTTTTTCTGCGGCACGTGGGCCACAGGCTCCGGATGCGCAGGCTCAGCGGCCATGGCTCACGGGCCCAGCCGCTCCGCGGCTTGTGGGATCTTCCCAGACCGGGGCACGAACCCGCGTCCCCTGCGTGGGCAGGCGGACTCTCAACTACCGCGCCACCAGGGAAGCCCGTTAACCCTTTCTTGTAAAGTCATCCTTGGAGCTCGTGCTCAGGAGTCAGGTCGCCTCGGTTTGCATCCTGGCTTTGCCACTGCTGGCTGCATGTGACCTTGGGCAGGTCAGCCAGCAGTCCTGAACTTCGGTTTCTTCATCTCTGCAGTGGAGAAGATAACAACAGTCCTTTCTCACAGTGTGTAGTGAGCATTAATGAGATCCAGCCTATAAAGTGGTTAGCACGAGAATTGACATGTCATTACTGTTAATTACTATTAATACTAATTATTATCATCACTTGGAGAAAATGCTCTTATTTTCTACCTAATCTTGCAAGTGCAGAAAGCCTTTGGATTATTCCAGGCACTCATCTAATGGATTCTGCAAATTACCATGTGGACGGGGACACCCTAGGCCATTTCTTTTCTCCCTACTCTACTTGTAAGTCCCAGGGAAATCTTCCCAGACTGTTAGTCTCCAATGGCAACAGAAATATACTTCTGTAATACATAAATGTTTGCAAAGCATTTTTTCAGGCATCATTTCATAAACACTAGCCCATGCCCACCTTGAGTGACAGACTGAGCCAGGTCTCTGGGCACAGCAGGCATGCACAAGCCACAAAGGTGGGCAGCTGGGGCGCCAGCTCTGGCCTTGAGAAACCTAAATCTCAGACATGTGTGCGCACGCTGCCTAGTCGCTCTTGCTGACGCCTAGCAGTGCAGCAATTGGGCTTAAAAAAAGCAACTCTCGTTTCCTCTTTGGGGAAGGGTGCTGCGCCCCAGCTGCCACCTGCCCTTCCCCCAGCCCCAGCAGGCGATAACGGGGACAGGGGTGCACGGAGGACCAGGTGCAGGCTCACAGGAGCAGGGAAACCATGGAGTCACTGAGCGGTTGGGGAAGCCCAGACCTCAAGCCTCTTACTGCTTCTCCTCTTCCCAGGGGCCGTGTCCCGTGACGTCTCTACCAGGTGAGCAGACCCTGCGGCTCCCTGCTGGGACTGCTCCAGGCAAGGTCAGAGGTCACTTCCGGAGGAAGGAAGGGGTCCCTCAAAGAACTGAAACGAGGCCATGTGGCCGGCATGAGTGAGCTGAAGGGGCCAGGGAGCTGAGTGGGGTGCCCGTGGGAGCTTTCAGGCTGGGCTCAAGGACTGTCTCTACCCTCAGACAATGGGAGGCCACTGAGGGCGCTGGCAGTGGGGTGCCATGACCAGAGTTATATTGTGTGCTGGCTTCAGTTCTACTCATAACCCCTTTATTCTTTCCAAGAAAAGCTCCACCGAACACAGCAAGCAACGTAGGCCAGCACTACTTACCCTGTGGCAGGCCATGTGCTGAGTACTCTACCTGAGTCAGCTGCCTCCTCTATGCGGTCCCACCCCGTGTCCAGAGGATGCCAGGGCCCTTTTTGTCCCTGGCCCATTCCAGATCTCTTTCTGCAATGCAGTGAGGGGTTATTTTTTACTTTAATTATAATTTTTTTATTGAAGCATAGTTGATTTACAAAATTTCAGGTATATAGCAGTGATTCAGTTACACACACACACACACACACATATCCTTTTTTTTTTTTTTAATGTTATTTTCTTCTTGACCTCTGGAAGCAAGTGGGTTTATTTTCATTTTTAATTTTATTTATTTATTTTTGGCTGCACTGGGTCTTTGTTGCTGCTTTTCTCTAGTTGCGGCAAGCTGGGGCTACTCTTCTTGAGGTGCGGTGGCTTCTCTTGTTGCGGAGCACGGGCTCTAGGCACACGGGCTTCACTAGTTGTGGCTCACGGGCTCTAGAGCGCAGGTTCAGTAGTTGTGGCGCATGGGCTTAGTTGCTCCGCGGCATGTGGGATCTTCCCGGACCAGGGCTTGAACCCGTGTCCCCTGCGTTGGCAGGCGGATTCTTAACCACTGCGCCACCAGGGAAGCCCCACACACACATATTATTTTTCAGATTCTTTTCCATTGAATATAGTTCCCTGTGCTCCATAGTAGGTCCTTGTTGCGGAGTGAGGGGCTCTTTTTAGCTCCCAAGGTGATGTCACATCTTACATCTGAGAATATCAAGTGTTCTCAGAACCAGAAGGACACCCAACATTCACCTGGTGTGCACTCTCACCAGCTCCTTGAACTCACCCCTCTAGAAGCCACTTCTGGGAGTCAGGATGGCAACAGAAAACATCCCTCTGGGTTGTGTGCTTAGATGTGGTGGCCACAGAGGTTTCCTAATCCTTCCCACCCCAAGTGAGCTACCCCCCAAATGGCAGACCTCCCTCCCCTTGCGGGGCCTGTGGCTGCCTGGACAGCTGACCTCAAGGGCGAGGGTGTCTACAAACAGGGGGCCTAGAGGGCCTGAGCCAGAGATGTACAAACTCGTTAATTAGTCAAGTCACCGAGTTCATTCATTCATAAAGTCCAGAAGCACCTACTTCTGAGCCCAGGTAGGAATGAGGAAAGGGCTGGTGAACGGTGTTCCCTAGCTACCACCATTGGTTGAGAAACTAGTAAACACCTGGCACTTGATAGACATGGTCCTTGTCCTACTGACAACCTATTTCACAGATGAGGAAACTGAGGCCCAGAGTGGTTATCAAATCTTGGTCACATGCCTCTTAAGTGGCTGAGCTAGGGTTTGAACCTGGAGCTGCACAGCTCAGTGACAATATCGTCCCTTCCATAGGTGCAGAGTGGCCTGGGCCTCTCTGGTGAGCAGGACCCTGAAAAGAGGCATCGTTTCTATTGTTCATACCAGTCTGGTCTTACAGTCCAGCAGCTCAGCTCCAACTGGTTTTAGCCAGTTTAGCCAGCAGCCGGTTGCTGAGCCAGCACTGGGGGGTGATGTAATGGGCGCTCAGAAGCATTCCCTTTTCTGTTTACACCCAAGTACAAACTGCACTAAGAACCTCCAAGTCCTAACGAGGCAAGTAAGACAAGCCTTGCTAGTGCCAAGTTACAGGCTATCCTGGGCCCTAAATTGTATGCAGTCACAAAAATCACTTAAATGATTTTTGACTTTCAAAATAGGATCCTGAAATGGATCCTGTAAAGTAGTGAGCTGCATGTCATTTGAGAGTATCCAGTAGATGTTGGATGTTGCCAGAGCTGTGGTAGAGGTGCTTCCTGGACATACTGGACATCCAGGTAGGGCAGACTAGATGGCATCTATAGTCTAAACAAAACTAATGTAGGAAACAGTGTGTGTGCCGCTGGGCACTTGTGTGTGCGTGTGCATGCATGCATGTGTGTTTTGGGTTGGGGGAAGGAAGGGGGAGCTGGGTATCCAGGAGGGTCTCCGGATGTCCCTCCCTATTATTTAACTGTTAATTTGTTATCTATTGGAGGTCTTATGCTAAAAACTGAAAAATCACTGCTAGAGGGGAACGGTGAGTTAATGAGGAATTTTGAGCAGAAAAGTGAGGCAGTAAGATTTGCATTTTAGAAATATCACTCTGCTTGCAAGGTGGAGAATGGGATTGGAGGGAAGCAAGAGTGGCATTTTGGAGGTAAAATTAGAGAGACCTGGTGGTTCCTGCAAGACGCAAGATAGAAAAGGAGGCATCTTGCACAATTGGTTGGTTCGGGTCTGGAAGGACGGTGGTGGGGCCGCTGAGGCGGAGCACACAAGCCAGAGCAGTTTCTAAGGAAGATGGATGAGCTGAGTACTGGGCATGTGGGTGTGACCACTCTGTGGGACATTCCAAGGATAGGTGGTAAGTTGGCAACTGTGTTTTCAAGTCCTCAATGGAGAGCTCAGGGCTTTAGGTATCAACTTGGATTTTCAGTATTGAAATGTGTTTATAAAGTTACATGAATGGATGAAGTAACCAGGGGGAAAGTATAGCTAGAAAAGGGAAAAGGGTGCAAGAATAAGGCCTGAGAAACCCTTAACGTTAAGGGGGTGGCAGAGAAACTAGAACCAACCAAAGAAATAACAACGTGGTTGTGCATTAGTGGGCAACGGGGTTTAAGTCTGAAGCTCAAGGAAAGCACTAGGTTCAGATGTGTGAGTCATCGGCATCTAGGATGTCAGTGAAATGATGGGAGATGATGGGAGTGAGAAGAACTGTGAGCCTTGGAACACCAACTTGTTGTTGACGGGGAGGGGGAAGAGGAGAAGGCCTGGAAAAAGATGATAAAGGAGGGCTTCCCTGGTGGCGCAGTGGTTGAGAGTCTGCCTGCCGATGCAGGGGATGCGGGTTTGTGCCCCGGTCCAGGAAGATCCTGCATGCTGCGGAGTGGCTGGGCCCGTGAGCCATGTCCGCTGAGCCTGCGCGTCCAGAGCCTGTGCTCCGCAACGGGAGAGGTCACAGCAGTGAGAGGCCCGCGTACCGCAAAAAGAAAAAAAAAAGAAGATGATAAAGGATCAGCCAGAGAACAGGGACAGAGTAGAGTCTTAGAAGCTGGATCAGTCAGGATACTGCTGGCTACAAGTAATAGAATAGCTGACTAAAATTGACTTAGGTAATAAGAACATTAGTTCTCTCACAAGAGGTCCAGAAGTAGGCAATTCCAGGGTTGATTCAGTGGCTCAATAAGTCAGGCTTCTCCTTGGCTTTTCCTCATGTTTGCAAGATGGCTGCAGCCACTTCAACATCAATTTTCTTTTTTCTTTTAACCAATAATGTGGCTTTTTCTTTGTGTCCCTCCTTCCCCTTTCTCAGAAAGTAAATCTTTCCTAGAAGCTCTCGCAGGTAGACTCTCCCTCAGATGCCATTACCTAGCCCCAGCTGCAAGGAAGATGGTCACTTGAATAACTAGTATTTCAGTCACCGTAGAAACAGATCTAACTACAGGAAGAAGGCGGGAGAAAGGCTGGCAATCAGGAGGGCGACTAACAGGGCTTTCCTCCGGAGCCAGAATAGGTTCCAGAAGTAGAGAGTGGTAAATATTCCACTAGAGCAGTGTGACTCAGCGCCATGAACACAAATGATTTTACAATACAGGGTAGAGTGAGTGTTAACTAAAGCAGTAGATTGGGAAAGGAGTAGACACTGAATTACAAGTGAATTGAGGAGTGAATTCAATTATCTTGGATATCCTGGGATAAGAAAATACAATAAATAATGTAAACCAGTGGTTCTCAGCATGGGGAGATTTTTGTCCTCCAGGGAACATCTGGCAAGGTCTGGTGACATTTTTTGTTGTCACAACTGGGGTTGTCAACAACGATCACGACTCGGGGTGGGGAGGTGTGCATCGTAACTCTCACTACTGGCTTCTAGTGTCCTTTACCATCTTTCCAAACTGAAAGGAATGCATCTCTAGTGGGTAGATGCCAGAGACGCTGCTAAACACCCTACAGCTCTGTAATGGACTGAATGTTTGTGTTCCCCAGAAATTCATATGTTAAAGCCCTAACCCCAAATGTGACAGTATTCTGGTGGCAGGGGGGATGGGGCTTTGGGAAGTTGTTAGTGTTAGATGAGGTTATGAGGGTGGGGCTCTGGTCTGACGAGATTAGTGCCCTTATAAGAAAAGTCATCAGAGAGCTTGCTGCCCCTCTCTCCTCACACTCAGAGGAAAGGCCAGGCGAGGGCATGAAGAAGAGGTGGCTGTCTGCATGCCAGGAGCAGAATCCTCACTAGAAACTCAACTGCCAGACTTTGACCTTGGTCTTGCAGCCTCCAGAACTGTGAGAAATAAATTTCTGTCTTTAAACAACCCAGTCCATAGTATTTTGTGATGGCAGCCCAAGAAAATTGAGGTAAACACACAGGATGGCCCCCACGATAAAGAATTATCTGGCCCCAAATGGCAATAGTGCTGAGGTCGACAAACCCTGGTGTGAACTATCCTTTTAAGAATTCAGGTCAAATGGGGAAGTGGCATGAAAATGCCGTGGCAAAGAAGAAGGGAGAGACAACGGCATGTTGCTGGGCTGGGGGCGCCAGTGCAGAGGAGAGGCCAGAAATTCTGAAGAGAAGGTTGACCACTGATGCAGAAGGAGCCTGGAGGGCCAGGAGGGAGAGAGGTCAAAAGGGAGAGGAGGGGGCCTCCTGCAGCCTTAAGACTGAAGAGGAGAAAACAAAAAGGGGTGGAGGCAGGTGTGCTTCCGGGCTTGGGGCTGGCCTAAAGGCTCTTCCTGCTCAGGACCATGATTGCCAGGAGCCACAGGAGGCAAGGAGTGTGGGAGGGGATGACGGGGTGGGGGGTGGGGGAGGGCCCTTCTGGAAGTGTTGCTGAGGGGAACGAAGGGAGGCCAGGCCAGGCGTGGGAAAAGCCTTGTGGAGCAGGGGAGGGCCTGCCTGAGGCCGGGCTCTGTGGTGGCCACAGTCCTCAGCATATGACTCTCCAAGCTGCCAGCACCCAGGGCCAGCCCGGGGAAGGTGCAGTGAGGGACTCACGGGCGGGGCAGAGGCTGAGTGCACAAAATGAAAAGGATCTCGGAAAGGGATGGGAAAATGGTTCCGGGGATCAGCCCTGTGGCCTAGGCCCCAGGCAAGTCATTTAAACTCTCAAGACCTCAGTTTCCTCACCTGTAAAATGGGGTTAATGGTGCCATTTTTCTCTGTTGCTTCATGGGGTGGTTGTGAGGTTCAAGAGAGTTTAGGAGAGAGGCTCTTCAACTAGGACTCCCTCCCTGAACGCTAGTTATTATCACTAGTCCTTGGTGGAGTGGATGGTGACCAGGACTTTCATGGTCATCTTTGCTAAGTATCTCGTACCTTCCCTCTACTCCTGGGTGTACAGAACTGAGGATTCCTGTCCTGGTGTGACAGATGGACAAACAGAATTATCCCAGGACACACAGCGAGCCCTCAGACCTTCCCTCTGTCTCTGGTGTCAGGTCATGGCCGCATAAGGAACGCCCCTGCTGCCCCCCACGCCCACCCCCACCCCAGCGCCCAGGCCTCTCTTCATCCCGTGTCTCCGGTGTGTCGTGCACAACCCTTTGATGAGCACTTGGATGGGAGAGGGTATCGTCATTGCCACTTGCTGCATCGTTTAATTAGAGTTTAATGAGAGCCATGGGGAACCACGGAATGGGGAGAGAGAGAAAAGTTAGAACAAAGGGATAGGAAGTGAGAAGCAGCTGGAGACCCAAGATGGCCAAGAGTTGGAAGCAGACAAACATAGGATACAGGGAAGGGCGGGGGTTCCAGGGGCTGCATCCTCCTGGTTTCGCCGCGTGCGCTCTTGCCCTTTCAGACTGGATGGAGTCCAGGTGACAGGAAGCTGGGGCCAGGCCGGGACAGAGGTGGGAGGAGGGAGGGCTGGGGACAGTCAGAAAGACCCTGGGCGGCAGGACGGCAGGGCTGGGTAGAGGGGTGGGGGTGGGGGTCCCTGGGACACCAGAAATAGGGTCGCCAGATCGGTAACCCATTTCAGACGGAACAGCGGGCTAGTCATCGTCACTGACTTATGTTTTGGCTATAATTTGTGTGATAACAGCAATAACGTCTTCCATTTGCAGAGCACCTACTCAGTGCCAGACACACTACCCACAGTAGCTTATTTAACCATTAGCCACGAGGTCGCTCTCAGTATCCCCGAGGACAGATGAGGACACTGGGCCCCCAGAGGCCATGTGACGCCCCAGGCCACACGGCAGTACGAGGCATAGCCGCTTGGATCCAGCTCGGAGGCTTTGGAGCCCGAGTCCCAGCCACTGCTCCACCACAGATCACGGCGGCAGCAGCGATCTCCGCAGAAAGCCCCAGCTCCCCGCTCCTCCCTCCTCGCACGCTGGGATGACTTCTTCCCAGGCCATAGGCCTCACCTAGCCATCCCCGCAGCCACGGCACACGGCCAGTCACTGCCATCACTCCAATTCCTGAGGGGCTTCGCGGACTAGAGCTCAAAGGGACGCATTTCAAGAGCAGGTTCACAGGCCCTGAAACTTAAAAGAGGAAATAATTTTGAACAGGGGGTTTTCGTGTCTGTCTCTCTACAAGCCATTAACTGACCGCTTCATCCATCCATCCATCCATCATTTATTTGTCAAGAGTCACTATAGTATAATGGTCAACAGCATGGACCCGGGAGTCCATTCAGCCATGCCTGGTTGAATCCTCACTCCCCATTCCTGACCTTCATGGACCTCATCTGTCTGTGTGTCAGTTTCTCTACCTGAGAAATGGGAATAGCACCTCCTCGGGTAGAGGCGAGGGTTAGTGGGTTAACTCAGAACAGTGCTTGGCCCTGGTGAATGCTAACCTGGGCCAGGAGATACCAAGTCCAGTGGGACACAGATCCTGCCCTTGACACACTCACAGCCCGGGGAGGGCATCAGTGCGGATCTGTCCACCCCACCTGCCGGCCAGCAAAGGGCAGGATAAGGCCAGATGCCCTAGGGCCTCTCCTCAGCCTCTCCAAGGGCCTTTCATCCAGAGGCAGGTCTGCAGCCTTGGGCGGGGGCCCAGAGGGGCAGAAGGCTGCTTTTGAGCTGGGCCCACACCAGGCTTGCCGCTGGAAATTGGCTTCAACCTCCAGGTGTGCGGGCCTGTTTGAGGCCGTGCCCCAGTGTGCTCTCTGCTTACTTCCTTCTTCCCTGAGTGCAGACTGGGGAGGGAGGAGAGGCTTTTAGGATGCCAGGGCTGGCTCTAACAAGAGTCCATCTCCCTAGGGCGGCTGGTTGATGAAGAAAGAGTCCCAGTGCTCAGAATGCTGACCCCAGACACCTTACAGCAGAAGGTAGAGCCCAATAAGGGAAGTCACAGCCAAAAGTAGGGCACTGGCCTGGGCTTTGTCACCTGCTAAAGACATCCACTGCCCCCAGTGCTTTGTGATCCGGATCCTGGCGGCTTCTCCAACAAGACGGCAGCCTCTGATCTCTTGCTTTTGCTGGAGCTCAGGCAGAACAAGGCTGGAGTCTCATTTGTCTGTCTGAGATGGAGGCTTTCAGAGCCAGGCAGCTTGGAGAAATGAGGTGACAAAAAAGAAGCCGGCCAGCAATTAGGTAATGCCAGTCTGCCTGCCGGGCAGCCCCGCACGGAGCCTGCCCCCAGAGTCCACCGGGAGCCCAGGCGAGAGCGGACACGTGGATTCCGGGGCTGGAGGCATACAGCCATGCATTAGAAGAATGGCCAGGACGTGTGAAGGCCGGAGGGGCCCTGGGAAGTGGCCAGTGGCCTAGCATCTCTGAGCCCCACCTGTGTAATGGGGTGGAGAATGCTTCTCTCACTGGGAGGCAGGGCCCTAACCTAATCCTCCTGTGATCACAGGTGCCGGGACAGGTGGTCTGTAACTACAGGTTCCTTCCTTCTCTAGTGGGACTTCAGGACAGAGCTTCACGCAGAGGAACCAGAGCTGGGCGAGCAGTCCCTGGGCACGGAGCTTGGTTGTAAGGACGCTCTAGGGCACCCCTGCAGCTGGCCCTGGGTGGGAGCTGAGGCGCTGTGCTCTGAGCCACACAGGGCCCCGTTTGCAGGCTGCCAGGCCCTCCAGAGATGGCAAAGGCTTCTCCCACACAACTGCCTCCTCTTCACCTTGGTCCCCTCTCAGCTTCTCCATCGTGGACAAACAAAACTCTTTGCTTATTCCTTTCTCTGAGTTTTCTCCCAGGCTAGTCCTTCTTTAAAAAAGAATCTTTACCCAAAGCCTCATTCTTCCTTTCTGCAAAATTCACTGCAACACTTCCCCTTTGGGTGAGCCCTGGAAGCCAAACAAGGCCCAGGATCTCTTCTCTAAATATCTGAATCTTTCTCTCTTTAACCAGGTACTTATTTTGGTGTTTGTTTTTTTTAAGTATATGTGGGCCTGTGTTTCTATGTGGGGAGCGGGAAAAGTCCAGAAGTTCTTCGCTCCTGGCTTCACTATTTACTAGCTGTGTGACTGTAGGCAAGTCACTTAACCTATCTGAACCTCAATTCCCTCATCAAATAATAGTTTCTACAAGTGTTTCCCTCACATATTGTCTCATCAGCTCTTCAGAATAGCCTCATAACAAAGGAATTATAAGAAAGTCCTACTTGACAAATGAAGAAACAAAGGCTTTGAGAAGTTAAGTTCCCTTAACTGTGTCTCTGGGACACAAAGCTAGTGACAGAACCTTGACTCTGAACTTCCCATTCTTTCTATGGGATCGGAGAAGATAAGGATCTCTTTCTGGTTTACTTCTCAAAGTTGTCACGGAAGTCAAAGGACACCGTCCATTCGTTCATCTAATAGACATTGGCTGGGTGCCATGGCGTGCCAGCCTTGGTCTCATGGAGTGAAGGGCTCCATAAGCGGTAAGGAGCTGGGCAGATGCCAGCGAGGATGGGGCGCCACCCCCCAGGGGAGCCTGCCGAGCCGTCTCGCAGAGGAGCCCACCCCTAGCGTGGCGCCTGGCACAGGGCTCCCCTTAGCCCTTGACGAACAATTCCCTTCCCTCTCCAGCCCAGGCTGTCTCGCACCTCAGCCTCACAACACCCTGTTTGCGAGGTCCCACGAGCCCCACTTCACAGATGCAGGCAATGTGGATCCCAGGGGTGGTGGAGCTCAGGCCTGGCTGCATGTGGAATCTACAGAAGCCAATGCCCGGGCCGAATCCCAGGCAATGAAATGAGGAACTCAGGGCTGGGGCCCGGGAGTCAGTGTTTTTTCCAAAGCTGTGGAGCCATTCCAAGTGCAGCGAGGAAGAGACCGATGGTCTTGGTGGCTGGGTGCCTGCAGTGGGTGCTGATGGACCGGGAGCTGATTAGTTTCTGTTTATTTACATCTCCTCCAGAGGAAGTGAAACCCAGGTCAGTTCTCCCTCTTAATGGCAGCACTGCCCCGGAGGCCGGAGGGACCTTGGAAATGGGCAGGGAAAGGCTTGGAGAGGCGACGGGAGTTGGAGACTGGCAGGTGCATCTCCATGCTTGGCCTAAGTCTGGGCCTGGAGAATTAAACGAAGGGCAACAGTCTGCTCTGGGCACCTGCAGCCTCCCAGCTTGCTGGGTGCAGCTGCTTCCTTAATAGGCTGGGGGCAGTTGTCACCCTCTGTCCTTGGAGAGAGGTTTGAGAAGCAAGGCTGCCAGGAGGCGGCCAGAGCAACAGCTTCCCTGGGTGTCCGGGGGCCAGGAGCAGTGTTCCTCTGGAATGGAGCTGGCTCGGTGCCTGGAGCACGGTAGGAACTCAGTCAGTCCCTGCCTTGAAATGGTATCCTTGGTGCGCTTCTTCCCTTTTCACTGCACCCCGTGCGCCAGCTCTTTGTGCAAGACTTCTCCCCATGTCTGTTAGAGGCATCCTTGCTGTCTCAGGAAGTTCAGGGTTTTTATTTGAGAAGCATCTTAGTGAGCTTGGGCTGCCGTAACAAGCTACCACAGACCACCGTGCAGCTTAAACAACAGGAATCTATTTTCTTGCAGTTCTGCAGGCTTGAAGCTCAAGACCAAGGTGCCTGCAGGGCTGGTGTCTGTTGAGAGTCTTTCCTGGCTTGCAGAGGGTGCTTTCTCACTGTGTCCTCACATGGCAGAGAGAGACAGTAAGTAAGCTCTCTGGTCTCTTCTTATAAGGGTGCTAATTCATGACAGGGGGACCTTATAACCTCATCTAAACCTGACTACCTTTCAAAGGCCCCATCTCCATACCATCATGTTGAGGGGACACAGTTCAGTCCATAGCATTCCATCTCTGTCGCCCCCCAGATTCATGCCCTTCTCACATGCAAAATATATTCATTCCATCCTAAATCCCAACAGTCTTAACTCTAACCAACATCAGCTCCAAAGTCCAAAGTGTCATCTCAGTATCATCTAAATCAGATATTGGCGAGACCTGAGATACAAGTGATCCTGAGGCAAATTCCTCTCCAGCTGCAAACCTGTGAAACTAGTTTCATGCATCCGGAATACGATGGTGGGACAGGCATAGGATAGGCATTCTCATTCCAAAAGGGAGAAACAGGAAAGAAGGAAGGGGTGATGGGTCCCGAGCAAGTGCAAAACCTAGCAAAGCAAATTCCATTAGATCTTAAGGCTCAAGAGTAATCCCCTTTGGTTCAACGCTCTGCCTTTCCAGACTCCCTGGGACAGTGGTTCTGCCTCTGCAGCTCTGTCAAGTGGAAGTAGGGGTCTTTCTCAAGGCTTTCTGGCCTGTTAAACCCCAGGTGGTGGCCTGATAATCTCCGAATTGCCTTCAAGGTCTTTCTTCCCTTTCCTTGAATAACAGTGTAAGTTTGTAACCAAAAAGCTCTGTGGTCTGGTTTTGTGGAACTCAAGAAGTCTGACCATCTACTCTCCTGTCTCGCTTTCTTGGTCCCCTTTAGTTCAAACCAGCAGCATCTCTGCTAGTATAATCCCATCTCCTGACTCCTCCTGCCACTAAGGATGGAGATGAGGACACCTTGGTACCCAGCCTCCCTGAGCTTCGGTTTCCTCATTTGTAAAGTGGGGATTACACAAACTAACACTTGCAAATCTCTTCTTACGATATCTGACGGTAGTAAGTGTAAAATAAATATTTACAACTACATTTTTCAGATGAAGAAACTGAGGCACAAAGAGGTAAGAACTTGCCCAAGGTCACCGGCCAGTAAGCGGAAAAGCTGAGATTTAAGCCAAGGCCATCTGTCTTCAGAGTTATGAGACCTCACTTCAAACAAATTGTCGAAAATATAATATGCACTCATGTTTTTCATTAGGAGCAGTTAACAGGATAATATGACATTGGCCAAGCAAGGGGACAAATTTGCTCTTAAACCTAATTTCCAGTGAATTTCTTCTCTATCCTCTTTTGATAGACTGGCATCCTTTAAAGTAGAGATTATATAAAAATCCATTCGAGTTGACATTAGTCATAACAGACTCTTCTGGGGGCTCAAGCTCGTTAGTGGTGGATAGGCTTAAGCTACAGTGCGTATAACCCAGATCCACATACCATGCTGGAATGGCATTCTGAGAAAATCAAGTAGTGTGGAAATGCCATCTGATGCTGCTTGTTTCAGGATGTACTCAATACCACCAAAGTAGAAAGCCTTTAGAAGCTTCCTAAGGATGGCTGCAATTCAAGTTTGCCCTGTGCTCATAAATTAAACACAGGCATGGGGACCTGGTGACCCTGGCTTGGTTCCCGCTTCCTTTTTTTTTTTTTGGAAAGGTCATGGAAACTGCTCCATCTCCAGTCGACACTATTGGCTCCCACTTCTGCCAGCTTCTAGTTGTGCCCCCTTGCAAACTCAACTTACGATCATTCAGCAGCGCTCATTTGTGGTTAATACATATATGTTCAGGGGAACGTCCTCAAAATCAGTGACACCCAAAGGGAGGTCTGCCAAGCATCTGCCGAGAAAACATCAGGGCCCTTGTTAAAATGCAGATACCAGGGCTTTACCCGGTTCTGTTGAATTTCATGCTCTAGGAACAAGGCGAGGGAATGTGCATTTCTGACAAATCCTCCAGGTAACCCCAAGCCCGCCCTCTCAGCCTGGCATACCTCAGGCAGGTGTGGGGACATGGGGCAGCTCTAGAGGAACCTTCCTGGACCATGTCACTGCAAGTCCGTCGCGGAGCTTTGCCTCAAGCCTCAAAATCATGATCCCTTTGGAGGTGGCATGGAGGTGGCGGACGGACGGTGGTTCCTGCTCAGGGCTGTGCGAGTGCTGGGGTGACCTCAGTTATGGGTTACGAGTAGTGAGCTTTGTAGAACAGAAGCCACCGCTCCCTGGCTTTTGTCTCTTTGGCTTCCTCAAGAGACACGCCAGGTTCAGGAAAGGGACGCACTCTTCCGCCTGGGGCCATGTGGCCACGCACCCAGCAGTCGGCCGTGACTCAGCTCCTGCAGCTCGCGCCCAGGCCTGGGGCGGGGCCGGACGATCAACAAAGAAGCTTCCCAACGCACCCTCCCGGGGCCGCCCTCACCTGCCCTGCCGGCCGGCCCCGCCCCTCCCGGAGGCGGCCCTGGGGATGGTTGATGCGGGGCAGACGGGGCCCGGGGCGGAGGTGCGGCTCTAGGGCCGCCCCCGCCCTCTGAGTCACCCCTCCCCGCCCGAGCCGAGCCCGGCGCCTCCCCGCTCCCCTCCCTCTGCGCCTGCGCGCTGCGCTAGTTCGCCCGGCGGGGCTCCTGGCGCCGGCGGGACCCGAAGACTCGCCCGCGCTTCCCTCTCGGCACCCGGACCAACGGGGTTCCTTCCTGAGAACAAGCCTGCTTCCCCGCGTCCCTCCGCAGCCGGTGTCTGTCCAACCGCGCGCACCAGCGGGCAGGAAACCCCGACGGTCACTGTCCTGTCACTGGGTCTTCCGCGGCCTCCCTGTTGCTGTTCCCACCCCCCTTGCCATGCCTGGAAAAGCATGGCAAGTCGCTAGTGGCACCGACACTCCACAGCCGTCAGCTTTCCCCTTTCTCCTGCCAGCGGTTCTCAAAGGTTGCTGCCCACTGAATCACCTGGGGAGCTTTTAAAAAACTGACCAATTAAATCAGAACCACGGTGAAGTAAGTCAGAAAGAGAAAATCAAATATCGTATATTAACGCATGGATGTGGAACCTAGAAAAACGGTACAGATGAACCGGTTTGCGGGGCAGAAATAGAGACACAGATGTAGAGAACAAACGTATGGACACCAAGGGGGGAAAGTGGGGCTGGTGGTGATGAATTGGGAGATTGGGATTGACATATACCCTAATATGTATAAAATGGATAACTAATAAGAACCTGCTGTATAAAAAAAATAAAATTCAAAAAAAAGAAAACGCATACACACAAAATCAGAACCACGGTTGTTGGACTCGGGCATCAGCGTTTTGCTAAGCTCCTCAGGTGATTCCAGGGTTCAGCCTGGGCTGCGAACCACGGACAAGAGGTGGGCTTCCCAAAATTTCATAGGCATTGAAATCACCTGGAATCTTGTTAAAATGCAGATTCCCTCTCAGTAGGTCTGGGGAGGGGCCTGAGAGACTGCATTTATAATAAGCTCGCAGGTGATGCTGAGTCCGCTGGTCTGAGGGCCACATCTGGAGCTGCATGACATTAAATGCTCCTCATTCCTTTACCTTTTCTCTTGTGTAGTGACAGAGGAGATATGGGCTTTGGAGCAGACGGACGGGGGTTTGAATCCCACCTCTGCCACTTCCTAGCTTGGTGAAACTGGGCTCTGGTTCTTGTGCGTAAAATGGGGGCTTGATACTTACCTTGCAAGTTTCTGGCGAGGATGACGTGAGATGATGTATGGAAGGCACCTGGCATTCAGTGAGTGTTCAGTGAAGACCAGCTGTATTAGGGTGGCTTAGCTCTCCAGTGGCACTCATGGCTAATTCAGCCAAGGAATAACAGAAGCAGAGAAGGAGTCTTCCAGGTTCCCTCTTCCCTGCTCTCCTCCCTTCTAGGAGGACTGGGTTGGACGCCAAAACACACCACTGCAGGGGGCAGGGGGCAGAAAGGAAGGGGGTAGGTGCCGGGTTGTGGGAGCTGGAGGGATGCGAGGTGGCAAGGAGGGTCCGCATGAGAGCCTTGAGGAGGGTAGTGGGACCATTCATGCTGGTGGTGGACTCCACCCTTGATCTGGCTCTCCTGAGACTTTGGCCAGAATGTGTCTCATTTGATGGCCCAGTGAAGGGGTTGGAAGTCAGAGCCTCTGCATTAAAGCTCACTGCCTTGCTTGAGGCCGGTGGTGGGGATGACGTGCAGTGAGACTGTGCACGTAGTGAGATGTATGAATGCTCCGTTAGGCTCTGCCCAAATGCAAGGCACATTTAGGATCTTCTTAATGCACAAGATTGTAAGACTGCACTTTCTTTTAAGCCATAGGTTCCAACGTTCCTCCAATGGGTAGCTCAGTGGGCAGGATTTTTTAAAACAAGCTTTCTTCTACACAGAGCCCATAGGCTCTGATAGCAAGGGACCTGCAGCTGAGCCGTGGAGCTCTGGTGCTCGGGCTGCCCCCTCTGGGCTCCTGCAGTCTGCTCTGAACACCGCTGGCCCCGTGTTCCTGCACTGTTGTATAATCATTGTTTTGTGTCCTTCTCCTCCCCTGGACAGTCAGCTTTGTGAAGGCAAGGACTGTGTCCTAGTCTACCTTGAGTTCCCATCACCCAGCAAAATGCCTGACACCTAATGGGTGCTTACTAAGCACTCACTGTCAACACAAGAATAACTGAGCGGCAGGTACTCACGTCTTTGTTTCATCTTGGGCCTCAGCTTTTTCATGCGTAAAATGGGGTTCGAGCTAAATTTGATCTCTTAGGCTCCCCCTGGCTCTAACGTTTGAGGAGTTTGCATTGTTCTTCACGGGGTTGTAATCCACTTTATTTTTCCTTCCCAGGTACACATTCCTACGCTTGACCTTGACTTTGTGTTTGATCCTTCCTCAGCCCATTTGTATGATGGGCTTTACAAATGCCCTGCTAGTTAAGGCCTGAAATGCCTTTCTTTTCTCACCAGCTTCTTCATGCCTAGGCCATCTATCTGGTTTTTGTTAGAGGCACATTGGGCTGATCATTTTAGGCGAATGGAGCTAGTTTTCTCTTCCATGCTCACCTTGACAGCTTCTGCAACATCCTTGGGCACATCTCTTCTGGGTCCCCGGTGGAGCCAACACCCCCTGTCCTCTTTCCTTTGCCCAGGGTTTGCTCTTGGCAGAGAGAATGTGCAGACTGCCCAGACCAAGGGAGGTGCCGTCTCCTCCTCCTAGCGTGTGATGCAGGCACTGGGCCCAACTGGTCACACAGCCTCCCAAAATGTCATCACCCACAGGAATAAATGTGTGACAGCCCCAACTCCTCTAAAATACCTCTCAGTTACCTGTTAGGGGTTAAAGAGTCCAAATAGAATGTAGTTTCAGGGGGGTAGGGGTGGTCTTTTCCTTTCCAGGAAAGCTGCCACAGTAGGATTTTCTGTAATATTGGCCTAACCCTTGGATATCTGCCACTAACAAGTCACCATGTGTGGTGCTGTCTGTAAAGATGGCCACGCACTGGCTGCCCCTGTTGGAACACGTGCTGCTCCTCTCATCAAAAGGTATGGTCGGGGCTTCCCTGGTGGTGCAGTGGTTGAGAGTCCGCCTGCCGATGCAGGGGACGCGGGTTCGTGCCCCGGTCCGGGAGGATCCCGCGTGCCGCGAAGCAGCTGGGCCCATGGGCCATGGGCGCTGGGCCTGCGCATCCGGAGCCTGTGCTCCGCGGCGGGAGGGGCCGCAGCGGTGAGGGGCCTGCGTACAGCAAAAAAAAAAAAAAAAAAGGTATGGTCTGTTCCTCTCTCTCCCCCCCTTTTTATAAATTTGTTTAAGTTTTAATTTTGAAATAAATTCAGATGTACAAAAGAGGCAAAAATATTACAAAGAATTTCCATATATCCTTTATCCAGTTTCTTCAAAGTTTATACAACCAATTATCAACACTTGGAAATTAAATTAATACAATACTAATGTTCCCCTCCCCTTGAATCAGGGGCCTTAAGACTGGCTTGGACCAATAGAAGGAGACAGAGGGGGCGCTGTTCCAGTACTGGGCTGAGGTCGTTTGTTTTCTTGCCATCCTGAGCCACAATGTCAAGTCCAGGCTGTCCTGCTGGTCAGAAAGCCAGCTGCCAACCTCGAGGCCGCAACTGTGTGAGAGAGGCCCTACTCCCACCAGCCTGGCCGACACCACATGGAACAGTCCCGAGACAGCACTGCTGAGCTCTGCCCAGAGTCCTGGCCCACAGAATCAGGAGCAAGAAAATGCTTTTGTGGGTTAAGTCACTACGTTTTAGGCTGGTTTGTTACACAGCAATAGGTAGCTGAAGCACCATACTCTCTGGATTCTAATTTCTTCATTTGAAAAATGATGGATCTGTCTTCCATCTTTGAAGACAAGCTAATGCTGCCATAACTGGTGTCAGAGCCTCTCACCATAAATAAGCCTTCTGATAGCTGGGCCCCATTCAAGGGTTTGAAATCAAGAAAAATACCTTTGAATCCTAGAGACTGCCGTACGAATGCAACTGAAATTCATCAAGGAAAACAAAAGAACACACCATCTCAAAGCATTGATCTTGGACTGGGAGTCCCTGGCTTTGAATTCCAGTTCTGCCGCTTCCTAGCCATCTGATCTTGGACAAATTTCTTTCTCCAAGTCTCAGTCTTCTCATCTGTGAAGTGGGGATAATGATATTACCTACATATAGGATCATAGTGAGGATTAAATAAAATAATGTCCATACATTGCTTAGCGTGGTACCTGGCTATTGAAAGTATTCAATAAACGTTAGCTGTTCTCTTTATTGGCTCAGATAATATTTTTTGCTTTTACACCTATCTATAGAGGGACTACACGTTAACCAAAACACGATAACCTTGCCCCAGCCAAGAAGAAAACGAATTATACATTAACAGGGGCACTCGTGACATTGGTGTATACTAGCTCTGCAGGTTCAGAGAAAACGTGTTAAGATTTCTTCTGTGTAAAGAAATACAGACTGCATGGGAGGGGCAGAGAGAAGATGCTGGGTAGTGATTTGCTTTTGTTTCTAGGAAGATATTGCTCACTGAGTTTATGATTAGAGAGGAAGGTTGGATGGAAAGGATTTAAAAAATTAATTCGTGGCTTTGTCGAAATAAAGCACAAGAAAGCGGCGCGTTGGTTAGCACATTTTTAGAGAAAAAGAACAGTGGAACAAGAGAAATTAAAACCTAACCTTCTACCATCTGCCACAGCTGATTCTGTAGCTCTAACAAGAATCTCATTAGCATCTTCTAAGAGGCTGGTTGTGTCACCAGCACAACAGTGATGGGGAGAGGGACACCCACACCCACACAGCACACACTCTCACACAACCTGAGCCTGCTCTGGTAGCGAGGTGGCCAGACGGCACTTGGTCCTCTCTCCCAATTCCCTCCTTTGCACACAGGAATTCCATAAGCCTGCGAAAGCTCCGGTTCAGCAAGGAGAGAGTTACCCTTTAAAAAAGATCTGCTCCAGGCAGCAAGCACAGGGAGGAGGAGTGATTGGCCTAGCGAAGACAAGAATAACACCGCACACCCACATTTGCTTCTCGTTCTGGGCCTCCTGGGTCTCCAATCGCCTGGCTACATTTTCAAGTGCTGCATTTTCTGGAGCTGTTTCAACCTGGGCCTGCCCGATTTGAGGTGCCGGGAAAATGTCCTCCCCTCCCCAGCTCCTCAAGTCACCTTCCCATCTCACTTCCCAAAAGAAGGCAAGACAATAGAAGTCTGTTCTTGAAGGGCTTTCACCTACTTAGCTGCTGTGAAAAGAATTTAGAGCTTTGAGATGAAAAATGTCACAGGAGGAAAGGAGGCCAAGTCCAGGAGATGATTCCCAAGGAAGTTTTAAGGAATTTGAGGGGGGCGGGGCTTTTCAGCATCTTTCTAATTCTTTTCTGGAGAAGTGTGTGTGTCTGGAGCCGGGGTGTATATATACGTACATATACATCCCTACACATACACACACACACGCACACACACACACACACACACACGCATATGAATAAAGCAAATATCACCTAGTGATTTACTCTCTTTGTGAAGATTGGAATCTATGAGATTCCAGAAATCCACTAAAACTTTCAGGAACTCCTGATTCAACCAGACCCTTTTACTGGGGCCAGAATTAGAGAAACTCAAGACCAAAGGGTCACTTTGATCCATTCCAGTGTGATTTCAATTCAGAGTCACTTGACTCCTTTGCCCCAGTCTCCTTGTCTAGAGACGTCCCAGGTCCCCAAGCAAAGCACTGCCCAATTTAGTGTCCCCTTGTCTCCAAACATTCTGACCTCATGAGCTTGGGGCTCCTTTCTTTTAGGGGGTCCCCAAGGATTTCAGAGCCCACGTGGGCAGATTGGTCCAGCTATATGGAGGGTGATGAAATAAAAATAGACTACATAAGCTCTGGTGGTCAGTCATGAAAATGCCGTGAGCTCTTGGGCTGGAACTCTTAACCTGCTAGGTTCATCATTCATGAAACTGAATGATAACACTGAATTGCTTTCAGGAGAATCTCAGCTAAGGCTGTGAAAATTTGCACTACTTAAGTCAAACTTACCATGAACCAGTTAATCCTGTAAGGCTGTGAGGGACCCCAACCCCGACTAGCCTGAGCAAACAGAGGGGATGTATTGACATCTGTGACTGAGCAGAGCAGGAGGGGTGGGCTCAGGCAGAACAAAGCCACCAGAGCTCTCGTATTTACCTATTGAGCTCTCTCCTTTGGCTTTATTCTCCCCATGGCTGATGGGTAAAGGGAGGTATGGATACTAACAGTTCCTTTCTTATGGCATCACAGATTAGCAACCCCCGTGGAAAGAAAGGGTCTTCTCCCAATATCTGTAAAAGCGAAGGGAAATTTCTGATTGGTGCAGCTCAGATCATGCATCCACTCTTTGGGCAAACACTAAGGACATGGGCATGGGTCTGTGAATGGCACGGGGTGGGGATAGGGGCAGTGACTCCAAAGAACGGAGGGGATGCCATTACCAAAACAGGGGACGAGGGACCCTGTGTGCCCCATGTTCATATGTTACCTTCAACAATGACTAGATCTTTCCCTTTTCTTGCCTTCAGATTCAGTTTTCATAGCCTAGGAGCTAACTGAAGGGATTCTGCGTCATGGTCTGATGTGTGTTTTCCAACACTATCAACCAATTCTCCAGTTCTCAGCGGACACTGACTGGTGTCCTACAATTCACCTCAACTCTGGAGATCGCATCAGATCGCACAGGTTAAGGGCTCAGTCCCACAAGACCAGCCCCCACTTCAGACGCCAATTATAAATGCAGGTTGTCACCTGTGCTCCTGATCAAATGGCTGTAAGTCAGAGGTTCCCACAACCCCGTCCTTGGATTTGAGTAATTTGGGAGAGCAGCTCACAGAACTCAGAGAAACATTTACTAATGCTTCAAAGTTTATTATAAAGGATACAGATAAACAGCCAGATGAAGAGGTATATAGGGTGAGGTCTGGAAGGGTCTGGAGCACAGGGGCTTCTGACCCCATGGAAGTGGGGTGCGCCATCCTCCCAGCACTTGGATGTATCCACCAACCCAGAAGCTCATCAAAAATATTGTTCAGGAGTTTTTATAGAGCCTGATCTGCAGCCACCACCTCCACTTCTCCCCAGAGGTCAGTGGGTGGGGCTGAATTCCAGCCTTCTAACCTCTTGGTCTTTCTGGTGACCAGCCCCATCCTGAGGCTACATAGGGTCCCACTCTAAGTCACCTCATCTGCATGAACTCTGTTGTACTCCAAAGGGGCTCCTTATGATAACAAAAGACACTGCTGTGGCTCAGGAAATTCCAAGGGTTTTAAGATCTTTGTACCAGGAACTGGGGACAAGGACCAAATATATGTCTTATGATACCATGCACGGTTAAACAGTAAATGCCCACAAGAGCAGAATAGAAGGCATTAGGCAGGGCTCCTGTGTACGCTTCCGGGGTTAAAGCCATCCCGGGCTGGCTTTGCTCCTAGTCTGGCCCTCTGCCTGCAGTCCTGTTCTTACCCAGTTACTGACCTGATCCCAAAGTGCCAAGTCCACTTACCCGAGGGGGACATTTGGGGTTCCTCCACACCCTGGGACTGGTTATCGGAACAAGTGTCAAAGACCTCCTTCCTGAGACAGACTTAGCCTCTTCGGAGCCAGGGTGACTCACAGCTAACACCACAGTACACCAAGCACTGTTCCAAGCGCTTTAATTATATTCATCTGGTTCATACACACACTGCCCTATGCAGGGTGTTTAACTGTTGTAGTCCCTACTTTATCGTGGAGGAAATTGAGGCACCAGGGAGCTAAGTCACTCACCTGAGGTCATGTGGCATCTAAGCGGCAGAGCTGAGAAGTCTTAAGGCATTCATGTGAAGCGGGAAGGAGGCAGACCCTGAAGTAAGACTGACTGTCCTACCGTGTGACCTCGGGCAATTTGCTCGGCTCAGCTTCTCTGAGCCTCACTCTCGTCATCTGTACAACGGCACATGGAAATTCTCAGTCTATTCCAAGACTCCTTCTAGGTCATCCCATCCAGTCTGGGAGCTTTAAAAGTCGTCTACCTGCAGGGGATTCTCAAGGTCAGATCTTCGGGCTGGCTCTCTCCCTAGAACTCCTGCCTCTTGAACATTTGCACTTGAAGGTTCCTTTGCATCTCAAACATAGCAAAATGGAACGTGCTTTTCCTCACCCAATTCCTTCCTCGCCCCCGTCCTCCTGACCTCAGGGCATGGTACCCTCCACCCACCCAGCTGCTAAGGCTAAGGCCCTGGAATCTGAATTGCATTCTTCATGCTGCTCACCCCGTAACCAATCTTCCACTAAGTCCTATTGGCTCAAGCTCCAGCATATCTCCTGAATGCTGGTCATGTTCACTGTTTCCACGGCCACAACTGTAGTCCCAACCCAGAGACTCCAGCCCAGATCACTACCTGGCCTTCTAATGAGTCTCCCTTACTGCATCCTTGCTCCATCCCCGTAAATCAGATCATTTTCACATTTCTGCTTAAACCCCTTCTGTGTTTTCCCACTGCTCCAGGATAAAATCCAAGCTCCTTTCTATGGTCTACACACGATCCTACTTAACCTGCCTCTGGTTCCTCCTCCAAATCCTCCCACCTGCTCTTTCCTTCTTGTTCTGTGACAGCAGGCTGGTCGTCTCTTTTGTCCCCTGCTGGATCCCCAGAACCTAGAATAGCAGAAGCTCAGTCTATATTTCCCTGTTGAATGGATGAATGAATGACTGTGTGTCGGCCTCACAGACCCCGTCTCTCCCCAAACCCACCACGCTTTTTCCTGCCCCAGGGCAGCTGCACTTGCTGTCCCTTTGCTTCTCACACTCTTCCCCATGCCCTGCGCGGCCATGTCCTCCCCAGCTTTCACATGGTGACTCAGATTCAGCTTCTCAAAGACACCTCCCGGGGAACTTCCCTGGTGGCGCAGTGGTTAAGAATCCGCCTACCAATGCAGGGGACACGTGTTCGAGCCCTGGTCCGGGAAGATCCCACATGCCGTGGAGCAACTAAGCCCGTGCACCACAACTACTGAGCCCAGGTGCCACAACTACCGGAGCCCGCGCACCTAGAGCCCGTGCTCCGCAACAAGAGAAGCCACTGCCATGAGAAGCCCGCGTGCAGCAATGAAGAGTAGCCCCAGCTCGCCGCAACTAGAGAAAGCCCACGTGCAGCAACGAAGACCCAATGCAGCCAAAAATAAATAAATAAATTAATTAAAAAAATAAAAACATCCTAATTAAACTCACATGCTGTACACTTGAATTCTGTGTTACCTCCCTCCTTAATTTCTGGGCCTGAATATAAACCTGGAATGTTTGCAGGGTTTGTTGCTGTATTTTTTCCTCCTTCTGAATGGTCCTTTTTTTCCTCTCTAGTTTTCATGTATTACTTCGATAATCCTGGTGGCCAAATTCCATCTTGGCTCCTTAACTTGTTCACCAAGGTGAGATCCCAGGAGGCAGGAGGGGAAGTAAAAAAAAATTTTTTAAATAAAATAAATAAATAAATTCACATGTTGCTAAAAAGAAAAGACACCTCCCAGGAGCTCTGCGCAAAGCAGCACCCTCCTCCATAGAGCTCCGTCCCATTACACACTCTATTCTACACAGCCTGTGTCAGCATCTGAAATGATCTTCTCTGTTTATTTAGCTTTTATTGCCTGTCCCACCCACGAGAATGTGTCTCAACGACAGGGACCTTGTCTGTCTATTCACTGCTCTATCCCAGCACCTAGATCAGTGCTTAGCACGTAGTAGGTGCTCAACTGCAAACTGACTGATGAACACTTAAGGTTGTTGTGATGATTAAACATATATTAAAACAACCATGTTGAAAAACTGGCCATTTCTAATAAAGCTAAGGATACACTTACAGGGATCAGTGCTTCGACCGCGCAGTATATACACCAGAGAAATGAGCACATACATCCAGAAAACGCCTTGTACAAGAATGTTCACAGCAGCCTGATTGACAATAGTGAGAACTGGAAGTAACCTGAATGTCCATCAATAAGGGAACTGACAAATTGTGGTCACACAAGGGAATAAGAAGGGCTTAACATCCTTCATCTAGGATGAATCTCCTAGACGAAGCGCTGACCAAAAGAAGCCACACACAAAAAGGACACACTGTGTGATTCTATTTATATGAAATTCAAGAATAGAGGAAACTATTCCTGGCTGTGCCTGGTGACCCGTTTCCAGCGCCGCTCACGGGCCAGAGTGACGCAGGCAGCTTTTTTTGGGAGGAGGAAGTGAGACAAACTCAGTAAGAAGGGGGAAGGATTTGCATTCACGAAGGTGGAGGGTCATTGCGGATCCTGTGGGTGGAAAGAATGCTGACAGTAATTTTGGAAAGCTATGTGCAAGGCCGCCCTGGCCAACAAAGGTTTGTGGAACAGCTGGAAAAACACAGAACTTTCAAAGAACACCAAAGAGGATGCTGCGGCTTCACGCAGGAATCAGATCTCAAAATGTAAAGCACACGATGAGGGTGACCTCGGCAGTGACCGTTGCTGCGGCAGGTGGCTTCCTGCTCGGCGTGGGGGAGGGACGAGGGGGGCTGACAAAGGTTGGGTTGGGTGGCGGTAGATCCTTTTCCTGGCCCTTGTCTCTGGGGCTGCACGAGAGAAGGTATTCCTCCATCTAGTGGTGGAGCAAAGCCCCTTTGGGGGCCCTTTTCACTTCAACTGAAACTATGCAAAGTGTGAGCAAAACAGGAAGAGGCCTGCAAGGCATCTACTTAATAACCGAGAGATGGAGACTTCCTTTGTAATAAACCCCCCAGAGGCAGCACACACAATGACAAGGGCCCTCTGTCCATCCCTCCCCCAGCATCCACCTTGCAGCCGTTTCCCCCCATCATTCATCTGTCATGTTGCCGCAATGGCTTCGGCGGGTTGGGAAACTCTGAGATCAAAATTAGCTGCTCAGTGTGTCACCAGAAACTTGTGAAACCTAAAGTAAGCTGAATTCAGAAAACATGCCGTGACAGAGCCCCAGAAATAAACCCCAGAGAATGAGATCCTTGGGGGTGCAGATACGCAGGGGAGCAGCTCTTTGATTATGCTGCTTCTTCTGTTAATTACACACAGGTATTTACTGTGGTTTGCCTCCTCAAACACACTTTGCTCCAGCTGGCTTAAAAATTCTTTACTTTCTGGAAGGTTGGGAATGTGTTTTATTGTTCTTGATAGTGTCCAGTTTAAAAAAGGGAATCTGGTGAGTGCTATTCACCACATGTGGCTGAGCATACGCTAGGATTTTAATACCATGTGTAATTCCAATCATCTTTTGGTTAAAAAAAAAAAATGCATTCCTAAAAGAGCTCCTCCAACCTGAAGATAAGCAAGTAAAGGAGATGAGAGGGACTTCCCTGGTGGCACAGGGGTTAAGAATCTGCCTGCCAATGCAGAGGACACGGGTTCGAGCCCTGGTCCGGGAAGCTCCCACATGCCACGGAGCAACGAAGCCTGTGTGCCGCAACTACTGAGCCTGCGCTCTAGAGCCCGTGAGCCACAACTACTGAGCCCACGTGCCAGAACTACTGAAGCCCGTGCGCCTAGAGCCCGTGCTCCTCAACAAGAGAAGCCACCGCAATGAGAAGCCCGTGCACCGCAAATGAAGAGTGGCCCCCACTCACCACAACTAGAGAAAGCCCGCGTGCAGCAACAAAGACCCAACGCAGCTAAAAATCATAAATACATAAATAAATTTATAAAAAAAGAAAAGGAGATGAAAGTTAAAAATTTCAAGGAAATGGAAACTTGGGTTTCAGTTTGAATTGAAATACTGTGTAGTCAGTAGCAAGAGGGACAGTATTGTTAGAAAATGATCCCAGAGTGAAATCAAAAGGGAAACTTACGAGATCAGTCATCTGTGGGTGTGACAAGGAATCAGTGAATAAGCGGCTCCAGGGAATGAAGAACTGCAAATCCATTCAGGCAGCCGGGAGACAGACCAAGGGACAGACCAGGCATCGTCCCAGCCAAGCAATAATCTCCTCGCTTGCAGTGGTTAAAAGACTTCGAGACAAGACCCCATCAAGTCTAAATCTTATTGGTTACGAAAAAATGGCTGAAGCAAATCACGCTGACCATAAATTACACCAATAAAAAAAAAGAAAAAAGATGAAGTGTAACTAGTCTTATTTAATTAGACGATGTGTACAGACTTTTCCTGCTTAGTCCTTTTAGATCTCTGAGGCACTTGCTCTGTCTCCAGGCCAAGTGTTTCTGGTAAGTTGTCAATCAAGATTCCTGACCACAGGGGTGGGTTTGTACCCCAGCCCTTAGCGACAGTGATCGGAATAAAAAGGATAAGGAGACCCAAGCAGGACAGATCCATTGCTATGTGGATGTGGGGAGAAAGAACTTTGTTATTTAAAATATTTTTTTTTTCTGTTGAGATGGTTATGGGAGGACAGACATGGAAGCCATGGAATGGATTTCTATAGAATGAAACAGAGAACAGCAAAGACCAGAGGCCGATGACCTGAGATCTAGGCAGGAGTTCTCAGCTGGGGCTGCACGTTGGACTTGCCTGGGGAGCCTTAAAAACTGGAATTTTTATTTGATTGGTCAGGGACGCAGCCTGGGCCTTGGGACTCTAAAAAGCCCTGTGGATGATTCTTACGGGCGGTCAAGGATATGAACTCTTTGTCTAGAAGGACCGCATCCGATCCCCAAGGCTTTGATCCCGGCAGCTCTTTCCGATCTCGTAACCCACCTCGGTGCCCTCAGCCGCCAGTGACTTTCCTTGTCTTGCTTAATTTAGTTTCAATGGCATTTCTGTTATTTGCGGTCAAAAGAAATCTAACCAAAAAGCTGAAAGAGACTCTGTAATCCTAGCTACCACCGATTCAGCACGAGTGATGGGCTAGGCACTGTTCCAAGTGCTTTCCTTATACTAACTCATTTAGCTTAATCATTACAACATCCCTGGATGTTGTTGTTGTGGGAACTATTATTGTTCCCATTTTACAGATGAGGAAATGAGATGTCGAAAGATGAAGGGACTTGCCAATATTTACACAGCTTGTAAAAGCAAAGCTGGAACGGGAACCTAGACACTTCCTTAACCACCTCCTCTCAAGGTAGAACCGAGAAAGGCCATTTCTCTGCAGGAAGCTCCGAAAGGGGGTCTCCAGTGAGAACATGAGTGCTTTTATCAGGAAGAAACTTTTGTCTGTAAAACAGAAAACCCCAACCCCAGCGGCTTGTGCAATTATTTAACCCATCGACAGGAAAGGAAGGGGGGCAGTTCTGGGGTTGGCTCATTCAGTGGCTCATTTTAAGTCAGCGGGTACCCCACTTCTGCCCACCGTTCTCCTCTGCCTGCGCCCCGCACTGGCCTCTTCCTTGGGCTGGCTCTCTGGATGACAGCGAGATGATAGCGGTCCCCAGGCCTCATATCGTCATAGAACAACCGCAGGCAGAGAAAGGTACCATTTACGTACCTTGTGTTTCTTATTATCGGGTAGAAACACCTTGAGCCAAAGGCCGTCAGTAGCATTCCCCTGGTGTTTCATCACAGGACGGGGTATGGGAGCACCGGGGTTCACCTGGATCTGTCCTTCTCAACTGGGACATTGGACAATGTGGAGAAGGGCGTTGTTTATTGTTTCAATGATTCAAGGCTATTCGTGGCCTTGAATTAGTAGCTAGAGATGTAAAGACAGGAGATGGTTAACGACGCACAATGCATGGAACACCCATTCTTGTGACCTTCATGAATTTTGAACATTCACGAAGGTAAAGAAACTGTTCAAAATATTGGAGCTAAACCTAACTCTTTTTATCTGTAAAACCAACGCATTTTTTAAATGCACTGTATTTTCCAGGCAAGCAATTACTGCACACATCAAGGGAACACTGAGCTTTGTTTTATTTAGAACTTTTCCAAGAGTTTGTTCCCCATTTTGGAAAATCACATTAGCAATGTCAGCACCACTCATGGAGTCTGCATCTCCACTACAACAGACCTGTATGGGCCTGCACTGCTAGCTGCCACATTCACAGGGATTCTGGGTATCCAGCACCCACAACATTGTTATTCATTTCTTCTAGGGTAGTCCTGCTGAGCATTTGCACAGTTGACAGACTCGCTCTTTTACTGTAAATTATTTTCCTTTTAATTCTACTTTGTGCTTTAGTCAGTTCAGGCAGTTGGCTTATCAACAAGAGAAATTTATTTCTCACAATTCTAGAGGCTGGAAATCCAAGGTCAGGGTGCCAGAATGATCAGATTCTTACGAGGGTGGATGGCCATTTTCTCTTTGTATCTTCGCTTGGTGTAGAGGGAAAGAGAGCTCCCTGGCAGTCTCTGTTATAAGGACACTAATCCTATCCATGAGGGCTCCACCCTTAGGACCTAAGCAACTCCCAAAGGCTTCCACCTCCTAACACTTTGGAGGTTAGAATTTCAACATACAAATTTTGGGGGGATACAAACATTCAGTCAATAACACTTTGTAATATGATTATTGAATTTTTAAAAAAGATGTGTACATATTACATTATCTATAAAATCCATTTCAGTGTAATAAAGGTGAAGTTATAAAAATACTTGTTATAAAAAGAGGGTGCTGGCTCCAACAGGATGAGAGCCACTGTTTGCGTGCTTGAGACAGGCATCCCTGTCATCAAAGTGGACAGGATGGAGCTCAGCAAGTACCTCTTGCAGGTGTGATACTATTTTCTTTATGCTTTTCTGTACACAAATGGGCTTATGTTACTTTTAAAATTAGGGAAAATGTTATTAAAGTAAGTTATTGGAAAGAGTTTTTGAATAAATGTCCATGAAGGAAATCAAAATGTAAAAAGGAAATACCAGCTAATTAAAACATCTGCAAGAACAGTAGACTTTGGACCCTGAGGAGGCCTTAGGAGCTGTGGTTAGAAAATCAACAGCAGATGGTTCTAGGGGAGTTGATTCTGAGCTGTTATTGTCAAAGAAATCTTAGGAGAAGAACCTTTGCTGTTAGTTAGGCTGGTAAGGTTTCACTCATTCACTTTCTACAAAGAAAAGCCCAAATAAACCACTTGAAGATACCAAGGCAGAACTGCTGTAACCATGCAGACGTATGGCTTGATTTCATATGCTTTGGGGTCAAATGTAGCTAGCTGGTGCTTCCATCACGACAATGTCCCCCACCTTAAACCAAGGAATTAACTTTCTTTGTGCTCCCAAAGGGCAGACTGTTGGTTGTAATTTTCCATATGGAGCCGGGGTGGGGGGGCAGAAATGTAGGGCCCTCTGCTCAAACCACGAAGAGTATCAACTGTCAGGACAGAAACAGTGCTCCAGAAATTTGATCGTTCAGTCTTACATATTAAGAAACTATCACTAATTTGAGGGGCGAGGGTAAGGGTAAACTTGACCCCATTTAAGATTGATCAAAATCTGGTTCTATTCTCCAGTATTTGGGTTCCCAGTAAAAGTCTACTCTGATTTGCCAATCCCTCATGTCTACAGGTATAATAAAAGAGAAGTCACAGATTAGTTTTGATTAATTTCCATCATGAGGGTCAGGTCTTGGTTTTCAGGGAGAGAGTAGGGGAGGAATGACATGGGTGATGAAAATCCACAGATTGCACAGACACCCAATTTAACCAGCAATTCCAAAGCCTCCTCCACTGAATTTTTTTTTTTCATTAGAGGTGCCAAGTAGCAAGGCTCAGCCCACCTTTTAGGGCTGGATCTAACAACATGTTAACTCATCAGAAGGCAGGCAGGTGGGTGCAAGAGGAACAATGAGAAGTTGGGGGTTGCTGGCCTTTCTGAAATTGCAGATTGGCCACTCTTGCCTACTCTGTTGGTTTCATTGAGCAGAAACACCACATCAGCACTGTTGGTTTACATTGGGGGCTGCCAGGCAGAATTTTTAGAAAGACCAGTTCACTCTTTGGTCACCACTAAAAAGCAGCTCACAAATAGAGGACACCCCTGCGTAAAATGGGTTTGCAGTGACTGTAGGCAGAAAGATGTGTTGGAGCAGAAGCTGAGCTCCTAGAGCAGAGGCCCTTCTCATTTGCCTCAAGTTCCAGTTTGAGCTTCTGATATGACTCAGACTCAACCCAACTTGCAACTGCCACCTATTTAGACTTCCTCACACCCAGCCCTTCCCGAAGGCCTTCATATGGCCTCCCATCTGCCTGCCATCAAGGCTGCGCATGACCTAACCCAAGTCAGACCTCACTTCTCACTACTCTCTAAACCACACACGTCAACATCTGCCCAGGTCTACCCACTGGTTTTGGCATTTATCTGACTTCCCACCATCTTGCCTTTCCTCTGATCATTCCTTAAACTCCCTTCTCTTGCTGAAAATGTAGCTATTTTTTCAAGGTCCAGCTCTTCCATGAAAGCTTCCCTGTTTCCCCAAACTCAAAGTGATCATTCTCTCCTATGACAGCGCTTTGTTTGTCTTTCATGATTCTTACCACATTATGCTTTTCATTATATCACAGTAGCTTATGTACCCTATGACTTTAATGTTCTCCAAAATGTGGGTCAGGAACCACCAGTGAGTTTTGAAATCACTTCAGTGAGTCATGACTTGAATTTTAGAAAATGAAATAGAGTCAAACAGAAGATTTTAGAGTGCATCACAGGTAAACATATTTCTCACTTTGGTTTATGGTCAAAAAGCTTGAAAATCACTGCCTTACTTTGTAATGTTTTCAGCTTCTATGTACAGAAAGCCTCCATCCAAACAGTTTAAATAACAAAGGATTTATTATTTTCCATAATGAGAAGTCTGGAGGTAGGGACAGCTCTAGGTTAGTTTATCAGTAACTTATCAACATCAAGGACCCAGATTTTTGTCATCTCTGTAATCTTTCCAGCTACCTATCCTCATGTTTGCAAGACGGCTGCAGGGGTTCCTTGTATCACAACAACATCCAACGGCAGAAAAAAAGGAGCTTATTCTTCGGATCTCTTTTTATCAGAAAATTTTTTTCCCCAGAACTCCCCCCAAGCCCCTAGTAGATCTCCTTCCATTTCTCTTCAAAATAAATTGAAATAAAATGAACGATATGCTTAGCCAAGTGTGGCAAGGAAAACCAAAATTAACTTACATGAGGATAAGAGCACCTTCCCTGAGTATCTGTCTGATCAGAAATATGGGGAAGACTAATGAATCTGAGGTAGGCAAGCAAAAGTATTTGCCAGCCCTGCACAAGTTACCTCGGACAGGGGTAGGACTAGGGTCCCTTTCTCTTCATATTCTCTGCAAGGCTTACCATGTAGTAAGTCTAGATAGTCACCTCATTTTCCAGTGATAAATTAAATCAATCACTTTGCCTCAAAGTATAAATATTCATGGGCTACATAGATCAAATATCTAATTTGAGATACTGGAGGCATTCTGCAGACATGATTTGCCAATATATAACTCACCAGAGGCTAGGATTTTTTGTCTTAATTTTTCTATTGAAATTTTAAGCATGAGGGCTAGACTAGCAGCGTTGTACATTGTAATACCATTTAAATAATAAAACACAAATTTGTCACCGTGCAGATGGCAACTGAAAATTCCACAGATGGAATTGTGGCTCTCCAGAGGAGACAGTAAACTTGTGACGGTGGGTGTAGAGAGACGGCTGTATTGGGGTGGAGAGACATTACATCATCCCAGATATGGGTTTTCTTTGGGAACCTGGCAGGATTACTGCTGAATCACTCAGCTAGGCAAATTATTGGCATGTTAGTTGTACGAAGGTCCCTGTAATTAAGCCCTTGTTCCACCACTCTCCTTGGCATCTTTCTGCTTATGTTGCCATTTAAGGCCAGACTTGAAAATAAGAATACATAAAATAATCCTATCTGCAGGAGTCAGTGGCTTAAAGTATGGAGTCAGTGCTATTTCTCCTCTCTTGCATGCACACGTATGTGTGTACACAAATACACACATCAGAGAAACCACAGGTTCAGAGGACTTTGAACTGCAGAAAGGCTTTTGTCTCTGAGATGGTTAGAATCTTTCTCTTTGCTCCTGTTATAAATGCAAGATCTTCCCATCTGACCAGTAGATAAGATTAGCCTTGTTAAGTGTCTTGCAACTCCTTCAAAAGTACACCTGAAACTAACATGATATTGTAAATCAACTCTACTTCAATTAAAGAAAAAAAAAGAAAGAAAAGAAAAAAAGAAGAAGAAAACACAGGGGCCTTTTGTTCTGGAGTAACATGGCAAACTTTTTCTCACCTGCTGGACCACAGGATGCTGAGGGTGTATCTTGTTGGTCTGGGGGCAGTAGACTTGGGTTCTACTCTTGCTTCCGCTACTAACTTGTTACCTGGTTGTAAGGCCGTGTTGGATTCTGGGTGCTCTCCCTGCTCTGCCAGAGCTTGCTTGAAGTTCCATGTTCAGTTTCAGGGGCCTTGTTTTAAGAAGGTTCTTGGCTGGCAAACTCAGTGGTGTGCTTGCAGCTATAACATGAGACGTCCAGAAACTATGGAGAAACTCTGAAGATATGACAATAGAAATAAGTACCATTGCACAGGGCTTCTACATACATTATTTGATTTGTTCCCTCTATCAACCTTATAAGGTATTTACACTCATTTTAAAGAGATTCTAGAGATCGTAGGTCAGAGAGATTAAGGTTGGTGCCCCAGGCACATTCTTTTCTTTCTTCTTTTTTGGCCACACTGCGCAGCTTGTGGGATCTTAAGTTTCCCAACCAGGGATCGAACCCGCGCCCCCTGCAGTGGAAACGTGGAGTCCTAACCACTAGAACACCAGGAATTCCCTCCAAGGCACATTCTTAACCGTGTTGTTTAACAGATGGCTTAGAACTTGGAAAGGAAGTGGCAATTACAGAGGACCACTGGACTGCACCCTCATTTCCTTTCGATAGCATTACCCCATAATAAGAGCTAAGATGTATTGAGTGCTTTCTAGGTCCCCTGCACTATGCTAAGTGTTTCAATGCATTTAAGCTTCACAAAAAATCATGAAGTGGGTGCTATGATTATTTCAATTTACAGATGAGGGAACTAAGCCTTAGAGAAAGAAGCAATTTTTTTCTGGTTGTGGCTATCCCCTGTTTTTCCTCCTTTAAAAGACTCATTCTTCAGGACTCAGCTCAAAGGTTCCCAGTGAGGCTTTCCCTGCCCCCTCTCCATCATCTACGGTTGCCCACTGCCAACCTCACGTCCTCCGTCACACGCCCCCTGTTCATTTCATTCACAGGACATATTAGAATCTGTAGATAGCTTGTTTACTTACTGATGTGCTTCTTTATTTTGTCTCTACTATTCAGATATAAACTGAGGGTAGGGACTCTGTCCTCCTGATTGTCCAATACTAGTGTCTAGCAGGGTGTCTGGAATATATTAAGTACTCAATAAAAATTTGACTGAATGAATGAGTACATGCATAAATGAATGAGTATAGTCAATCAATGGGATTTGGACATGAGTTTGTCTAATGACAGAGACAAAGCTTTAGCCCCTCTGCTCATGCATTTACTCACTCATCCTTTCAACAAGCATTTATTAAGTTTATCAACAAGTGCCAGGAACTGAGGTAGGTGATAAGAATCAAAAGAGTAAGATAGAGTCTCTGTCCTTGAAAAATCTCACCTATGAGGGGTGGAGGTACTAGCTTGGAGGAGTGATTAAGTGGGGTTTATAAAAAAGCACAAATAAAAGTATGATGCGATATGGTTTAGAATAAAGTACAAAATGACACAGCAGGAAAGAAAGGGACCTCGGTGCCCCTGCTGGACTCGGAAGACTTCTGCAGAGAAGGTGACTTTGAACCTGACCTTGAAAGAGGACTCTGAACTGTGGAGGAGAACTCATGGTACATCTGGGGACAGCATGGAGCCTGTCTCCTGTCCTGCACTGTTGCATCACATTTTGATCACAGTGCCCAGTTGTTAGAAGGGCTACTGACCAACTGACCTTTCAGTGGAAATGTCACGGAGGGGAATCCTGCCAGGGGTAGGGGTGGGAGGGCACCAGGAGGTAGGTCTGAGTGGCCTCTCGGTGTCCTCCAACCCTAAGAGTGACATGACAGGGAGCACTGTTTCTCAGAGGAAAGTACCAAAAGACAGTACAGCATGGAAACAGCCATATTCCTGCCCTAAATATAGAGAATTTCCTAACGAGAGAGCTGACAATAACCCAAGTGCATATATTGGCTTGTAGTTTTCAAAACATCTTCTCAAACATGATCTCATTTGATCCTCCAATAGCCTGCTAGATATTCTGAGGCTCAGCGAGACCATTTATTATTCATTTATTTGGTCAACATTTACAGAGGGCCACGCCCCATCCAGACCCGGGCAGTGCAAGGGGGAAGAGTACAGCCTCTGGCCCCAAAGCACTTAAGTGCGAAGATGCAACGAGGGCACAGTGTAAAGTGCTGTGACTCCACTCAGCATGTAGGAAAGAGTCTTAGCCCCGGGGACGCATGAGCAGAGTGCTGAAGTGGTGAGTGACAGTGTGGGATCCTGAGTCAGGCAGTCTTGGGTTCAGATCCTTGCTCTGTGCCCCCTTGCTCTGCCACCTTGGGTAATTAAATGAGATCGTTAAAAATAAAGGAAATGAAATAACACATGTATACTAGTTAGGCTGTAGGCTGGCTGCTAAAACAAAGATTTAAAAAGACAGTCACTTATCCAAGATGGAAAGTGAATTGTCTTCTCTTTCACATACACATTCAGCCAGGCTCTGTTCTAGGAAGTCATTCCGTCTCAGGCTCTTTCCACCTAGGCGCTCTGCCAGGTCTAGGGGTTTGACCTCATCTACCTGGTCCAAAATGGCTCCTTATCACGATGCATGCTGTGTTCAGGTGCAGCTTGACACAGGACCTTAAATGGTATCACCAGGACCCCATCCTCCCTCAGCGTGGCTTCCTTCTCCTCTGGACATTGGCTGCAGTCTCACATAAGCTCTCCCATCATGGTTGCAGGAGGATTTGGGCAGCTTCCAACTTCATGTGCTCTTAACGTTCTGTCCAGTGTCTCCTTTCTAAGAGTCGAATCGGTAACCTACACTAATCCCAGTGGTCAAGTGGATGAGAGGAGTTGATTAGCTAAGACTAATTAGGGCTCCCTCACAACGGCATCGCTTAGAGTAGGGGAAGGATGAGTCCCTACATAAAACTCTCCATACTGTTTTACCAGGAGAAGGATGAATGTATGCCAGACGGTTAAAAAGAAAAAAAAAAAAAAAATCCCTCGGGATGCCTTTCTAGTTGCTAAACGGGATGCTGCCTGATTCATGAGTCGTTGAATGAAGGCAATTGAGCTTCAAATTTACTTGGTTGAGAAAAGAAAAAACCTCTATTCCTTCTTTCCATTAATTATATGCACTTCTAGAGTACTATAATCCACAGCAGTGGTCTTTAAACTTCACCCCAAAAGCCCCAATCTTGATTATGCACCCAACTAGTACATTTATTTCTTTGTAAGTATACATATGTGCTATTCTACTACTAACATATTACTATGGTAGAAACTGCTAGTGGCATCCCATGTCCATCCTTCCCCGCTTCCTTAGTGTAGCATTTCCTAATGGGCGCATGACATCCTACAATTTCCCAGGACGCTTTGCAGCTAGATGTGGTCACATGACTAAATTCTAGCCAGTGAATTGTCAGAAGTGTAAGGTGCAATTTCCAGGAAGTGTCCTCAATGGGAGGAACATGCAGTTCTTCCCTTCTTTCTCCTTCCTGCTGCCTCGAATGTGAACAGGATGGCTTGACCGTGAGCAACAGCCTTGGACAACGGAGTGGAAGCCACATGTTGAGGATGTGGAAGAACCAGAAAGGACACTTCACCAGTTCTGGGCGCCCCACCGCCAGACTCCATTTGCATGAGAGAGAAATAAACTTCTCTCTTGTTTAAGCCTTTGTTGTTCTCTTCTCTTCTTTTTCTTCTTTCTTTTTTTTTTTGTTTTATAAATTTATTTATTTATTTTTGGCTGTGTTGGGTCTTTGTTGCTGCGCGCAGGTTTTCTCTAGTTGCGGTGAGCGTTGTAGTGCATGGGCTTCTCATTGCGGTGGCTTCTCTTGTTGCAGAGCGCGTGCTCCAGGCGTGCGGCCTTCAGTAGTTGTGGCTCACAGGCTCTAGAGCGCAGGCTCAGTAGTTGTGGCGCATGGGCTTAGCTGCTCCGCAGCATGTGGGATCTTCCCGGACCAGGGCTCGAATCCATGTCCCCTGCATTGGCAGGCGGATTCTCAACCACTCTGCCACCAGGGAAGCCCCTTCTCTTCTTTTTTAATCTCAGTCAAATCTGATCCTACGTGATAAAATTTTATACGTTATAATACATGTACCAAAATACATATAACAAGAAGAGATAACCCTAAATGGAAGTTCTAATATTTCTTGTACCCCACTGGCTGGAGGTTCACATACCCCTGGGGTGCATACCTTCCCCCCTTCATTTTAGAGCCCTCTGGTCTCCTTGGCCCTGGCCCTGTGGCGCCCCGTGGGGTTAGTTGCATTTGTGAGGCCGTTTGCCTCCTGTCTCAGAATGCGCTTTGCTCTTTGAGGCAGTGACCCTGAAGTGAGGCCTCTGGATCGCCTAGCCCAGCTGCGGCAGAGTCCCTCCCTGGCCCTGCCTTTGCTGCCTGCTGACTCTGTGTCTGTTTCTATCATCCAGATTTTGCTTTTGCAATGGGGAAAGCAGACCAGAAAATGTGACGGAATCGATAAGATGAGATATGATCTGAACCCAGAGAAGTAGGCAATCCATAATTGTCAGGGGAAAAGACCTGCCTCTCTAGCCTTGCTGTTGCAGCCCAGAACTTGAGCTAATTGGCCTGGTTCTGTAGGGAAGGAGGGGGGAAGGGAAGAGGCAAAGAGCTCTGTCATTCTAGAGCTTTCTCCCAGGCCACGGTTTTCTCTTCCCAGGAAGGCGACAACCGTGGGCCCACGCCCACCTCACCACATCAGACATGGTCAGAGTGGACCCAATTCTAAGACATCGAGGCTGGGCCGGGGAAAGCTGACCCTGCCCGGTCTCTTTAGGATCTGGGTGAGTCCATTCTCCCTCTCTTCACCCCCTTGAGGCATCAGTGCCCTGATGGTACCACAGTTTCTAAATTCCCTGACTCATGCCATCCTCGGATTTTAAAAGAGCTTATTCAAGTGGTGTAGGCAGCGTGCTCCACCCTCCACTCAGCTCTGGAGTTCAGTACAGCACTCGTGTGTGTGTGTGTGTGTGCGCGCACACACACACACACACAAACACACGCGCGCGCCCGCGCATGTGGGACAGAGGGACCAGAGAAGAAAGGGGCTGGAGTGGGGGAGAGGGGCTCCTGAAACCAGAAGGAGAAGTTCTTGAGGGAAACTTGTGCTGCTCTCATTATGAAAGCAATGAATTGGTGCCCCAAAGAGCGGCTGGCCCTTACCCCCTAAGTGGGCAGGTCAGAACGGGAAAGTGCTGCGTAGGTTTGCTCAGGAAAAGCAAACATGCTGGGGAGGAAAGCATCTTCTCTCTCCATCACAGTCTGAGCCGGCTGTTCTCCTACACTTCTAGGGAGCGAGGCTATCATGTGATTTGCTGGTAACCATGGCAACGAACCTTGTTCCGCGAAGTGGCGAAGTGTACGGAGAGAAATCCCACAGAAAGAGATCTGTCTCTTTCTGGATGTTGTCCTGTACCCAAGGGCAGCCCGACTCCAGCACAGTTTGTTCTCCGTCACTGCTGCGGCAATTGTTTGAGGATATGACAGTGATTTGCTCTCTTCTGAGCTGGAGACCTTGGGTTTTTTTGGTTCTCCTCCTGATTCTTGCATCCCCTACTTTGGAACAGTCTCTGAAGACGAAAGACAAAAATAGCTCTCTCCGAAGGAGAGGATGCTAATGCATGCTGTGCTTTCAGAGATGGGCTTCTCTTTGTAAAGCGTGCACCTCCAGTAAATGAAGCCTGGGGGCAAACTCTGCTTTCTTCCCTGGCCACAGAGAAAGCACTAGTGAAGCTGAGGGAGTGAACGCACTGCTCTCTGCCAGGAGAGGCCGGAGGAGTGGTCTGTACTGAGGAAGCCTAAACAGCAGTGAGTGGGGTGCCGCCAACCTGACCGTGGGCACTCACCACTCCCCTGCTCACAGGCTTCCCGGGAGGAAGTGGCTCTGATATTCTCTGTTGCAAACGAAGGACAAAATTATAATTTGGGGAAATGCACATTGTTAAGTGATGCAGCCAAAAGACGGCTGCAGAGTGATGGGCACACACAAGGTGCCCCCTCTGAGCTGCAGCTTCCATCTGCCTTTAGGAGACCACACAGTGGGCGTTGCCTTTTCAGTGGGATGTCATCACGTTTATTGCCTCGGTGACCTTGAACGAGCCACTGAGACTCTTTGGCTGTCAGCTTCTCCATCTTTAAAAGAGGCAGAGTAATATTTCTGTAGCCTTTCTCACTGGGTTTTTGTAACAATCCCATGCGATAATCTAAGGGAAAGGAGTTTAAAACTATAAATCTCTATATGGTACCATTATCCTTCTTCTCAGTTACAGAAATATCCATTCTTAAAGGATTCTGAAAGTTGGAATGAGTAAGTAAATTAGGTCAAAAAACTATCATAGTGCAAAGCCATAGCTGTTACCAAGATAGTGTTTTTAGCTAATGTTTAATGAATGCAAAGCAAATCGCACACTGCCTGTAACCCTAACACCCCCGCTGGTATGACAGTTTCCATTTTACGGATGAGGCCCAGATTCACATAGCTGGTGAGAGAGTTGGGATTCACGTCCTGGCCAGTCTGATTCCCGAGTCTAGGGTCTTAACTGCTGCTGGGGCCTTGTGCTGGGGGAAATTCACTGCAACATTTCCACACTGCTGGAGTTAAGTCAGCAGGTGGTTTCCTGTCAGTTCACAGAGCAGCATGGGGGTGTGTATGCGTTTATAAAGAGGGGGCTGTCTTCCTTCCCCATCTGGGCGGTACCCATTCATCCCATGCAGACATGACCGTCTCTTGGCTCCTCATGGAAAACTCCAGTAGCTAAAAGCTGGACTGCCTGGGTTCCCCCTCCTGGTACTGTCGAACCGTCAGGCCTTGCCCTGTTGGCTCTTCCAGAGTCATTCTTGACTCTTCTCACCCTGCTCATGGCCTGAAGGCCCACCCCTCTGGACCACGTGGTTGCGGTTGCGTTTGGCCACTGGGGAGCCCTGGCAGGAGAAGAGTGAGGCCAGGGAGTTTGTTCTTCCAGCTCCCTCCCTCCTGGGTGGCTGCCGCTGGCGGCTCCTCTCATCCCTTCAGGAGGGATAAGGACTCCAGCTGTCACCAGCCCCAGGGACTACACTATTCCTTGCAGGGTTCCTTAAACCCTGCTCAAACTTTTATAAAATCCCTTTATTAAACATTCCTCAGTTCCCCAGCTTGGGTGAGCTAATCTGTCCCCTTCTGGGCCCCTGCCTGACACAGTAAAACAACTTCTCCCTCCTAGGACTATTATGGGAATGAAAGGAGCCCGTGAGTGTGAGTGAGAGAGCTGTGTGCTCCATAGGGGCCAGAAGGTGAAAGTGGGATGATTGCCTCCCCCAGTGCCTCTGTGGGCATCATCCTCTCCAGGGGAGAGAGTGGCCGGCAACCTCGCCGACTGCCCGGCAGCCTGGCTTGTCCAGGAGCCCAGCCTCCATTCTTCCTCAGGCGTTGGCTGGTTTGCAGTAGGAAAACAGTGCACACTGAATAAATAGAAGTCGATGATTTACACGATGTGAAAAAGGAAACAAGAACATTAAGCTCATTGAAGGTGAAAATGAAAAACCAAATAAGTGCATATAGCAGTTATTCATTTATCCTAAAGATATTTATTGAGCACCTGCCATATGCAAAAGATGGAGCAATGAATAATACAGACCTGGCCCCATTTTCTCACAGAGCTTGCGCTCCAGTAGGGGAGACATACAGCTAAATAAAGGATACTGAGAAATCTTTTCCCATTTAATTAAAATTGTGGGGAATTCCCTGGTGGTCCAATGGTTAGGGCCCCGTGCTTCCACTTCAGGGGGCACGGGTTCGATCCCTGGTTGGGGAACTAAGATCCTGCATGCTGCACGGCACAGCCAAAAAAAAAAAAAAAAAAAAAAAATGTGTTGCAGAAGTTGGAATGGTGGTGAGGGAAGTGACTGTCAGTTCAGTACTTACTATGTGCCAGGTACTGGGTAAGGCATTTCATTTGTATCATCTCATTTAATTCCACAACATAGGGTAGAGTCATCCTTTTTCTGCGATGAGGAAGCTGAAACCCAGAGAGTTTATCTGATTTACAAGGTCAAGGACCATTCAAAAAACATTTATAGAGCACCTGCCTTGCTCTGTCCCTGCTTTTCAAGAATTTACATGTGGTAGGAGAGATAGGTATGCAAACAGATATTTATCAAACGCTTGGTTATGTGTGGTGATAGTGATGTGTTCAGGGCATAAAGGGAGCACTGGGGGGGTCGGGGGGATTCTTAGCCTCACGTGAGATGTCGGGAAAGACTTAGGGAAGGGAAGGTCTCAACTGAGTTCTAGAGTTGATAATAGCCAAGTTGGAGGTAAGAGAGAGCAGGGGTCTCTTGGACAGAAGGGGTTCCATAAACAAAAACAGGCTGCAGAGCAGGGAGTGTGGACGGGGAGCTGTAGGCAAGGGCAAGGCTCTGGCGGAATCTTATTTTATAGCAAGAAACGTGGACTGAAAATCCTATACCTTACCTTCCAGGTAAAGAGTTCAAACAGAGGAGTAACATGGTCAGTTTTGGGTTTTAGATACATCACTCTGGCTGTTATGTGGAGGACAAATTTGAGGTGGACACGAATGGGAGCAGAGAGAGAGACTTCAAGAAGCTTAATTGTCATCAAGGCAAGAGATACTAAGACCCCAAAGGAGGTCAGAGGTCCAAGTGGTGGAGAGGAGGCAACTGTTTGGAGAACTACTTTAAAAGGTAGTGTCAGGGACTTCCCTGGTGGTGCAGTGGTTAAAAATACACCTGCCAATGAAGGGGACATGGGTTCGATCCCTGGTCCGGGAAGATCCCACATGCTGTGGAGCAACTAAGCCCGTGCGCCACAACTACTGAGCCTATGCTCTAGAGCCTGAAGGCCACAACTACTGAGCCCATGTGCCACAACTACTGAGCCTGTGCTCTAGAGCCCACAAGCCACAACTACTGAGCCCATGCGCCACAACTACTGAAGCCCGTGTGCCTAGAGCCCGTGCTCCGCAACAAGAGAAGTCACAGCAATGAGAAGCCCGCGCACCACAACGAAGAGTAGCCCCCGCTCGCCGCAACTAGAGAAAGCCCACGTGCAGCAAAAAGACCCAACGCAGCCAAAAGTAAATAAATAAATAAATGTATTTAAAAAAATTAAAAAGATAACAGGGTTCCACAACTTCTAAGCCACCATCCCACACAAATCAGGTGCTGGGTAAGCATTGTATGGAAATTTAAAAAATAATAATAATAAAGGTAGTGTCAGAATGTAATGATTGGACTGGCTTTGTGATGAGAGGGAGAGAGAGAGAAACTTCTTCCCAGTCTAGGTGGTAGATGGATGGATGTCAGGGTTACCAATTGAAATGGAGAATGTGAAGAAAAAACAGATTTGGGAGGCAGAGGCATGATGGCTATTGTCTGGACCCGTTGCACCTCTTGTCCCGTGTTATTGCTATAACAGACCCAAGAAGTAGAGCCATGACCTAAGCTGGCCGTGTCAAGTTCACTCCTGGAAACTTGAATCTATGCAGTGACCTGGTTCTCGCCTCCAAACACTGGGTTGTTCAGTGATTGCTTTGACTCTAGGAACTACCTTGCAATCCTTCCGACTACTCTCTTCTACGCATAGGCTAGTCAGCCTCAGTCCCTGTTGCTTACAACCAAAGAGCACTAATGAGAGATGAATTCAGCTCTGGACATGGTGGGTTTCAGGCCCATGTGACAGCCGCCACGGGAAGACCAGCACCTCCAGGAAATATGAATCAGAGGGGAAAGGTCTGGGCTGGAGTTATCCACATACGAATCGTGGTTGAAACTAAGAATGAATCAGACCACTGAGAGAGGGGTGTGTGTGAGAATATGGGTGGGCAGAGGGCGGCACCCAGGACAACAAGAAGTAAAGGCCGGGAGAGGAAGAAACAGGAACTTAAATGTTCAGAGAGAGCCCAGAAGAACCAGGAGAGCGTGATTTCATAGAGACCAAAGGAATAAGAGTTTAAAGAATGAATAATTGAAGGTTTCACATATAGGCAAGGGGCCAAAGTAAACAAGGGGCTGAACTTTGACTTGACAAGTAGCTTGTTGATGATCCAGGGGGTAGCATGGAGGGAGGAGTAGGACGGAAGCCAGACTGTGTGAGGATGCAAAGCATATGGGACGTTAGGGAGAAGAGGTAGTGCTCTGGCGAGTTTTACATGAGAGACTAGATCGGAGAAACTAGATAGTGATGGGGAGGGGGCAAGGTCAAGGGAGGGGTGTTTTTAGTAGCTCCCATCAGGATTAGCTGACTCAAAGCCCGAGCTCCTGGGACTTCCCTGGTGGTCCAGTGGTTAAGGCTCCATGCTCCTAATGCAGGCAGCCCGGGGTTCGATCCCTGGTCCGGGAAATAGAGCCCACATGCCACAATTAAAAGATCCCACATGCCTCAGCTAAGACCCGGCGCAGCCAAATAAATAAATAAATATTAAAAAAAAAAAAAGCCTGTGCTCCTTCCATTCAAAATCTGCCTTCCTGTGCCTGGAGAGAAGGGGGGTTTGACTGGTGAAAAGAGCCCCGGCACAAAGAGTATTCTTTTCAGGTTGGTGGTTTTGTCTGCTGTCAGATGCCCCTTTGGGGCTTCATATCTGAGTGTGGGAGGGGCTGAGGAGCATTTGGAAAGCTGACAAAAGGACAAAAGCAGGTGGATTTCCTGCGCCCATTTCCGGCCTGACTTGGTTCCATATAGGCCCCAAACCAAAACAATAAGAAAAAGACGGAAAACTTGATTTGCTCTTTTATATTCAAATTTATAAGTCCCTCTGCCCCTCCCCCCCAACACCAAATTCAGGGGGAAAAAAACAAAACAAACAAACAAAACAAAACCTCAAACCATTCCTGGGAAATGAATTCGTATTAGAAGGACAGTAACTGCCCTGTGTTGTTCGGGGAGTTTGTTCCTTCAAGGAAGACGTGGCTTGGCAGGTCCACTGTGCTAACGCTTCCGATAGACTTTTACTTTAGATATTTATTGGCAAAGGATGGATGAAATAGAGTTGAGCCAATGACAAGAGTTTTAAAAAATCATTTTAAAATTCCTTGATATTATAAAACTTCTATATGCTCGTTGGAGGAAGTTTGGAAGGTACACAAAGACCTAAAATAAGCTGAAGTCCCACCCCCAGGAGGACCATCTTGGAATACTTCTTTCTAGTCTTTGTATCTAGGGGCAGGGCCAATTTTTGAGAGCTGTTTTATGGCCGATCCACTAATGTCAGTTGCAAGGCCATTTCCGGAGCGACTGTACACCAGGATCCTACCCACGGTGTGTGAGGGGAAGGGAAAAGGATGATAGGTGCAGGGAAAGAATGGTCTAGTGCTAACATCTATGGCAGAAAATAGCAACAAGACAAAGGCTGAGTATGCCCCAGAGATAGATCTGGAACCCAGATCTCCTGACTGCAGTGTCAGAACCCTTTGCACCAGACAGATGGCTCTCATGTTCCAGGTATGCCTTGCTTTAAGAAACCTGACGTCTGGGGTATCACTTGTATTTCAGTTGCTGTGGCAGGTTGGATTCTTATTCTCTAGTCTCTCCTCCTCCCATCGCGTGACCTTGTGGTGCCTCCTGGTACAGCTGGCCTACTTCCCTGCCCCATTGTCTTTGGACTTGGCCACGTGACTTGCTTGGGCTAACAGAAACATTAGCGTGGGTGATGGGAGCAGGGGCTTTAAATATGCTTTCTTTTTTTTTTTTTGAAGAATTCTTTTTTTTAACGTGGACCATTTCTTAAATGTCTTTATTGAATTTGTTACAATATTGCTTCTGTTTAATGTTTTGGTTTTTTAGCTGCAAGGCATGTGGAATCTTAGCTCCCCAACCAAGCATTGAACCCGCACTCCCTACACTGGAAGGCGAAGTCCTAACCACTGGACCACCAGGGAAGTCCCTAAATATGCTTTCATGGCTTGGCTTGGTCTCCAGCACTTCTGCCATCTGCCACAAGATGAATTTGCCTATCTAGCCTCTGGTCCCTGAATGAGGAGACACTTGGAATAGACCTGAACACAACTGGCAGCTTCAGCTGAACCTATCTGGTTCCAGCCATCACAGCCAATCTGCACACCCATAAGCAATAAATAAATGCTTATTGTTGTAATGCACTGAGATTATGGGGCCGTTTGTTACACAGCACTTGAGTAGCAGACACCTGACTACTATAATGGCTCAGATGTGCAACTTTAGTCATCTCTGACATTTGCATTTCCTTTATCCTCATAGCTATTCTTTGTCAAGCACTTGTAAGCTCCTTTGAACCATCTTCCAGATGATTCCCACTCCACTGTCCTTCCCCTTCATCACTTTATACTTGACTTCCTGCAAAGGCTTCTGTTTTTTCAGAGCTGAAGCAGCCCAGCAACTCAGAGCTAAACTTTGTGCGGTTTTAATAACCAGGCTTAGCCTAGGGTTCTGGTACAGTTCTTTCCCCTGCTTTCCATAGGTCTTATCTTTTATCTTTATGGGATGGTCCTAGGGATTGTGGGTCATTTTAGTTTAATTCTCCTCAAGTCATTTTTTTAGAAGTAACAAATATAAAGTTCTCTTCACATTAAGGTCAAATTTCTCTCCTTGATTTTCCAAGCCCTGCTATAATTTGGCCTCACCTCATCCATTATTTAAAACTAAATAATAATCATACTTATCCAGCACATTGAATTGCTTACTATGTGCCAGACATCACTTTGTCTTTCACATTGTACAGGTTAAGATTAGGTTCAACCATGTAATAAAGGCCCCAAATCACAAAGGCTTACATAAGATAGTCGTTTCTCTCTCTCTTGTGTATAAGCACAGAAGTAGGTAGCCAGGGGCTGCTATAGTAGATTTGCTCGTGAAGTCTTCAGGGACAAAGGCTTCTTCCGGCTCACAGCTCCACCATCCTTACGGTGTTACCCTTATCCTCAGGTCTCAAAGGGCAGCTAGGATGCCAGATATCACATCCACATTCCAGGCAGCAGGCTGGAAGAAGGGACAAAGAAGACAAAGGGAGCAAAGAGTACATGCTAGCTGCCTTTCCAGGTAGAAGCCAAGTAGCATCTGCTTATATCTCACTGGCCATAGTTACATGGCCAGGCACAGCTACAAGGGAGGCTAGAAAGTACAGTTTTTATTCTGGGAGGCTATATGCCCAGCTAAACATTGGAAGCCGTTACTATGGAAAAAGAGGAAAAAGGGTATTGTGGGGTAACTAGCAGCCTCTGTCTCAGATATATTCACTCATTCAATCCTCAGGACAATCTTATGAGATAGATACTATTCTTATGTTCACTTTACAGATGGGGCAACTGAAGCATACAGAGGATAACTACCTTGGCCAAGGTCACACAGCTAGGATGAATTCAGGCAACCTGCCTCTGGAAGCTGTGTTCTTCACCCCCAAGCTACCCAATTCCCGTGGGAATGAGCCTGCCCACCTGACTCAGGTAATCCCTCAGCTGAGGTCTCCTCTGTCCCGTCCACTGCCCCTCAGGACCCGGGTTCAGGCCTTGCCCTGTCCTCCTGTAAATTCTCCCCCGTGGCTTCACTGTCCTGGCTCGCAATGCCCAAGAGGGAGAGACACAGTTTATGCAGCATCAGAGTACCTACTCCATCTAAGGAGTTCGATGTAGTGATTAAGAGCTTGGGCTCTGGAGTCCAGTAGAGTGAAGTTTGAATCCTGTGTGACCTTGCACAAGTCACTTGACCTCTCTGTGCTCAGTTTCCGCTTCTATAAAATGGGAGATATGAGGGAACCTGCCTCATAGGACCATTATGAGGGGCCAATGCTCAGTACAGGGAAGCTTCTGTGATTCTGCCAACATTATAGACGCTCCCACATTCCAAACAGAAGTGCTTTAGACACACAGAGGAGGGGGGACATTTACTGGAGCCTTTCCATTTATGCCTCCCTCTCTTCTATCAGGGATCTGCAGAGGCTGCTTGAGAACATTCATCTGTGGCTCTGATCCTTTAGACATGGCCCTGAATGACCAAGAGGAGTTACAAGTTACGAATTCCTTGATTTGCAATACAAACTGGCCACCAGCGGAATCTGCTTAGTGGGGAAAATGCTAGTATTTAACAGATGTGAAGAAATACCGTTCTTGGACAGAACACAAAGCAACAACGGTATCCACCAAAGAGAATGACTTTTATTATTACACAAAACATTTCCTATCGGAGCACATATAAATCCAGAGAACAGCTGCATTTTCAAAACAAACAGATTAGATATCTTTGATGAATTGAGTGGGGTAGGGACTGGGAGACAGGGGAAAACGAAGCACATGATTATTTATTTATTTTTTTTTTTTTTGCGGTACGCGGGCCTCTCACTGTTGTGGCCTCTCCCGCCGCGGAGCACAGGCTCCGGACGTGCAGGCTCAGCGGTCACCGCAAAACGGGCCCAGCCGCTCCGCGGCATGTGGGATCTTCCCGGGCCGGGGCACGAACCCGCGTCCCCTGCATCGGCAGGCGGACTCTCAACCACTGCGCCACCAGGGAAGCCCTAAGTACATTATTTTAAAATTTGGTAATGCTTTCACTGAATTTAAACAGAAATGAAAATTAGGACAGAGTGAGAAAAAAACACTTGTTCATGAACAAAATGCCTTCTCAGGAGCAGAGCTTACTGTGATGCTCATTGTTTTATGCAGGAAGAACTCGGTTCTATCAGTATTTCCTGGGCTTGCGAAGAGGCAGCAACACCCATGCCTGGCACGGCAAAGGCTTCCTGGAGCCCACTTTTCTGAATCCCTAAGGTGGCTAAGCTAATGTGCTCCCCAGATCTGCCCTTCCCCTCCCCAGCAGGCTTCAGCCAAGCTCTGTTTATTCTCTCTTACATCTGTTCCTTCCAACCCATTCTCACTGCTCCCACCCTTATTTTCGCACATCGGGGCTAGTGTTGTAGTTTCCAGACAGTTTATAGGAACCTTTCCTCTCCATCCCACTATAATCACACAGCTAGAGTCTTAAAGGCTGACCTTTTGCCCATCGTCCCTCTGACTGTATTCTTCTGACCATTTTCAGAGGTGGAGAAGTCTCTCAAGACAGCCCATTCCTCCTTTAAGAGTTCTAGTTTTTTCTTCTAAATTCAAATCTATGCTTCTGATAAGTTCCACGCAGCTGAGATAGAATTAATCCATTGACTTCCTCTTTTACAGTTTTTCTTCTCACATGGAATTCTTTTTCTCCTGTAGCTGATTGTTAATTGTCTTCCCAATATCTATTTTCTCCTTCAAAAGTAATAGTTTTAGCTGGGCATGAGGCTACCAGGGAAGGACTACATTTCGATTTCCTTTAGGCTGGGTGTGGTCACATGACTAAGTGCAGGCCAGTGTGATATGAATAGAAGCCATATAAGCAACTTCCTGTTATGTCCTCAAAGTGACTGAGTGGTACATCTTGGTCTCTATCACCTTTCTGGCTGGGAATGGTGAGGACGGGGGCAGCCACCTTGAACCCGCTAGTGGAAGCCTCATACTGAGGACAGTGCAACTCGGTTGGACCACCTGCCACCCAAGCGCTGAGAGAGAAATGAACTGTCACTGCGGTAAAGCCTCTGTATTCTGGACTCTCTTTGTTACAGCAGCTTAGCCTGTACCTTAATCTCCTCATGTCCATTTAAGACAGTCCTACTCTGTAAGGCTTCACTCAACCAGAAATGTACCTCTCCATCCTCTGACTCCAAAGCCTTTTGACCTACCTCTCGTGTTGGGCCTCATACTTTACCTTGCACATGAGTCTTATTTGCTCCCTGAAGTTCAAACGGGACAAGGGGCCAAATCCTAATCAACACTTTATATTACACGAAGCCTAGTATGCTGCCTTACACTCGAATGGTTGTCAACAAACGAATCAAACGAATGCAGAGATTACACTTCAAAGTCTATGTACGCGATGAATTATAACAAAATATAGTCATATGTGCTTAAATAACCATATCCAAAGACTGCAAGATAAGATGTCACTGTCAAGGGACTTCCTTGGTGGTCCAATGGGAAAGAATCCGCCTTCCAATGCAGCAGACGTGGGTTTGATCCCTGGTCAGGGAACTAAGGTCCCACATGCCACGGAGCAACTAAGCCCACACGCCACAACTACTGAACCCACGCTCCCTGGAGCCTGCGCATCACAACTAGAGAGGGAAAACCCGCACGCCACAACTAGAGAGGAGCCCGAGCGCCACAACGAAGAGACCTCACGCTGTAACGAAAGATCCCGCATGCCGCAACAAAGATCCCGTGTGCCACAACTAAGACCAAATGCAGCCCAAAAGTAAGGAAAATAAATAATTACTTTATTTTATTTTTTTAAATGCCACTGTCAAGCTAGAGAGTGAGATGCCAAGCTGGCAAGCTACTGGTCTTTCTCCTGTTCAACATTTGTATCAACAACTGCAGTGAAACAGTCAGCATACCCATCACACCTGTGGGTAACACAATGGGACGCCACTAAACTAGATAAGAGAACCAAGAATCAGAAAGATCTGTACAGACAAGAACAAGGGATGAAGATTAAACTCTAACAGGTGAAGCTTCTGAATATCAAGAATACGATGTGACGGCCAAAAAATGTTAGTGCAATTCTGGGCTGAACAAATTTGGTCAACAACTACTTATTGAGTGCCTCCTAAGCACGAGTGTTGTGTGGGAGACGAGGATGAGGAAGGGGTGACCCATTTGCGAGGCGCTTACAAAGACATGGCACATGTCCCACCCACAGTGCCAGGTAGAAAGAAAGCATTTGGTGCTGCAGGAGCAAAGAGGTGGGAGCTTGGCACAAGTACGATGAAAAGGGAGTAGCTGAGTTTAGCTTGAGTGTGGGCTCGTGAAGAGCACGGAGCGCTAAGGGAGGAGAGTTGGATACCAATCTGCAGTGTTTCCTCAGTGCCAGGCTAAGGAGATTGGGATTTATGTGAAAGGAGGGGGCAACTGAAGGATTTTGCAGAAAAAAAAAAAAAAAGATCAGTATTTTAGGAAGATTTCTTTGGAAGCAGTCTGTTCAGCAGATTGGAGTGGGGAGACACATAGAAGATTAGAAATGGAGGCATCTCTTTAGAGACTGTCTTGTTCAACATCTTCATTTTATAAGTGGAGAAACGGAGGCCGAAGATATAAGTCATGTACCTAAAGCCAAAGAGCTGGCAGACGCACAGCAGAACCAGAATCCAGAACTGGGGGCTTCTTGGTCCTGGGGGAGACAAACCAACAGCAATTAGACCTTGCATAGCAATTGAAGTTTAAGAAAGCATTTCTGGAGAGACTTGAGGCAAGAAAAGCAGTTAAGGGACTATTTCCACAGTCAAGGAAAAATATGAGTAGTAGAAGTAAGAAGAGAGTAAGCTGTGGGAGAAATTGCGTGGATGCTGGGGGTTGGGAGAGAAGGAGAGGCAAAGCGACTGCGTTTTTAGGGCTGGGACACACAAAGGACGGCAGTGGGACTCATGGACACTGGAAACATAAGGATGAGGAACAAGTTGGAGGAGTCCCGTTTTGGGTGGGTCCCATCTTAATAAAACTGGAATGTGTCAAAGGAATATGTCCAGAAGATGGTAACTAGAAAGCAAATCACAGGAAGGTGTGACAGAACTGCTTAGTCTGGAGAAACCTAAATTGATTGCTAGAAGCAGAGTTGAGAAGATTTCTGGAGAGATATGGTAGCTGGCTTCACATCTTAACATTTTACAGAACATTCGTGAAACTGCCTCCTAATTAGCATGGCACCAGCGGAGGGTGCTGCAGGGCACGGGCCAAATGATCGGGGTAAATAATCTCCTCTCTGTGAAGCATTGTAGCAGGAGCAAAGGCTTTGCAGTCACACAGACCTGGGTTCTAGGCTCAGCTGTGAGCTGTGTGACTTTGGGCAAGTTGCTGAGCCTCTCTGTGCCTTAGTTTCCCCAGATCCAAAATAAAGAGGCTAGATTGGAAGACTCGAAAGATCCAGTGTAGATATAAAATTCCTTGGTACCAAAAATGTGGCTTATGTGCATAAAATAAACAAATGGAAATTTTAAGGTTATCTTATTTGGATTTTGCTCCTGAACTTGTACTAATATTGGTGATGAGTACGAACAGCCAGCTTGCTTCTGTTGCACTCCACGATGGCATGTAATGATGGAAAAGAGCTGACATGTTCACAAAAGCACTTTTCTCTGTGGGTAGGAGTGGGAAAGAGTCCCATTTAGCTGATATCACTAATTTTTAAAGAAAACCATATGAGCTAAAGAGAACTGAAGATGAATGTGGGAGCTATGAGTCAACCACTGAATTTCAACTGCATTAATTTTACATTATAAATGACACAGTTTTAAAGTTTCTTAGATTTTATAAAACTTGTGATTTTTCTTTAAAAAACCTCATCCAGATACATGCCAGTACATGTTAAAAAAAATACTGAACATTTATCCCCATCCTAAAGCATCTTTAAAACAATGACTATGCTCTTAGCTATTTTCAATACAAAATCCATTCTCTAGCAGCCTTATAAACTGATAATACTTTTTGTGAAAACTAGCTTCTTCTTATAAAAAACAGTCTGTTATCCTTGTGTGATTTTTTTTTTCCTTTTCAAATTGTTTTGTAAGAGATAATGCTGCTTAAAAACATCCAGCATTTCCATTAGCAAGGAAATATTCAGAAGGCTTCTGGATAAGCAATACTTACATATAGTTCCTTTAATCTTAGATATCTAAGTTTCAATGGCAGAAATGAGAGATTGCTTTCCTTTACTGTGGTAGAATCAAAGTAGCATTACAAATGTTCAGGTAGAGAACTAAAATGTAAGACCTAGAGATTATATAAGAGAGATCCGTGTTTGCCATCCACGCCTCAAAGCAAAACAAGACCCAGAGGCAGAAAAGCATTTCAAAGACTGACTTAGAGGACTAGGGAAAATACTTCTATCAAATCAAATTTTAGGACAATCTTGAACTGTGGCAAGAAGAAAAGAACACTGTTAAAAATAAATATTCCTTCTCTTTTAACCACAGACAGTTCTGCAACATCTTACATTAGCAACACAGACAGACTGCACCCAGTTTTAGTTCATTCGCAGTCACTTAACTGCTCCCAGCCTCGGTTTTTTTCATCACCAAAATGGGGGTGATGTTATTGCTATTTATTTACTGCCAGGGTGAGCGTGAGGCTGAAACGAGACCATGCATGTGAAACGCTCTGTAAACCATACAGCACTTCACTTCACACCAGGGCTGTTCTGGTGTGGGTGGAACCCGCCTGCTCACGGCCATGCTAACGGCCTGGAAAGAACTAGGAACTGTTGTCTAGTAACACACGCTGCTGGTATCAAAACTGCAATGGGCATTCAGTTAGAAATAGCATTATTAAGGGGAAAAACTCTGCTCTGCCCGTCGTGACAGCGACAGGGTGCTGCTTCTTGGCGTAGACCTGCCACTCAAGCTAAGTTCCATGCAGGTCGAAAGATTCACCATGTGGACCGAAAGGACAGAATTGTCTCCGGCTTTGGGTTCTTTTTTTTTTTCTTTTTTTGTAACAGAAAGCAGAATTCTCTTTGTTTAAAAAAGAATGTGGGGGAAGGAGAGTGTATGTGTGTTGTTCAAAGGCTTGAGAAAATGGTTTAAGCAGCTGGAGGAATAAAGGAAGGAGCACTGAGGAAAGGATGTGCAAAGTCTAAAGGTGGAAGCGACCAGGAATGGATTGCATTTTGGTGACAAGTGAGGCAGGTAATGGTGAGAAGGCAGGATGCTCGCATATTGAAGAGGCGCCCTTGGAAAACAGGCTTTTCCTTTTAATTAGCTTTGCTGCTGGAAGAATCTCCTCCTTCCAGTTCCTGACCATTCTCCCAGCCCAGAATCTTGTTTGCCGTCCTCACGTATCCTAAGGGTGCTGTGGGCCGGCTCTGATTGGGGGCGGGTCAGTAACTGCACGGCCACTTCACACACTGGGCCCAGAGTCCCAGGAGGAAGAGCTCCTGCGACAGGGAGTGTTCCCCCTCTAAAGGAAAACCAGGGGGAGCACAGCCTTTTTGATGGTGACTTAGACACTTTTTAAGCCAGATGTCGTTCTTCGGATGAGGTAATGATTCCTCCCTCCCTGGCCCGCCCACTCCCCCTCTGAAATGTTCTATTTTCCAGGAATATGCTGGAGAGACTACTTGTTGTTCCCCAAAGTCTGTTCCCTTCCTCCCTCTTAAGAGAATCTGCTTTTACTGGTTGCCCAAAATAAAGACAACATTTCCCAGCTTTTCCTGTGGTTGGTTAAGTGCTGGGAGCATCTTCTGGGGAGGCAGCATGCTCTGCCTCTCTCTCCTGCCTGGGCCGAGGATGTGGACATCTCGACCATGCCGATGAGGGCCATCCCCTAGGAATGATGAAGCAGTAAGACAAGGGGAGCTTCGGTCTCTGACATCATGGAGCCACTGTGTAAGTCCTAGATGGCCAACCTTCAGCCTATTAGTAAGAGCAATAAACCTCGATATTGTTTAAGCCACTGATACTGTAGGTCTCTGTTAGAGGCAGCTGAACCAATAGTCTAACAAATGCACCTTCTTGACTCAGTTTTACCTTCTTACTCTGATGATTTATATTCAGAGTATTTTTAACTTTGTCTACATCTGGGGTAAAGACATTTTTGAAGGACCCAGCAGCTCTTCAATAAATCTAGTTTTCTCCAAAACTATTCCAGCAAATTCATGTGATTGGGAAATTAGTCTACTAAGTAGGGATAAAAACGGGGTTTTTCACAGGAGATTGTTTGGGAGAGCGAGCGTATCCAAAATATAGTCCTCGGCTACATCTGCAGAATGCTATTAGAGCCCGTCTGCTCAATTACGAGCTGGTGAGCCTGCGCAGAGACAGAGAATGTGGACGCACACGCATGACAGCAGGCTGGGCCCTGGACACCTATAGGGGAACAGAAATCAGCTCGGCTGTGCTAAAATGGTTCTCCACAATATCTGGATAAGAACTGAGCACCAGTGAGTCACCAAAGTTAAAGATGAAAAACAACAGCTGAGGCTGGACTAAGAGACCAAGGAGCCAAAGCCAAGTCTGTTATATATTATTTTACAGTGTTACAGGGAAAGGGAGAGGTTTTGGAAAGGAGCAATGTGGAAGAATCTGCGTTGGGCTAAGCCCCCCCAGATATGTGTGTGTATATATGTGTATATGTGTATACATACAGTACTCCAGGGTTAGAGGATAACATCACTTTGGACAATATTCTTTACGTAAAAATTCATTTCCATAATAAAGAATTTAACAACTATAGCTTTCAAAGAATCTTAGAAGTAGAAAGAAGACCCCTTGGGATATGGTTGTTCAAGCAGCTGTAAATTCACACAAACTGCAAAATAACTCAGTCTTCATTCCACCACCATAGAGTGAGGATATTCTGAGTAAACTTGTCAGATGTAGGGATAACCTCCATCACCAGCACGCCCCCCTAATTTACCCCAATAGGAATGGTCTACCCTTCCTTACTGATTCCTTTTTTAATAAAGTTTCATAAATTGTCTTTTTAATTAAGCATTCTACATTTTTTTCAAGGAAGACAGATTGAAACTCATTGGCTTGTATCGTCCATGAGTCACCTTTTGGACAACCGGGTTGCTGTGTTCTTGGGTCCTGTCTTTGGGTCACTCATTTCTCACGAGCGGTGAGAGCTTACGGCTACTCAGTTATATCTGCAAATCTTTTCAGTGCCCTGAAAGCAAGTTTTTAGGACCTAGAGACCAATATATTTTGTACAGCCACTTATATGGAGTGTTGTTCTCTTTTAACCATGTTTGTTTCATCCTTTCTAATTCTGAGAGCACTATTTTTGATGGAGAAGAAATGGAGAGGAGTTATCTGTTGATTTGAAAAGAAACAGGTATCATGTAGAATACAGCCTTTAAAAAAGTGTTACATTTTTCTAACATTTAAGCAGCAGTGGTTCTCCACCCTGGCTGCACATCAGAACTGCTTAGAAAGCTTAAAACAAAAAAAAAAAAACGAGAAAAACCCCACAAAACACAAAAATACCATGCCTGGGGCCCCACTCCAGATATTCTGACTTAACTGGTCTGAGGTGTGGCCTGGGTATCTGTATTTTTCTAATGTGCAGGATTGCAAGAATCACTGCAAATCTAACCATTAGAAAGTATAACTTTTTTTTTTAAAGGCCTTATTCTATAGGTAATCTAGAGGGCCCATAAGTTAGGTTGCTGCCATGCTTTGGCAGATAAAAAGGCACTTTCAGGCTGTAAGCCCACACACTCATGAGGGCCCTGGGCAACGAGGTGCTGGCAGGCTTGACTCAGCCCAGTGGTTCTGAAATTCTCTCTGGATAGAACCTTCTGAGGACCATGTTTGAAATGCAGATTCCTGGAGCTCCCTCCACGCTTAGGTGTTCTGAATTGGTTGGGGAGAGAAGGAAGGTAAGGGCGACCAGGAATCTGCATTGGTAACACAAGGGCCAAGCAATTCTGATGTTGCCATCTCACAGACTTAGACAGCGGCACGTGGCCTCATAACACACATGAACTACACATACTGAGCACAGTTTAGGGTATTCAAAGTAGAGCTTTTCAGTGTCAGGTGTGAGCCTGACCAACCAGGGCTGGCTTAGAGTTCAGGTCTGCCCCTTGACCCGTAGACCCAACAGGAAAAAAGCCTGATTCTGGACCAGAGAAACACACTGACCAAGCCATGTTTTCTGGGTGGTGCCCATCATTTCTGGGGTCTGTCTTTACCTATCCCTCCCCAACACAGGGTTCTGCTATTTCTTCTCACTCTCCTCCTCCCTTAACCTTTGCACACAATTTCTAAGTATTGACTAGCCCTGGTTGGAAAGCCTCAGTCTCACTGGCTTAGGCCTTCCTGCCGGTTCCCACCGTCCACTGGAGAGCTCCATCACGCTCAGGGTCTGCGAGGCACCTGAGCCACCTCCTCCTCAGGTCAACCATGTGCTCGTGTGACAGAAGGGCCTTCTTTAGGACTCCATCTCTTTTGCACCATAGTCCCTTTTTCGTTTCTGGCCATGAAATCCTACCTATAGTTTTCTAAACTCTGTAATCTACACCTCATGAAAGGCGAGCCTTCTAGACCGCAGAGCTGGACTCTGCCCTGTCTCGGAGCGATATCTCTGCTTATCCAGGCCCTCCCTGGCTAGAAGCTGGGCACAGCTTGTGCTCTTTTTTGTTTGAGTTTTCACACTTTTCCACTTTGGTCTCAATACCTTTCTACGCATCGCTGTGATCTTGGCAATGAGGCATTTTTCCTTCTTGGTGAGAAGTATATCTAGATGCTTGACCCTCACCTTTCCTTCATCTTCTCAAAGACGAAACCGACGTGTCAAAAATCTAACAAATGCACTCTTTTGGCAGAGTGAACGTTCTAGTAAGGGTTCAAAGAGCTGAAATACATTCTTATTTTTTACCACATCTTGCCCCTCTTTGGATTCGGGATGCGGAAGCCATGGCCTACGGACGCTGGTAATGGCCTGCGGTCCCTAAGTTTTACGGAGCCCGCATGGTGAGATCACTTCTGATACTCTCTCCCTTCACCTCCACCCAGATACTCTCCACCACACTTCTTCATGCAGGGTTCCGGCTTTCTGTGTACTTTTATCATTTTTGGACATTTACTGCCCTTCTGCCACCCCTTATTTCAGGGCTTCCATATTCCAGTCTGAGCCCTCTGTTTCAGGGGTATCTGGGAAATACTGATTTCTTCCAGGCGTTAACATCTCAAGTTCCCTTTGCTTAATACTCACAACCTCCTAACTTGAAATCAGATTTTCCCTTTTTTTTCCATGCAAATTAAGGGATTCTTCAATCGCTCACTATGTCCCACGTTCTCTGATGAACGAATAGCCAAGGGCTATAGTTTCACCTGAGTGGCTTTCCCACCTTCGCGAATTCCAGCTCAAGTCTTGGTGAAGTTACTGCAACTCTGACAAGCACATCTTCCCTGACCTTCACAGGGTGAGTTGTGGCCCCTGCCATGACAGTTGTTCCCTAGGTCATCCGCCTGCCAAAGGCAATCAGGAGTTTCGGAAACCCTTACAAAGGAATTGACAAGAGATGGCTTGGGCTCGTGACCGACCGTGTTGCTGACACGTGGTGGTGCTTTCTGCCCCACGGCCAGGAAGCCCTCGATGGCGGGTCACGGCGCAGCTGGATCTCAGAGCCAGACCTCATTACTTGTCCAGTGTCAGTCTTAACGTTCGTAAGTCCCCAGTGCTGACCTTTGTCCTGCCTGTAGCTGCTGCTCGCATTTGCTGAGGTGGGAGAAGGCCTCTTGCCCCTCCTGTTACAGTGCCTTTATTCGAGTCCTCGGAGGCAGCCTTACTTACCAGTCAGCATTCTTAGAGGAGCCTCGGATCCACCACCTCACAGCTGGTCAGACGCCTCAAGGACACCACTCAGACCCAACGTCCAAGGGCTCTTGGACACTGGTTTCCTGCTGACGGGGACCTGCCTCCCAGTCCCTCAGGGCCCGGCCACCCTGACGGTCCTGAGCAGCGGCAGCCCTGCTGACCCGGGCACTGCCCACCCAGTAGTAGCTGGGGGCGGCTTGCGTTCTCTTTTTGTTTGAGAATCTAATCCCAGCGAAGTGGGGTGAAGAGTATGAGTTGCAATGTTCTTTTCACAACTTCTACCTAAATGAGAATTTAAGACTCCCCAGACCCCAGGTCCTCCTCCTCTCTGTCCCCTGTCACAACAAAACTCTTGAATCAGGAGGTCTAAACAGGCTGTTTCTACTTTCTCATCTCCCATTAATCTGCCTTCTGTCCTCACGACACACTTGAAGATGATCGTGTTAAGATCACCAGTGTGTCCTGGTGTTGCCAGGACGTTTCTCGTTCCATCTCGCTGGCCCTGGTCTCTGCGGCACTGGACAGCGAGTGTTCCCTCCCTGAAGGAACCCCCTCTCTGTGTTGCTTGACCTCATCCCCAATGCCAGTTCTTCTCTCCTTTCCTGCCTCCTAGCCGCCCTCTACCTAACTTCTGGATGTTGGGTTCCTCAGGGCTTGGGCCTACTACCTCTTCTCTTTTCTAAGTGATTTCACCCAGTCCTACAGCTTTCAATACCTTCCACAGGTTGACAGTTCTGGAATTTATACCTGCAGCCCCCAGAATATGTCCACCGAGCATATGTCCACCGAGACATACTTGCTTCAAGTACAATGTACTGGACATTACCGCTTGGCTAACACACATCCCAAACATGTCCAAAGGTGAGTTACTAATTTTCTTGGCAAACTCCTCCCAAATCTGTTCCTTCTCTCATATTCTCCACCATCTCAGTATATGGCATCACCCTCCACTCAGCTGATTAAGCCAGGAATCTGAGTCATCTTTGATTCCCCCTTTTCTTTCGTCCACAGAGAAGCCATCAGTAGGCCCAGGTGGTTCTACCTCTAAAATACGTTCTACATCAGCCCACTTCTCTATTGCCCCCACTCAGGTCCAAGTCTCCAACGTCTTTTGCTTGAGTTAGTTATACTCTCCTAATCTGTCTCCACTACCACACTCATCGCCTTCCAAGTGACTGTCCACATGGCAGGAAGAATGCTCTTGACAAGATGTAAGTCACAGCATGTCACTCTCCTGCTCTGAACATCTTCAGTTCTTCCCATTGCATTTAAAATAAAGCCCCAAAGCCTCACCACAGCCACCAAAGCCTTGTCTCCTGCTCACCTCTAAACCTCAGCCCATGCCACTCTATCCCTGGAGTGTTTGCTTCTCTCCAGCATATATAAGCCCTCTTCCCATTCTTAGAATAGGCTAAGTTCTTTCCTGCCTCCGGCCCTCTGTACTTGCTATTTCCTCAGCCTGCAAAGCCCAGGTTACCTGGCCTCCAGAGAGGGACCTGATGACCACCCTATGTGGAGGAACATACACCTGTGATACTCTCATGGCACCGGGCTACCTGTCTGCCCAGCAGACTACAAGCTGCCTGAAGGCAGGGACCCTTCTATCATGCTCCGGGTTGCAGCCCCAGTGCCTGATACATAGATGATCAAAACTTAACAGTGATCTAGATATGGGTCCTTTCACCTATAGGATGCTTAAGGGCCTATCTCCATATGCCACAGTTCCCCAAAAAAGGTATGCAGTTTAGGGTCTGCAGCACCCCTGAAAGCGTACTGCTAAGATCTCCTTCAAGACAACCAACCAGCTGTGGGAAGTCTAGTTGACTGATAGCCCCTGCGGTTGCCTGTTTGGACCTACTACTGTCTTCATGCTAGGCTATGCTCTCCACCCCTTCCCCAGGCTGCCCGCAGCCACTGACAGCTGAGCGAGGGGAGAGTGCTGGCCCATCCCTGCCCCACACGGGGTTTCTCTCCTGGGCAGCTTCTGAGGGCACCCCATGGGTCTGGCAGAAGCTTGCTCAGAACTGCACTGCAATCTGAGGGTTTTGCTACCCCATTCTTCCCTTCTTCTCGCCTTTCTCCCTTCACAGGTTTGAGAACTGCACCATGGTCCAAAGGCTTTTATAGGCTATTCCCGCTCTCCCCCTTTTATCCTTCACAGGCTCTCCCCCTAATCTGTTAAAAATTCCAATCCTGTTTTGACATCGGCTTCCCAGGGGCCCCTTCAGAACCTTGAAAGATTTGAGACTATAAACCAGGGTCCAGAACAACAAAGTCTCCTATTTGACACTATGTATAAAACCATCTGTTCACTTCCCACACCCCTTTTCCAGGCATGACCTTCAACTAAGAGAGATTACAAAATACCACCTATGCCCTGGAGCCCTGGTTTACCCCCCAGGGCTCCAGATCACTATAGGTAGTGATCCAGTCCAGATTTCATTTCACATTTGTTCCCACAGGAGAATGGGTAACCACTTGCAGACCTGATCAATTCTGGCACAACTCAGGTCCATGCTCCAGAAAGGCAGCTTAAATTCATGCTCAGGCATCTATAAATCCCTGTCACCAACTCCTGCCCCTTGTTTTGGTACTAGTGACATAATGTTTGCAGCAGCTAGTGACTAGAAAGCTTTAGTAATTTTGTAGAGGATAAAACCTGCTCTCTTCAGGAAAGAGAACCATATGCGATTTTATAACTTGTATGTATATATATATATGTGGCATTTCTTTGCCTTCTCTGATTGAAAATCAGTATTTATTTAGTCCTGCTCCGTGTAAACTCCATGAATACCAAAACTGTGTATCTGCTTCATTGCTGTACCCCATAAAGGCACTCAGTAATTATTTGTTGAGTAAACTGTCCTATAGGTTATTTCACATGATCTCATTTAAGCCTCAAAACAACATTGGGACGTAGGTATTATGTTCATTTTACTAAAACTCAGAAGGATCAAGTGACTTTCCCAACGTTCCCTGGCACTCTCCAACAATTCAGACACCAAACATTCAAACAGCTTATATGGGGTCAGATAATTAGGTTGCTTATTGTGTTTGGCTTACATTTATTGAATACTCTGCTCCAAGCACTTAATAATACTTTTATCACATTTAAGAGGTAATTAACTTTTTATCATCCTTATTTTATGGCTACGTTGAATGACTTGCCTAAGGTCACATAGGTAAGGGGCAGGGTTGAAACTCAAACACAGGCGAGTTCAGAGCCCATGTTCCAAATTCTCACACCACACTGCTTCATTCCAAATGACAAGAAACAGTCACTGCCCCCCAGACTTTAAAAGAACAGATAGCTACATCTTTGGGAGACTAACAAAAGGTCTGGTAGGAGCAGTAAACCACAGGGCAGAATTACATTTTACCTTTCCCTAAAAGAAAAGTAAATGGATCTCAGTGTTAAAACAGTAGCTTGGGGAGATCAAGTTTGACAGCGATCTTGTCATTGGCAGTATTCTGTTGACACTGACACTACATGACTTAAGGTACCCACGTCAAGATCTAATGATAAAAGGACAAAACAAAACGGGCAATGTCCTCTCAGGCTGCAGTGGAAAAAAAAATTGTGTATATGAAAAAAAGAGAAGGTACAACAGTACAGAAGAGTTCAGAGAGCTAAGCAACCATGTGATGTTCTGCCTGAGGTTTGGTGTTCCCAGCAGTTTGGCATTTGACCATTTTAATCATACATCACATTCCTATACTCAGTACTAAGAAAAAATTTGCCAAATGTAGGTTTTTGGATTATCCACTGCTGTGCCGTTCAGCCATCCTTGAAAAAGACAGGGATGAACATTCAAAATATGGTATTTAACAACTAGTAGGGCATGGGCTAATCAGACCAGATCCTGGACCAGTGCTGGTATGTGGTCCAACAAGCCCCTTCTGTGCCAGGTGTCACCCCTCTAACTGCTGCATCATGAGGAGGCTGGTGGGGGGCTGAGGGACAGGATGGCTGAAGCAGTAGGCATCACTTGGGGTAGTCAGGCCAGTGGTTATTCCTAACTAGACAGAAGTATTTTGATATGGTAACTGGCAGGGCCATACAGGTGGGTACGGCTAAAAATCAGCTCTGGACACAGGTTAATTGGGCACCAGCTAGTTTCAACCCTTTAAGTGGAAATGTTTGACACTGGACTTTTCCCTTATTTTATTATAATTATTTTAATAAAGAACCAGCTTAGAATATGAGAGCGCCAAACCTCTATGTTTGGACTTAAAGGTCACTTCATTGTCTTGATGCATTAAAAGTATTTTCTTCGAAATGCATTTTTCCTTCTAATCTGTCTTCTCCCAGGAATCTGATGGTAGTCACAACAGCCCACAACAAGTAGATTTATTCTCTTAGGCTTGTAGTTAGACTTTCAAGAACCAAACCAAAAAATACTAGTAAACTTCACTTTCTACGGTCATGTTGACACTCTTTATGGAAATGGCATTGAAAGTTGAGCCGTGACATCAAGCTGCAGGCCTCCCTCACACTGGGAGCTTTTGCATATACCAGCAGTCTGTGGCATTTTGTTAAAGTGGCAGGCTTTCTTATTAGAGCCTAACACAAGCCAATTAAAATCTGGTTTTATATAGAGTTGGTGAGCTTTGTAGTTAGAGCTTGCAAGGTGTTTTAAATCACAGTGACCCAGTTTAGTTCAGGAGCAGTCTTTGTCAATAGGTTGACCACTGGGCATAGGACTTTCTAGCTGTAGACAATGCAAACGATCATTAAAAAATAGTGGCATTTTGAATTTGAAATATCAAAACACAAACTAATCAACCCACCAGTCAACAAAACCAAAACAAAAGGAAAACCACTTGCAAGGTATAAATGAAAAAATAAGGGATTTTACTTATTTTATATCTGTACGTATTGGTTGAATTGTTTATCATGAAGAACTAAAAATGTCCCTCAACAAGACTAATAAAAAACAAGATAACTTTGAAGAAAAGTTCCAAAGCATTTAAGAGCTAAGGTATTTCCCACTGATATTCCTTCAAAATATCACAATCTTCAAATATTTGGAACACTCACATGTATACAGACTGGATGTCCCGGTCCAGCAATGCATTTGCACAAGTGCCTCTTCCAGGGAGTGCTACCTTGTGGACAGCTAACAAGAAACACATTTTTGTGTTTTAATTTCTACCAAGTACAGGAACAGAGCTCAATGCTCATTACCCAATAAAGCAGGTGGTTATCCTCATTTTAGAGAGGAAGACTGTGAGATTCAGGGATATGACTTGAGTTTACTATTCAAAGTCACTTAGATTCTAAATGGCAGTGATGGATTTGAACCCAGGTTTACCTATAGGCTGAGAAAGAAGCCAATGCTATTTCCTCTACATCACTGACTCGAAAATATTTTCTTCCTGCTACAAGACACAGGCCATTTGACATTTGCATGTCTGACATACAGACAGGCATATCTAGGGCCATACATATGATTCCTGACTTGGTGGCTTTAATTGGGTTCTTTCTTTCCCTCTGGAGAGAGCATGCTGAAATGCAACTAAGTGGTATTCTTGTGAGGGATAGTCTTGAATCCATCCTAATTCACAGTCTACAAACGTTGGTACATAAAACAGTCATGAGTTACCATCCAGCTTTTCACAGCTGTAAACCACACACTAGCACACTGCACACCACCCACCCCTCAAAGGGCTTTACACCTGAACAAAAGCACTTCAATGTACTTTTAAAAACTCCTCACAGCGCTACCAAGAGCTTCCAAATGGCTCCTCCACCACTTCCCCAGGCAAACATTCTGGACACACAGTCTTGTAACCAATGACAGCCAGTGTGTGTATTTTTAACTCAGAAATTCCACTTGTAGGAATTTTTTCAAGGAAATAGCCACTGTTACATTTGTCAATTTAAAATAGTAAAATGCATCTCAGGGGTTAAACTGTGGCCAGAGAGGATATCACAAGGTTCGTATCTCCTTGTTCAACCAACAGCGAATGAGTAACTCGAGGTATGCTCTATTTTCATGCTACCAATGAAGGCTGGTACATTTTATACATCCCTGAGGTTGGAAACATCCAAGAGCATGGGTTCAGAGGCTATATTTAAATATGGCCTATTTAGTCATTTCTAAATATTTTATGTCAACATTTTAATTATAAATTAAGCCTAAAATTATAAATTAGGCCTAAAAAATGAATGCCCTCACAGTTCCTTTTAAACTGTCAGCACTTCTTCCTGTCAACTACAAATAGGTTTCTCCGGCCATCAGTGCTTTAGGTCTCTTGGAAAAAGGCCTTGGTGGCATGGATAGACGTCTGCCATGTGACACTGCCTTGCTTTTCCAGTCAGTGGTCTACACCTGCTCCTTCCTTGCCACTCAGCTTCCATCCCTTCTAGTTTCCTGAAACCACACTCCCTTGACCTCAGGGGAACATCTGGAGGATGAACCCTGCTGTTAAGAGTGTGTTTAATCCAGGGTGGCACAAAGCGGCACTCACTGAATGAATGGTAGTTCACAGCCCTGACTACCCAGCTTTTTTTTTGCTCACTCTTCGCTTCTGCGGGCCTGTATATCCTGGTAACCCTCCTACCCCTTCAACTGCTCTTTCAGTTACGGTTCCTAGCTCCTTCTCTACCCATCCTCTAAAAGTGAGGGCTTTCCAAAGTTTTATACTCAGCTGCTTGTTCTTTTGACTATATACTGCCTTACAGATATCATCTATTTCTAGGTTTCAAAGATCACCCTATGCATATTAATGCAAATCTCTCTTCAGTCCTGACTTCTCTTAGGTCCCAGCATCATGTTCAAAACTACGTGTGCTAAATACTCAAAAAAAGTTGCCACCCGCCCCTTACCAGTCTACTTTTCAAGGGCATGCATCTTACATTCTTCACATGCTTTGCAAAACATTTTATACACAGCATGGACCCTTCTTACATTTCATATCCTTTTATTAATTTACATAGATCTATGCACCTGTAAGTTGCTAGAAACTCTTCAGCTTAAAAACAAAAGGGAAACCAAGATCCCAAGTTCTATGCTAAAGAGCAATGGTTTCCAAAGTGAGGTATGTATGTTTCAGGTGCTAATGCAAGATCATCTACTGGTATGTGGAAAGAAAATATTAGAATTTTTTTTTCATATTATCCTATTTTAATGTCTTTTTGTGAAGGCTTTATAATTACAACAAAAGTACACGCATATGATTTATAAATACATTAGTAGTGTATAGAATTTTTTTTACTGACAGAATTTGCTATTTAAGTATGGAGTCCACTGACATCAAGAATGGTCTTGACACACTATATTTATATTATTACAATACCATTTGCCAGGTGATAAAAAGAAGCACCTCTAAACTAAGTTTGACATCTAAGGGCCTATTAAAATACTGACCGTAAATACACCCTGCTGTCAGATGCACATCTCAAATCCAAATGTGATGAAGGCGTCCTGTCTCCGATCCTCACTCAATATTCCCATTTAAAATTTATAAGCAACTGAGAAAGATGAGGACAAATAAAGATGAAGCAGTTTATATGTTACAACAATAAGAGCAGTTCTTCCCACTACTTTTTCTATTTTCCTTTTGATAAAACTTGATTGAAATACAGAACAATCCAAGCGCCCCCAGCACTGTGAATTACTTGATATCACAGGATTGTGGAGTAAGAAGAGATCTCGGAGCCTGTCTACTTTACCTCCTGCCAAGTACTAGGAAATCCAGATGCACTGTCCCAGACATGATCAGCAACACCTTTGCTAAGAACTTTGGGGAACAGATGCTCGTTCCACTAGGTAAGCCATTCTGCTACTGGATAGATCCAGGCATTGTAATGATTCTCCTTACAATGAAGTCATCTCCACTCATGGCTTCAGATCTGCCCCCTAGGACAGCAAAACACTGCAAGGGAGATGCCTGGAAAGCTGCTAACACGGGCTACTGTCTATTCACCATCCTCGACCTCCTCCTCCTTTGAATGGAACCTAGCTAAGCAATGTTTCACTTAAAAACAACAAAGACACCCAAAATCAATCACCAGTTGCAAATGAGAACTGGCAATCAATGAATGAAGATGGCTTTGTGTAATTAATGTGTTCTAAACCAAGGTTGCATTCCCACCTTCTAAGGCAGAGAAATCATGCTTGACCCATAAAAAGCCTGCAATAAACTAACACATTGGCTCTCACGTGAAAAAATGCCAAGACGGATTCCTGTCCATATTTTGGACTTGCAAATGCAATTTCTAAAAATCCTAACTAGATTTACATTTCTCCCACCTAAACTGTTTCTTGTTGGTTTTACTTATGTTTCAGCCCAAAATCTTTCTGAATTGTAATTCTCTTTTAGCTTCCCTCCATACTTTGTGTCCCCCATAAACTGATCACATGCGCATGCACGTACGCGCGCATGCGCGCGCACACACACACACACAATTTAAACTGGACAGGACAGAGCTTTATGGAACTTGACATGTTGACAAATAACTATTAAACACATCAAAACAGAAGTTCAAAATTAAAGTCCACTCAAATGTACTATTGCCTATATGAAATCTTGCTATCACGATTACAATAAATGACTCTGCCTTGCTGAAATTAAGATATATTATCAAGCTGTCTCTTGATTTCTTCAAGTGTACTTTTAAATGCATCTCATAAAAGGACAAATATTTTGCAAACTATAAAGTATTCTACATGTACAGCATTGCCTGTAACAAGTACTCTTTATGGCTTAAGTTATCTAAAAAAGTAAATCCAAAAAAGTTTTTTAAAATAATAACCCACAGGGCTTCCCTGGTGGTGCAGTGGTTGAGAGTCCGCCTGCCGATGCAGGGGACACGGGTTCGTGCCCCGGTCCGGGAAGATCCCACATGCCGCGGAGCGGCTGGGCCCGTGAGCCATGGCCGCTGAGCCTGCACATCCGGAGCCTGTGCTCTGCAACAGGAGAGGCCACAACAGTGAGAGGCCTGCATACCGCAAAAAAAATAAAAAAATAACCCACAAAAGCAATGAGAATGGTTTCTTGCAATTTAGGGAAAGCTCCATTTGAAAACAGTTGCATGCTCTGCCATAAACATTCAAGTAGGTACAAATAAGCCAATTCCTCTTCTTAAGGATCCTAGAAGAATGGTACAAATAATGCTGAAAAAAGACTACTCCAAGTGGCTATGAGAGTTAGAATTGGACAGTGTCAGGAAAAGTTAGAGACAGGCCTCAGAGGAACAGAAGAGAAGAAAGGTGGCACTCTAATTAAGAGGCAGAAAAATTGTGTGGAGGCAAGAAAGGGGTAGTGAGAGTTACTCAGGAACAGCAAGCAATTCACTGTAGCAGGAGCATGGGATCAAATACGGCAGTGGAAGAGGCTGGCTGCTAAGCACGCGCTGGGGCCAGATGTGGAGGACTCAGTCACAGCCAAGGCTTGTGTGTGCACCTGGTGGGCAAGGGAGACACCTAACAGCTTCGGAGGAAAGGGGTCTGACTGGAACTACACATGAATTTAGTCCAAGTGAGGAAAAGGGAGGTTCACAGTAAAAAGATAAGTATGTCTTTACCTAGAGATTAAGAGCACATTTACAATCCTGCACATCCTTTAATATTCTCTTTTGTGCTTTCTGAAAATCAAGACACAAATTACCTATCTCTGGCCTTCTGGGTATCTTCTCATCTGTATCACTTTCCTAGAATGACAGTAGTTCAGATTCAACAATGTCAAGTTCTACAAATTCTTATAGCTTTCTGAGTTGTAATTAATCAAGGCCAAGTGAAAACTCAATGAGACCATGTGTCCCTTTGGTATTTCATCATATTGGGTTTGTTTCATTTTTACAGTGAGACTTTTACAAAATACATGGCATATAAATAGGACTTGCTAAGGCAGCGCTACCCAACACCCATGCCTTGTTATTGCTGTTTAACTCAGGAACTTTGCCCTTCTAAAATTTAGTCTCCTGACACTATTTTTAACAGTTTGCAGTCATGTTTCACGTATATTGTGTACTCCTCTTTCCCACATTTAGTACATTTTTAAAAATGCTGACCTTCAAGAAAAAAAAATCAGCATTTGAGTTGAGTACTGAAGAAGGGATGGTATTACATCCACATGAAGAGACTGGGCTTAGATGGAGAGAAGAGAAAGCATTTCAGTTAGAAAAAGCACAAGCAGAAACAGGCAAAAAATAAGAAGGGTATGTGTGAGACACATTATGTACTGAATACTACATTTCCGTAGAAGGGGAGGGGAAAGGAAGAGAGTGGGAGGAAAGCTAACAGTTACTGAGCACCAATGACTCGGCAGGTACTCATACTTAGGATGTCATTTACTCCTTAAGTCAGAACAATTCTTTGAGGTAAGTATTAGTTTCTGCATTTTATAAAGGGACTGAAGATACCGTAGCTCAGAAAGGTGAAATAACCTGTCCGAGTTCACTCAACTAGGGAAAAGAAGAGCTAAATGTGAACCTAGATGTTGACCTTTTTCTTATGGGTCATTTAACTACAGCTTTAAATAATCTCCTATTTAGGAAGGAACTCTGTTCCTATCAGAAATACTCCTGGCTATTCAAAGCAAGGCTTAAATACAGTCTATTTTGCTACTATGAAAATCCATATATGGAATTATGAAATAACAGAACTTAAATGAAGATGAGAAATCTAGAGAGATCTAGAAACACAAAAGGCAATTTTGTTACTGTAACTTGAACCAACTTAACATACTAAAAATTACTGACCTATTTCTTCATTAACAGGCAGGTATCAATAAATCAAAAACAACTTTCATCAGCCCTGAATAGAAAATGTGCATTAAATGCAAACTGTGGTTTTATACTTTATCTGTTAAGATGTCCAGCAAATAGTGTAGACAGATCCTATAATTTTTGTACTTTGTGTAAAATAAGTTATGGGTTTCACAACCCTAGCTATCTATTGTCCCCTGGCAAGTTCCAGTTCTTCTTAGTTTACTGTGGATAGTAGACTGAATATAGTTAGAGGACCCCAACAAATAAACTGGCAATGGACAATTCACAAAAATAGGAACTATAAATGGTTAACAAATTAAGATGCTCAGGCTCCACTAGAAATTAAGGAAATACACCATGCTTAAGCTACCAAATTCATGGAAAAGCGCTAGTATTCAAATGAAGGTGATGCAAAAACATTCAAGGTCAAGTGTAACCTGCTCCCCTATACTATCCAGCCTTCAACTCAGGTTCTCTCATCTTCTATTTTAATAAACTACTACACGTTCTTCAGAATCTCATCCCCTATCTCCTTGCAAGAACTTTAAAGTTTATGATGCTTAACTCTAAACGGAAATAAAGCCTTCTGTATAAATTTGAGAAAACCTAAATGATCAACAACAGAGGAATTGTTAAACAACACAAAAACCTATAGCAAATCTATGCAATGGATCATTATACCGCCACAAAAATTCACTTACACGAAGTTTATAACATGAAAAAAACACTCCACTTGTTATAATGTGAAACGGCAAAGTACAAAAACATAATGTGCAAAAAATGACATGAAAGTATGCATTAACTTAAAAAATATATTTGCATGTATGCATATGCACATGTGTGTGTATGTGAGAGAGAGAGAGAATATTCACCAAAAAGTTTTTGTCATGGTGAATTTTTAAAATTCAACTTTAATATATTCTCTAGAATTCAATACATAATAAAAATGTATCACTTTTATGATGAAGTAGACAACAAATATCACAAAGAAACATACTGTGTGTAGCCTGGGACCATTTAGAGCAGAGGCAAACAGCCCTAAACACAGCTCTTTGGGTCCTAGCAGTACCACTGCACTACAGCAGAGCAAACTTCTACCTGTAAATCTGCATTCTTAATGACCTTGAATGATCCAAAGTTAAATTATGGACAAGGAAAGTGCAAGAGGTTGTAAAAAAGATCTCTATCAAAACAGTACCAACAGCATATCTCACTGTTAAATATTAATCCTCCTAATAACCTAATAACATGTCACTCCCCTGTCCCCAAACCCTGAAAGTATCCCCACAGTGTTGTCAGTAATATGAACTATTCACTGCAGGGTATGCACATCGCACAATCCAGTCCCATTCTAATGCTGCTCCCCGCTCTCACCCCATGGGCTCAAAGGCTCTCATTCACAAGCCTTATGCTCTGGTTGGCCTACTCACTTTCTCTCAAAGAAACTTTATGTACTTGCCTGAGCTTTTGCTCACTCAGCCACCCTCACTTTTCTTCCCTTATTCACTCCTCCTCCCCCCCAGTGACTCCCCATCCTTCCAGGCACAGACCAAACTCTCCAACCCACACATCATCTCCTTCCTGTATATTCCTGTAGAAGTTATTGCCTATAAGACACACAAAGCACCTAACCCTATAGCCTAAAATTACGTAAATATGTTATCTCCTAAAATGCATTTTAATTTCTAAAGATTAGGGACCTTTGTTATATATTTTATAATAATAAATTGCTTTTATATAATGCTTTAGTTTATAAAGCAACTTCACATATATTACTCTCAACAAATATGTTGGTAACTTAGAATGCCTTAAGAAAACAGAAACAAAAAAAATTTTTTTAATGACAAAAGATTTTTTAAAAAGAGAACACTTCAATAATCATGGGCAGAAAAGTACTCACTCAGAGTCCACCACCTAAAGATCTGGGAGAATGATACTTTTCTTCCCCACAACCCACAGATATATTTAGCTAATGGTGGGAAAAAGTTCAACATTCATAATTAAAAACAACAAAACAAAACAAAACAACCCTCATACCGTGTCCAGATCTTGGTTTCTAAATACCATTCTTCAATAAAAAAAATACCACTCTCCAATCAGGTCTCTCTGGAGAAATAGTTCATTCCAGAGCTGGGGCAGGGGACATAAAAGATCAGCCAGGAGCTTCTTGTAGTAATAAGGAAATGCTCAAAAAGGGATGGGGCATGTCAAAGGGACGTGTGAGCCAATCTGAAAGAGCGCCCAATGGCCAAAGCCAGAATAAACTGAACAACAAAATAAATAAGAGTATTGGACTTCCCTGGTGGCGCAGTGGTTAAGAATCCACCTGCCAATGCAGGGGACACGGGTTCAAGCTCTGGTCTGGGAAGATCCCACACGCCGCGGAGCAACTAAGCCTGTGCGCCACAACTACTGAGCCCGCATGCCACAACTACTGAAGCCTGCGTGGCTACAGCCCGTGCTCCGCAACAAGAGAAGCAATAAGAAGCCTATGTATCGCAACAAAGAGTAGCCCCCGCTCACGGCAACTAGAGAAAGCCTGCGTGCAGCAACGAAGACCCAATGTAGCCCAAAATAAATTAAAAGATAAAATTTTAAATAAAAAAATAAATAAGAGTATTGGATTATGAGTCCATATGGGTATAAATAAGTGACTGAATAAATAAATGCATAGAAGAAACAAATCTTCCTTATGGAAGAATTCTAAATTATCCCCTCCAGCAGGTGGAACTAAATCCCTACGCCCCTTGAGTAAGCGCTGGACCTACTTTGAAAAGATAGCATATGGAAAGAAAAAAATAGTAACTTTCCATTGGAGAAACCTGATAGACAGCACCTTAACCAAGTGACAGAGGCTAACATCACTAGTGATGTCATGTGGGGATCATCCATCCCCAAGATGGTAAGAAAGGCACTTTACCTTTGTGGTCTTCTTTCCAAAAACCTGTTACCCCAATGTAACCGTAAGAAAAACATCAGACAAATCCAAATTGAAAGACATTCTACAACATACTTCCATGCATCTCAAAACTGTGAAGGTCGTAAAGAATAAAGTGAAGACTGAGAAACACAGACCACAAGAGACCAAGAAGAAACGATAACTAAATACAATATGATGTTCTGGACTGGATCTTGGAACACAAAGGATATTATAGATAAACTGGAGTTGATGGTAACATACCAAGGATGGTTCCTTAGTTTTGACAAACAAAATAATGTAAGATTATAACATTAGGGTAAACTGAAATTGGGTGAGGGGATACAAGAACTCCCTTGTACTATCTTTACAACTTCTCTGTATGCCTGTAAGAGTTTATAAGACAGAAAATTTCAGAGATCCAGGTCAAATAATATGTAGAAGCATCCTGTATCAAATCAAAAGATTTGCCCTAAGTTTTCAATACTGTTAGCCTAGCGGATGTCTAACTTGCAGCCAATGCTGCACACTTCCCTTTCTTCCTCAGTAAAAGTGTTCTATACTAACAGGCAGTACCTCTAATCCCAAATGGCATTTCCCCTAAGTCCTTTGGATGAAAGGATGATCAGGAGACAAAAGTCTGAACAACATGGTACAAACAACATAAAGTTTATATGAATGTCTGTAAATAAAGGCATTTCATAGTTTTAAAATCTAGTTAATTTTACCAGATGCTTAAGTCTTGGTAGGATATATTTTTTAAAAACTAAATAAAATAGATTCAAGGCCTTTAAAAGACAAACCTTGCCAGTACACTATATTCCCATTTAATGAGTAAGGATTTCTGGGTATCATAGTTTTCTTAAAAAAACCTACATTTATAAAAGCACTTCAGGGGCTTCCCTGGTGGCGCAGTGGTTGAGAATCTGCCTGCTAATGCAGGGGACACGGGTTCGAGCCCTGGTCTGGGAGGAGCCCACATGCCGCGGAGCAACTGGGCCCGTGAGCCACAACTACTGAGCCTGCGCGGTCTGGAGCCTGTGCTCCGCAACAAGAGAGGCCGTGATAGTGAGAGGCCCGCGCACCGCGATGAAGAGCGGCCCCCGCTTGCCACAACTAGAGAAAGCCCTCGCACAGAAACAAAGACCCAACACAGCAAAAATAAATTAATTAATTAACAAAAGGTGTTGTTATTAAAAAAAAAAGCACTTCAGGGATTTCCCTGGCGGTCCAGTGGTTAGCACTCAGTGCTTTCACTGCAGTGGGCCTGGGTTCAATCCCTGGTCAGGGAACTAAGATCCCGCAAACCGTGCGGTGTGGCCAAAAAAATGACTTCAGCTGTTCTACACAGGTGACCTTATAAACTGATGACACGTGTGATAAAAAGAGGCAATATTAAGATTTATGAGATACCTTATAAATAACATTACTTTGATATTAAATATCAATTAATATTAAATCAATATTTACGCCAAAGTGGTCTTTGGCAAACCAGGATGTATGGGTATGGTCACCTTAGCTATAGACCTCATTATGAGAAACACTGTTACACCGTTATAGAGGAAATATTATGATGGCCTATTTTCTAATTAAAATTTTAATAAAATAGAATCCAAAATGCAAGTCCCATTCTGAATTTTACAAGGCAGAAGGTAGTGATAAAGTGAGGTACTTATGTCTACAAAACCCTAAGCCATTAGTATTAATATCATGTAAAGGAACAATGATGCTCATAAATTAAAAAATGATTAGAAAGGAATATGATTTTTAACATAATTACTTCACAATATAGATATGCCCATATGGATAGAAATAAATGACTGAAGTCTGTTTGTATATGTGCAGATTTTAAATTTGCAGCCATATTACGCACAGAAAAGCTGGAGCTAAAGAATGGCTGTTCAAAAACAAAAACAAACAAAAAAACTCCAAAAATATGGTAACTTAGTAAACAGCTTAGCCAAAGAACATTTAAAATAGAAGATATTTAATTTTCAGTTTCATATGGTAATCCACAATTAATAAAGACAGGTTGTACTTTCATTAATAAAACATCTATTTTCTCAGCCAAGCAGACAGATGTTTTATTAAATCTTCACATTGGGAGCACTTAAGGTTTTTCTGAAACTTTAACAGATAAAATTAAGCTAGCCTGAAAGATCTCAGAATGTAAAGTCACAGTAAACACAACCCCCTAGTGTTGATCTTCATTGCAATACACTCTAAAAAGTATATTATCTGTGACCAAAACTAAACCAGACCAAAAACTACCCCCAAAACGAAAATTCTAGCACAAATGAATGAATGCCGATTCATAGGCTTAAATGTATGTCAGTTATAGTTTGGACTGTGATCGATCACTGTATTATAGAAAAAGGCCTCTACATTAACCACATTTTAAAACAGGTACAGTATATTCCACATATTTAAAAAATGAAAAACAAAGATTTGGGGGGGTAAAATAGTAATGTTGGTAAAGCCTATCTTATTCATGCTACATACATCCCAGCATGATATGATTAATTAGCTATACAGTATCTTAATATAAAACCAAAAGTGTTATCTCAAATCTGAGTCAATGTCTTTAAGGACTTATCCATCCATTCAATTCAATTAACTGATCTAAGCATTTTTTGTTTTAGTATTATTTTTATATTAGTAGCTAATTACTTCCCCCTTCCAACAGCTTACACTTATTTATACAGCAAGGTTCTAAGCAACGTTTTTCCTTTTATTCTTAAGAAGTATTCTATAGACCTCAAACAGATAAGACTAAAGGGAAAACCTTGAGAAATGAAAGAAATCTCTTGCCACCCTTAGAACTACCAAGTTCTACACTCAAGAGACAATTCTAAATTGAAAAATGAAAAAAAAAATGGGAAAAGGCAATATAAAAATTTCCTAAAATGTAGAAGAAATTAGACTAATTTAGTTTTCTTTAATATCTTCTTTAATAAGACATTACAGCACACAACTGAGCCCCCAGTGTGTCAGTTAAACATGGGGATGTAGATGCATACGAAGGAGAATGGAAACAAGTTTAATCTTAACCCCGTTCCTTTTGGCAACTAATGGCAATACAGAATACAAAAGGAGCAATTCTGTGTATTTTATCAAGTCTTTGAAGACACCATAACAGTTTTATAATGAACTTTGCTGTGATCTGTTAAAGAATCTTCAAATTAATGAGGATGTTTAAAAATTGTAATCTTCCCCTTACACCGATTTAAGCCGAACACAAAAAATGGGGACTGCACTAATAATTCTCGCATGAAAGAATTAATGTCTTATGCTACATCAATGCAGCCATCTCCCTATCACTGAGATCTAAAGTTAAATATGCTGTCCTCAGCTGCTTATAAAAAAAGGGTTAAATATAAGAACATAAAGCTTTTATTCTGAATTAGTCAATAAAACAAATAAAACAAAAATTAATCCAAAACTTGTAAAAGGTTTTTAAATGATTTGTTACTAACATAAACATACATATGCTCAAAGCACTTTTAAAAACTTTTAAATTGTAATTTAACCAGAACTTCTGTTAATAACCACTATAAGCAATTAGGCCAACTCTAATGTTCTGGTAACCAACATATTGGGAATTAACAAATAATAAATCTGAAACTGAGGAAATCAAATACATGAAAAAAATGACTATTTTTAAAGTAAGAGTATAATAGGAGTTACTAAGGAACTATCACCACTGAAGCTTTTCCTTGGAAATATCTTATTTTAAACTTACAGTGAAGACAAACAAGGCGGGCAGAATATGTACAGTTACAAAACAAATGCAGTGATGAGTTACAGCAGAAAGAGGGAATGCACTTTGTAATCCGCAGGATCAGATTTGCGGCTCTAAGCAATTACCAGTAAATATTTGAGTGTTCTTCCTATTCTATCAACTTTAAAATTTAAACTGAGTTACAGCGGTTTCACTTGTATTAATAGTTGGCAAAAGCAAATTAGAAGAAACCCAAATTAGTCTGTTTTAACTGGGTAGCATTTACCTCATTCATCGGAACCAACCCACTTCCCCATCCTTAGAGCCAAAAAAATGTGGATATTGGCCTATTTTAATATTTTTCTAGTTCAGACGGAAGTCATACTGTACACAGCCTTTGATTTTAGGAACCAGAACAAAGTAAAAATCAACTACTCACTTAAAAAGGAAAGGAAGGAGAAGGTTCTGGGAATTAACCCAGTCACAAGCCATTCCAATCTTTCTGTTAATGCAAAATCCATTCATAAATTGGCCAAATTGTTATTAACTTCCAAAAACTCCTTTGAAAATTATATTTCAATTTCAAATGAAAGAACTTGAACCATTTTCAAAGAGTCAAGTATAATTTATAAAAGATAGATCTTTACCAGTTCACATATGTTCCATCATATTTTGTATTGAACAGTAGGCTAATTACTTCATTGTGGCATATACTTCAGAACCTAATTTTTCAGATGGGCTGACTGACAATCCAACCACTTTAAGGAATTTATCAGTTATCTACAAGCTAGACCTGGCTGGCAGGTATAGCCAGGTCACACAGCAAGTTTAAATATTCCAACCTCAATCACAAGAAACAATCAGAGGGGAAAATGACACATGATTGCAATATACTAAGGCAGCAGGTAAGTCATTCTTCACCTAGGCCAGCAGCTGCCAATAAAATCGTGTGCACAGATTTCATGAATGAGTCTGCTCTAGTTTAACTATGAACATGCCCCTGAACTTAGAAAGGGAGATAAGAATTGCGCTTGCAATTCTAGCTGATGAATTCATTAGATTTTTATAAGGCAAATAATGTAGAAAGTTAGAACAGAATTTCTAGAACCATTTATCCTGTGATGTTGTAAAATCAAAGTACTACTTTATTAAATGAGTTATTTTATACAATATGAACATCAATATAATTACAATTGTAAAAAAATTTTTTATAACAAGGATGGACTGATTTTCAGATTTCCAAATCAGAGTCAACTGTACATTTACACAGAATTGTCTTTGCATGAAGCCCAAAAGGGAACAGCATAAAAATGAATGTTTCTGTAGCCCCTTTATTTTTGCTGATCAACAGTTTGTTAGAAAAGCAGCTGCAGGTTTGTTACCTAAGGTCTGAGACAGGAGAAGAGTCAAAGGTGTCACGAATTCACCTACAAAACATAAGCAAGATTTTCGGTGAACGTAAGCATTACACAAATGTGATTTATATGCATTTCAAATGTCTTTAAAAAAAAGCACAGGATGAATTGGGAGATTGGAATTGACATATATACACTAACATGTACAAAACAGATAACTAATAAGAACCTGCCGTATAAAAAAATAAATAAAATTCAAAAAAAAAAAAGCACAACATGCCTAAGCTACGAAGTTAGTCTGATAGATCTGTCAGCTAAATTTTTATAAACAGATCTTTGATGATTTACTTTAAAAATAATACTCATGCATATACCATCACCACCATTTAGAAAAAAAAATCCAACCACACAAAGTATAAACTGATTATTTTCAAGCAACTACCTAGTTTATACAGTGAATGCCTACATTTTGCCTTACATTTTAATGTACTCAGAAGCTCTACTAAGCATTCTAAGTAAAATACCTGCAAAAAAGCACTCATAAACTTTGGTCTGCATCCTTTCTGGGAGCAAGACCCTCAAATACCTTTACAATAGTTATTTTCTTTAAACTGAAAACTTTCTTCCATTCTTGGACCAGAGTGGGCCAGCATCACCTCATGCCATTTTTGCCTACAGTGGTTAAAAACGTGGATGTTTCAAAGGCACTGAAAGGATATGGTCTGGGAAAATGGACTTTTAACAATTGTAAAGTTAAACATTAACTTCAGTAATGAAGTCTCAGCTAGAAGACAGAAATCAATTTTACAATTACAGAAGATAATTCTGCTCTCGTATACAGCCCTGCCATTAACGAACGAAAAGAAGAAAAGGTCAATTACCTGTAAACAACTTTATGCCTGAACATCAGCTAATTCTGGAGGAAGTGGAGTCTTAGGATGCTTGCTCTCAAAGTGCTGCTTGAAGGTCTTAGGGTCTGGCATTTGTGTCTAATTTAAAAAATTGTGCAAAAAAGAAGAGTTAGACCTGATTCATGAAATAAAAATGTGCTAACTTTTAAAGTCCTGAGACTACTCACGGTTGACAACTATTGCAAAACACTTTTAAATTCCTATAACTTAATGGCTGGCATATGAAAAAGGACCCTGTAACAAAGAAATTCCTAGCATATTCCCACATTTCACATATAAAGGGTCACACAGAATGAAGTATTCTTATCTGATTAACAGTAAACAATAGGTAACATTTACCAAACACATTATGTTAAGCATGTTACCAAAATTCTCATAGAACCTTCCAGTGATTTTTTTTTTTTTTTTTTTTGTGGTACACGGGCCTCTCACCGTTGTGGCCTCTCCCGTTGCAGAGCACAGGCTCTGGACGCGCAGGCTCAGCGGCCATGGCTCATGGGCCCAGCCGCTCCACGGCATGTGGGATCTTCCTGGACCGGGGCACAAACCCGTGTCCCCTGAATTGGCAGGCGGACTCTCAACCACTGCGCCACCAGGGAAGCCCCCTTCCAGTAATCTTAAATCAGGTCCTACTATCCTCATTTTATGTGCTAAGGAAACTAAAACCTAGAGATTAATTTGTCCAATACCTATGGTTAACCTAGTACTAGGTACTTCAGATCTCAAATACTACACGATACTGACTTACCTAGGCAAGGACCTTCAATTATTCTTTAGCACATTACATTAGACAAAACATGAAATAAACATTTTTTGTTGTTTTGAGTTTTTAAGTATATGAGCTACTCTAATACTTTTAGGTCAAGGTATTTCTTCATTAGTAATTTAGCGAAATTTACTTTTACCTTGCCTCTTTCCAAACAGAATCTGAAGCTGCTCAATTTTATTATTTTGAGTATATCAAAGCTCACTATGAACAGGTTATTTAACGTAATAGATTTCCTCTCTTAGATTAATGAGAACTTTTATGTAGTTAGGAACTTCTATTTCATCAGTAATGACTTCAATAAATGATAAACTTTAGTCCAGGAATCAAGTCTTATCAAGATCCCTTTCCATCCCTACTACCAATTCTACCTAGGCATAGGGCTTTGGGGGGAACAAAAAAAGTTTCTTGTAACTGGATCAACCTCACCATGCACTTTTCCTTTGGCACTTTTATTCACTAACTTCAAGGGTAGCGAGCTTGAACAAACAGGCAAAAAAGAGACCCTGGCTTGGAATTTAAGAAAAACTTCTTTAAGGCAGTGTGGTATAGTGGTCTAAAAGGTGGGCTCTGGAGCTGGACCTCCTGGGTTTAGATCCTAGCTTTTCTGCATACTAGCTGGGTGACCCTGCACAAGTTATTCAGTCCCCATGACTCAATTTACTCTCCCGTAAAATGAGAATAAAAGTACTTTATGCCATAGGGTTGTTATGTGAATTAATGGGCTCATGCATGTAAAACACTTCGATCAGTGTCTGGCACCTGGTCAGCACTCAATAGCAGCTGTTATGATTATTCTTCAAATCTAATAAAACACATTAATTCTAGTAAAAGCTCTCAATGTGAATATACTCTATTTAGTTTTGCAGACATCATAACTATGAATGTAGCGAAGAAAAAAAAAAAAACCAATTAATATAACCAGAGGTATATTACATAGCTCTAAATTAAGAATGTAAATCTGACCTTTTTTAAAGTTCAAAGTGTTGCCCTTAAGAAGACATCTTTATTCTCCATGAGGAAACGGATTTTGCTTTGTTCACTCCTTTTCACTAACACCAAGAGAACTGTGCTTGGCCAAAGGAGCTATCCAAAACATGTAATTGTTGGGACTCCTCTGGCGGTCCAATGGTTAGGACTCCACACTTCCACTGCAGGGGGCACAGGTCCAATCCCTGGTCAGGGAACTAAGACCCTGCATGCTGCATGGCGTGAACAACAACAACAAAAAGCATATATATGTGTGTGTGTATATATGTATATATACGTATATATATAAAATTGTTGAACAGATAAATGAAGACGGGTTCCTAACACAACCAGTTCTCAAATCTCCTATTTCAAGTAAAGCACTTATCTCGCCATGTTTGCAAAATTTTAACCTATACAAACCAATCTCTAATGAAAGAACTGTCCACGAGAAAGCTGTCTTTCAATTCCCCTTACCCTACAGACAGTGCAGGTATATATTAAGGCAGCTTTGGCAGCAGCCTTTTGGTCATGTCCTTGTTTCTTCTTTTGTCCAGCTTGCTTTTTGGCATTTTTCTGCTGAGACTGAATCTTCTGCTGTCCACGAGCCATATCTAAAAACAGAAGTTGAGGCATTAAAGTGAAATCTAAGTATGATAACACTCTCAGAGTTACGAACTCTCATATACAATGCTACTAGAGGATAAATTGATATAACCACTGTAGAAAACTAGTCGTCTACTCTATAATCTCACAATTCCACTCTTGGTATATATTCAACAGAAGTGCAGGTACACTGTTTCTAAAACTGGAAACAATCCAAATGCCTACTACTAGTAAGATGGATACATAACTTGTAGCAGATTTCTACAATGGAATACTATGCAGCACTCAAAGAGAAGAAACTATTGTTAAACAACATGGTTATATCTCAGCATTAAGGAAAGAAGCCAGATACAAAGAACATATTGTTGTATAAAGTTCAAAACAGGCAAAACTAATCCATGAAGTAACGCTGGGAAGAAAGGGCATGAGGGGGATTTTTGGGGTACTGATAATGTTCTGTGTCTTGATCTAGGTAATGGTTATACAGGTTGATTCACTTGTAAAAATTCACTGAGCTATACACCTAAGAATTGTACACTTTCTTATATGTAGTCTTCAAAAGTTTACCAGAAACAGTTTAGCCCCTTCCTCAATCATTTGTCTGATCATTTTGCAAAGGTACTCTCCCCTTCCACTATTCACTGTGTGACCTGAGATTCTTACAACTTTAAGAGAAATAAAAGCTGTCATCTAATGTCTCTAAAGGAGCTCATATGAGCAATGGAAACCGTTCTCTTAAATACTCAGGTTTCATGAAACTACTGTGCTATTCCTTCTTAAAAAAAAAAAAAAGGTATTCATAGGATTGCTGGACAAATTATTAAATAAGATTAAGGGTACCTTTACAAAAATGAAAGATACCACTTTTTACTACTGATTATCTGAAATGAACATGGGTTAAAAATTAAGGGAAAAGAACTACTTTTATTTTTTCATTAAAATTAAAGACTCCTTTAAGACAACACAAGTTAAATCTGTTCATAAAAGGTCTATAATGAGTCTCAGCTGCTTTTTAAATACTTTAAAATAGGATCTAAGGAGAATTCCTATGGATAGTTTTGACTAGCACTGCAATTAAATTTTAAACTTTTAAGTCATTGCAGGACATGAACACACAAAGGATCTATAACTTCACCAGAAAACAGTGCTAGCTTTTTCTGACTGGAACCTTAACTAGTTAACAGGTATGAGGTCAAAGCATTTCATTAAAACACCTGAGCTTCTCCCAAAAAGAAAAAGGGAAACTGAAAAAATAAACACATCAATTGGACGAGTTCCCACTAGCATTAAACACTGAACCAGAAGTCAAAATATAAAGAAGGATCAATCCTTTTCTAGGAAGCTGGCTGAATATTTTAACAAATTACAAAAATGTTTAGTATGCTAGCCTAATATAAGAACCCCATTCTCACCAAATAAAGGTAAATATTACCAGACGTCTTAGCCCTTGAAGACTATCATTTGTTATTTTTTAAAAACCAAATTCTTATTAATTCCAAGCTGAAATGATTTTTTTTAAAGTCTGTTTATGGCACGCTTACAAACCAATTCCATGGAAACAGATTTGGATACTTTTGTATTATTTGGATGATAGGTATTCAATCTTTATGCATCCTAATGTTTATAGCATTCTTAATGTCTCAATGCCTTAGTATCAATACCTTATGTTAGAATACTTCCGTTCTCTCATAGATCTGAACTCTTCCACACGATGTATGCTATGCTACGTATGTTAATACACTGTGTGGGTAACCTCTTAATTGTTTTACATTGGAAAAAAACCTTATAAAATGGTAAGCTACTAATTCTAGATGTTTCTTTGATATCTAGAAGTTATTAGCTATTTTGATAACATTTTCATGCAGTGATCTGTAGAAAGCAATGCCATTAGATACACATTATTTTTAACTTTTTCAGTTACCATTTCTCCTCAAATATAACATTAACAATACACTTAACCCATTTTCATTGTCATCTAACAAAAGTAACAAAAAGCCATAGAAGTTTTAATAAATAGAAGACTGTGGTTGCTTGTTCTTATTTTTAAAACAGAAAACACCAGGTAAGGGAAACTGAATCAGTCTAAACGCCTGAGGTAGGCCCCTAAGTTCTAGCAACACGCTGCACTGATTTCCTTTCTGAAAGCAGAAATGCAAACGACCAAACCACCTGCTTTTGGACAGCTCGACTTAGGACTTACTCTCAAGCCAGCTGAGTTTTCTACAAGATCTAAGCGTAACCAAGCATAACTTCTCCTTGACTAAATGCAACAAACGGAGGAGCAAGAAGTCCTTTATAAGTACCTAAAAGCTGGCTTTTAATATAACTCTTATTTTGTCTGGTCTTCTGAGGGGGCTCCAAAGAGGGAAGCAGTAGAGGGAATAAGGAGTTCTTCCAAAATGAGGAGCTCTTACAGGAGGCAACAAGTAAGCACTGTCCCAAAGATCCTCTTAAAACCAAAACAAACGAGTAAGAGAGAAATAGATTTTGGATCCAAGAAGTAGGATCATTCTCCACAAGCATCTAAAACGAAGAGGCCCAAGCAGTGACCAACATCCTGACCCTAGCCTTTTAAATACATCCCTTTTGCAGAGGAGAGAGGATGAAAGCAGCAGCAGTGAGGTCTATTTCACCCAGCACTTCGGTGAGCCCAGCTGCAGCCCAGCGCGCCTTCCTTCCCAAACCGGCCTCTCCCGCCTGGGAGAGCTCCCTCCTCTCTTCTGCCACCCAGAGCCACACAACCCCTACCTACCCGCCACTCCTCACGGACCCCGGCCCGAGACGCGCCTCCTGGAGGCCTCGGCTGCCCGAAACCCGGCCCCTTCGGCCACAGGGAGCCCCAGCCTCGAGAAACCGACCAGCTGCTGTCGCCGGCGGGTTACCGCTCCGCCGCCGCGGCCGGCCTGCGACCCGGCCACCTGCAGGGCCTGGCAGACGCCCGAGCTTCCCGTCCTTCCGCGGCCCGCGCCGGGACCGGACGGGCTCGGCCGCCCCCAGGGAGGCGGGGCAGGCCGGCGGCCCCTCGCGACCCGCGATGACCCCCCACGGTCCCCGCCGACCCCGCCGGCAGGGCCCCCACCCGGCTCCCAGGAGTCCTGCGGCGTCAGCACCGCCCCACAGCCGCTCACCCGGGCCGGGACAGTCTTGCGTCGGAGAAACCGCGCAGCGCGAGAGGGCCGGGGGAGGTGGCCGGAGGGAGAGGAAGGGGAGCGCAGCGCGCCCAGTACCGCTTCGGCCTCCTCCACCCGCCAAGGAGGGGAAAGGGGAGAGCCGGGAGCACAACAGCCCGCGCCTCGCACCCGCCGCCGCGCGCGCCCGCCGCCGCCTCAGCCTAGGGGGAGGCCACTACACCTCGTGCTCGCGCACGCCGCACAGCTCTCCCAGTCGCCCCAGCGTAGCCTGCTCAGCGCAGCCCCCGCCCACCGGCCTTCCTGCCGCGGCCTCCCTCCGCCCCCACCCGCTCGCGCGCCTGCGCCTCTTCCGGTCGCGCGGGCCAATGGCAGCGCGCCCCTATTACATAAGCGAGAGGGGGCGGGGCCTGGCGGGGACGGTGGCCCCTCAGAGACTGGAACAGCAGGGGACGTCGCGCTCTGTCCCCGGCGCACCGCCTCCCCGTTCTCTTGCGTGCTCCATCTGGGCGGCTTCAGCCGGCCCTAGGAGCCGCGTGATCTCGGTCCTGGCGGGTGACGGCTCGCAGTGTGATTCACAAGTCGCTTGCTCACTCACTGGGGCGGCGGCCAGGCTTCGACCCCTGCGTCCCCTCTCACGAGCTTCCAGTCTCGGCGGCGTCCTCCTGTGCCCCGGCCTGGGGAGGATCCCGGAGAGGGGCGCCAGCGCCGCGGCGGTGTGGGTCACCGACCCCGGAGCCCGCCACCCTGGCACACCGCCGCTTCCGCCCCCAGTGCGGCCGGCGGGCCGGGAGGCCCTGAACTGGGACGCGCGGCCTTTGTTCTCTCACCACCTACCTTTTACCTCGTTCCCATGGAAACCTCAGTTATTTGACCATTCTGGGGGTTTTAGTGAGTTCAAGATTCACGCCTGACTGTCTCACTGAAAATTGCCGGCTAGGCCCCCCTGACCGTTTCAGGCTGACTACTCAACAATATACTGAGTTGTTAATACTTAGGGAAATGGTTAAGTTGTGGGTTTTGGTCTTGATTTATGGGCCGCGACGGCTAATTTCCAACATCAGAATCAAGAGTGATGGCGATTGTAACGATTATTAAATGTTTATCTGGAAAGGGCAGCATGTTTAGACGTTGGCTTTTTCTTAACCTTCCCCCCCCCCGCCCCCCAGCACACATTGGTTTGTAATTAGAACTACAGATGAAACAACAAAGGAGGGTCTTGCATGTGACTGTCCCACCTTGACCCATAGCCTCCGCTCTCCCAAATCTGCCCGTCAGTGCCCCAGGAAATGTTAGTTGAACGTAAGTACATCGCAAGTTTTCTGGACTGGTGTATGTGTATCGCCAAATTGTTTAAAATAGCCAGGAAGGGGTTAACTGCTTATTGCATTTGGGTGGCACACGACAACGATCTGGTTGTTCAGTCCTTCCTTTTCAACCTCATTTCAGTTCCTCTCGCCTTCACTTTTCACGCCCTCCCTTCCGTATTGCAGTTTTAAGTTACATGTTCAAATTTTATTAATATCTCTCCAGTATTCAATTGTAAGCTCATTTTCACCACTATATACCCAGTGCTTAGCAGCGTATGAAACATGGTAGGAATTGAAAAGAAAGCAGGAATTGAAACATGGCAGGGATTGAAAAGAAAGCAGGACTTATAGTGACATTTCATGAAACCATAGCTTAATTATTAGTAGTCACCATAACCATAATAACTATATTAACCTGGCTAATAGGAGGTGGATGTGGTACGTGGAAAACCTAAAGACAGGAAATCTGTGTTTGCCTAGCCATGAATGAGATTGGACAACAGAAAGGGGTAGGGAAATCTGATTGGCAAAGATAAGTCTTTTTAACTAGAAAGGTGATTTCTGTTGTGAAATAGGGTTAATATGTCACTTGTTACCAAGGCCTAGATGAAATATTCATTCATACCAAGGCCTAGATGAAATATTCATTAAAACCAGTGTTTCTTAAAGTTTTGAGTTATACCACGTTCAAGAAATTGGTAAATGCTATGGACTTTGCCCCTAAAAATTTCATGTATATATAAACTTATCCCCATTGGTAAAATTTCTGAACCTTGGTACTAATCACGTTTTGGGCTGGATAATTCTTTGTTATGGGGGCTGTCCTAGGGACTGTAAGATGTTTAGCAACATCCCTGTCCTTCTACCCTCTTGATGTCAGTAGCACTTCATCTCCAGTTGTGACAACTGAAAATGTCTCCAGACATTGCCCAATGTCCTCTTGGGTCAAAATCTCCCCTGGTGGAGAACCACAATAGAGGATATGGTATTATGGCGACTTTATATGATGGTTAGGGCATTTAAAATACAAAGGGAAAAAAATGAAAGAAGGAATGAATAAGATTCAACACCTGTGAAGTGACAAACAGTAAATGAAAGGCAGATGAATTCGCATAACTACCAGCTGGTGTCCTACTTATGTTATAGAAATGTGACAGCGAATGGGATATGAACTCCTTGGAAAAATTTTTATACATAGTTATGTTTTTAATCGTGAATGCTACAGTACTTCTACTGACTGTTTTTCCTCTTCTGCCTGAGACAGTTAATATGCAGTAAGCCTGTGCCTATTTTCTATCCCAATCACAATCAGATTATAATACTGCTCCGAAGACCTGAAAGACTTATTTATTTGTATTCATGTCAGATTTTCAGGGGTGAAAGAGCTGGTGGTTAGTCAGTATATTCTTTCTCAGATAAACATGGATTTATCTGTGGCATGTAGGTTAATATCTAAATGTAGTGAAGTGCTGGGAATTCCCTGGTGGTCCAGTGTTTAGGTGCTTTCACTGCCGAGGGCCCAGCCTGGGTTCAGTCCTTGGTCGGGGCACTAAGATTCCACAAGCCACGCGGTGTGGAAAAAAAAAAAAAAAGTAGTGCAGTGCTCAGCTCAGGGTTCATTGGAGAACAAAGCAGGCAAAGGAGGCGATTTCCTGCCCCTATAGGTCCTTGCATCTAGTGACAAATAATAACAACAGCAATAATGACAATGATAGACTCAAAACAAAAATGTTACCTTTGCTGGCTCTTCTTCCTCTGCTCAACTTCTACTTGTTGAGATTTCTCAGGGCTGCGAGGTGGATTCTCTTGTCTTCTCTACCCGCTTAGCCCAAAGGGAAAAGTTGTGGCTTTAAATAATGAACTTCATATGACCCCACATTTCTATCGCCAGTTCAGACCTCTCTTCCAATTCCAAATTAATATACCCAAATGCTTATTTTTCATTTCCACTTCAACGTTTCACAGACATTTCACATTTGGTGTATATGGTATTGAATCTAAGAAGCTATTGATTGTAAGTCACATTTATGTCCACCAAGATAAAAAAATTGCTTCCAGTTGAAGGCATTATACTAAAATACTCTTGATTGTAAGACATCACAATTTCAGAGATGTTAAAGTAGGTTTAAAAATAATGTGATGTATTAGAATAGCATCAAGAAGAACAAAATACTTAGAAGTAAACTTACCAAAAGAAGTGCAAAACCTACATTCCGAACACTAAAAAACATTGTTGAAAGATATTAAAGAAGACATAAATAAAAGGAAAGGCATTCCGTGTTCACGGATCAAAAAACTTATTATAAAGGTGGCAATAGTCCCCAAAATGCTCTGCAGATTCAACACACTTCCCTATCAAAATCTCAACTGATGTCTTTGCATAAATCACCAAGGTTATTCTGAAGTTCATTTGGAAGTTCTAAGGACCCCAGATGTGGTATAGTAAGAAATGTATTTGGTCTTTGTTCCTGTCCCATTCCTAAAAAGTTTCTAAAACCCCCAGAATGTTTGAATGATAGGAGTGTTTTTTGTAATTTATAAGAAGCTCCTTTTGAGCATACCTGAATTTATGCTAATAAGGTGATTTAGGTTGGGGGCCATAGATGGCCTCAGGATGGGGCTGGTCACCAGAAAAACCCAGTTATTAAATGACTAGAACTTTCAGCCCCACACACTGACCTCAGGGAAGGTAAAGAGGAGAGGGCTGGAGATCAAGCTCTATGAAATCTCTTGAACAAGATTTGATGAGCCTTCCGGTTGGTGAATGGGGACTTCACATGCTGGGAGGGTAGCACATCCCAGTTCCATGGGGACAGAGGTTCCTGTGTCTAGAGCCCTTCTAGACCTCACCCTCTGTCCTATATAACATCTTTTATAATAACAGTTTAAACATAAGTAAATGTTTCTTTGAATTCTGTGAGCTGCTCTAGCAAATTAAATCAAAGCTACAGAGTAGACTGTGGGAACCTCTGATTTATAGCCCATCAGTCAGAAGTGCAGGTAACAACCTGGACATGCAATAGGCATCTGAAGTGGAAGTGAGGGCAGTCTTGTAAGACTAAAACCTTGTAAGACTAAATCCTTAACCTGTGGGATAGGGTGCTATCTGTAGGTAGATAGTGGCAGAGTTGAGTTACATTGTAGGACACCTACCTGGTGTTGCAAAATTTCTTGATGTTTGGACAGCCTACATATCTGGTATCAGCAGTGAAGTAGTGTAGTGAAGTAGGTATTGAGAGTAGAGGAGACACACACAGGAGTGTTCTTCCTCACACCAGAAGAGCCAAAACAATGTTGAAAAGAGGAACAAAGTTGGAGGACTTACACTTTCCAATTTCAAAACTTGCTACAAAGCTACAGTAATCAAGACTGTGGTACAGGCATAAGAATACACATATAGATCAATGGGATAGAATTGAAAATCCGGAAGTAAATCTTCACATTGATTTCAAAATAGGGGCCAAGAAAATTCAATGAAGAAAGGACAGTCCTTTCAATAAACGGTGCTGGGACAACTGGATATTCAAATGCCTATAATGAAATTGGACCCCTACCTTGCACCATATACAAAAATTAATCAAAAATGGATCACAAACCTAACTGTATATGCTAAAACTATAAAATTCTTAGAAGAAAATATAGGAGTAAACCTGCATGATCTTGGGTTAAGCAAAACCTTCTTAGATATGACACTTAAAGCATTGATGACAAAAGACATAACCCAGTTAAAAAATGGGCAACAGATCTGATTAGATATTTCTGCAAAGAAGATATACAAATGGCCAATATGTACAAGAAAAGATGCTCTCCATCATTAGCCAAAAGCAAAATCAAAACATTGAGAGTGTACTTCACACCTACTAAAATGGCTATGATTGAGAATTCCCTGGTGGTCCAGGGTGGCCTCAGCCTGCAGCGGCTTGAGGCAGGATCTCAGTTCCCCAGCCAGAGATTGACGTCAGGCTGCGGCAGTGAGAGTGCTGAATCCTAGCCACTAGACCATGAGGGCCAGTGGCCAGTGACAAGGGCCCTGGCCCATCAGCTTTGTAGAAATGAATTTCCACAAAGAGACAGAAAGTACTGAAACAAGTAAAGTGTTTATTAGGACCTAAAAGAGTACGTGTGAATAGGCACACGTGGGCAGACTCAGAGAAAGGGTCACGCCCTCGTGGTAGTTTGAATCACTTATATGGGACATTTCTTCCACATTTCCTCTGGCCAATCATCTTGCTTTGCCTAGTTCTGAGTCCGTATTTGGTTTATCTCAGGGTCCTCCCCTGTGTGCGCACGCATCTCTTAGCCAAGATGGATTCTAGTGAAGAGGCTTATGGGTAGGTTGACATCACTTACTGTGGGGTGGTGCCACCTCCCTTTTAGGCCCCCAAGAAGCCTTTCTGCACGTATGTAGTTGGGAAGCTCTCCTTGACTTCGAGAATTAGGAATATGTGGTCTCTATCTTTTATCTGGACAGGCTCAACTCCTCTTTGCTTTTGCCATTATCTCTATCTTGGAGTATCTGTCCACAGAGGACAGACTTCAGCTGCTCAGCTTGGGGCCCATCTATCTCCTGCCTCAGTTAGGACTCGGTGCTTTTACTGCCGTGGGCCTGGGTTCGATCCCTGGTCAGGGAACTAAAATTCTGCAAGCCGCACGGTGCGGCCAAAATCAATAAATTCATAAAATAAAATAAAATGGCTATGATAAAAAAGCAGATAATAAGTGGTGAACAGAATATGGAGAAAGCAGAACCCTCACACACTGTTGGTGGCAGTGTAAAATAGCGAGTCCTTTGGAAAACTTTCTGGCAGCTCCTCAGAAAGTCAAACACAGAGTGACCATATGATGCAGCAATTCCAATAGTAGGTCTATATCCAAGAGAAATGAGACATACATCTACACTGAAACTTGTACATGAATGTTCAAAGCAGCATTTTGGCTATTCATAATAGATGCCACATAGAAATAACTCAAATGTTCAGCAGCTGACATATTGATGAATAAAATGTAGTATATCCGTAAAAGAGTATTATTCAGCCATAAAAAAGAACGGAGTTCTAACACCTGCTACAAAATGCATGAATCTTGAAAACATTATGCTACGTGAAAGAAACCAGTCACAAAAGATTAGATATTGAGTGATTGGATTTATATGAAATGCCCAGAATAGGTAAGTCTATAGAAACAAAGTAGATTAGTGGTTGCCTAGGGCTGGGAGAATTGTGGGAAAATGGAAGTGACTGGTAATAGGTATGAATAAGTAGGGATTATCTTTTGGGGATGATGAAAATGTCTTAAAATTGATTGTGGTGATGATTGCACAACTCTGTGAATATACTGAAAACCATTGAATTGTACACTTTGAGTGGTTTGTATGTGAATGATAGCTCAGTAAGCTGTTATATATTGAAAAAACCACTTGCTTTAGAATAATAAAGAGCATAATGTCCAACGTCCATTGCCATGCCCAAATCTCCTTTTCATCAATCTATCCTATCTCAGTAAAGGCACTGCTATCCACTGGGATAATCATTTCAAAAGCCTCATTGTTAGTCCTGGTACTTATCAGTCCCTGAGCCGGCACTTCCAATCTATTGCCAAGTCATGTTGATTCAACTCTAAAATATACATTGACTCTGTCCACTGTTCACCACCTCCACTGCCATTATTCTAATCCAAATCACCATCTTTCATCTGGTTTGTCTGGGGCATGAACTTACCAGGAAGTGGAGAACTTCTCCCGCTCCGCCCTCCCACCGCTCCTTTTTTTTTTTTTTTATTTTGGCCGTGCCTGACGGTTTGCAGGATCTTAGTTCCCCAACCAGGGATTGAACCCGGACCCACGGCAATGAAAGCGTTGAGTCCTAACCACTGGACCGCCAAGGAATTCCCTCCAGCTCCTCTTTAATACAATCACTTCTAGGCAATCAGAATGACCTCTCTAAAATAAAGATCTGCTCAGGACACTTCCGTGCTTAAAACCCTTCACTGGCCAGCCATGGCACACAGAATAAAATCCATTACTCTCTTCATGGCTCACAAATCCTTGTCTGGGTTCTTGACACTCTTGTCTCTTGCTGTGCTCCAGCCTCAGTGGTCTTTCAGTTCCTCAAGCCTACCAAGTTCTTTCCGACCCTGGGGACTTGATATATGGTCTACCCTCTTTTGTGATATTTGTCATGTGCTTCTACCCCTCCGTCTACTTTCTAGTCACTCTTTGATTTCCGGCAGAAATGTCACATTCTCAGAGAAGCGTTCCTTCCTTGAGCCCCCATCTAAACGAGGATTCCTCTGGTTTAGTGTTCTCATAACACCCTGTACTTTTCATCCTTAGGACTTACACTATGTAATTTATTGTAAATATAGTGTATATGCATGTATATAGGTATATGTGTATATGTATATATATCTGTAGAATGTACCTAAAATGTCTTCTTTCCATTTGACTCCTAAAAGAATAAAAATATGTAATACTTATATAGTTTCTACTATCTACCAGGCACTGTTACATGTGTTTTACATGTTTTGATTCATTTAATCCTCCCAACAACTCTTAGGTAAGTAAGGTACAAAATGGTTAAGTAAATGACCTAAGATTACATGGCTAGGGAGTAGAAAAGCTAAGATGTAACTCCTGGCACTCTGGTTCCAGAGGCTGGGCCACTGTCCTACACCATATGGGTAGGTTCTGTATGAGTTCTTTTCACCCCCCGTGTGTAACCAGCATTGAGCATAGTGTCTGGCATGCTGTAGGCATCCTATAAATACTTGCTGAATGAATATATGCCTGGGTGATCCCTCCAAACTCGGTTAGGAACCCTCTTAAGTACCAGACAGAGTGCTATGAATAGCATTTATATAATGATAATAATGTAAATATGGATCTAACCACAATTATAAATACAAATATACTTTTCCTGGGAGGATGGGGGAATGAGAAAACTCTGTGTGTGGTGAGGCCATGTAGGGGGATGGGCTGAAAGAGAGCTAACTTCTCCCCTACTATAAAGTCCCTAGATAATGCCCAAAACCGGGAAAAAACTTTCAAGAAATAATAGTATAAGAAGGCTATTCAGAGATATAGAGAAAAATACCAAAAGAATTGACTTAAAGAATTATAAGTAGCTGTGGTTGAAAAGAGAATCTGGCAGGTGGGAAAGCACTGTTTTTCATAATTAGTCTCGTAGGACTAGCTGAATTTTTAAACTGTGTGCATATGTTACTGTGATAAAACCAAAACTCAATCAATGAAATGATTTTTATTTCAAGTAATTTTCTATCCATGTTTGTTTTCAGGCAGTATGCCTGTCATCACAGTGCTTCAGAAAGATACGTGAATGAGGCCAGCCATCTCAAGCACCATTGGCGTCTCTCACGGTTAGAGCCTCTACTTTTCTCTCCCCATGAGGATATGCCTCAGGTTGCACCATGTCATTTTTCTGGTTCTCTGAGTACCATCTTTATCATTAGACTCTCAGGCAGCTGAATGAGCAAAGGAGAAGAGAGTATCCAAATTTAATGTGCTTGTCCTGCTGTCTTTCCATTATTACTCTTAAGCAGGGGGAAAACCAAAACAAAACAAGGAGATCAAGGATGGAGTGATTCATTCTTCTCCAGACACGGATTCATTGTCTACTGAGTGAGGACCTTTGCCTTGTTCTTAAATGTAAAGCTGTCTCGGGCTGGTCAATGGTCTTGATGTTGTCTGAAGTCTGCTGAGAGCACTGGTGATGGCGGGATGACTCCATAGAGAGAAATCTGTCTTGAGAATGACTCTTGTAGTTTTTCCTAACTTCTGATGACCTGCAGAGACTTTTTTCTTACGTCTCCACTTTGAACTATTACTTTGGATGAGAGAAGACAAGAAAAGAAAAAAGTTGCCTTACTCTCTGAAATTTAACCTCTTTTTGGCTGAGAATGGTTATTAATGCTTTTAATTAAGTGCTTAATTATATTCTGTTTGATTTTAATAATAGTAAAGGCATTAAGACTCAGAAGAATTTTTATTTTATTATTTTTTTTTAACCAGAAATTTTTATTCTTTTTTTTTAACATCTTTATTGGAGGATAATTGCTTTACAATGGTGTGTTAGTTTCTGCTGTATAACAAAGTGAATCAGCTATACATATACATATATTCCCATATGTCCTCCCTCTTGCATCTCCCTCCCCCCCTCCCTATCCCACCCCTCTAAGTTCAGAAGAATTTTTTTTTTTCGCGGTACGCAGGCCTCTCACTGCTGTGGCCTCTCCTGTTGCGGAGCACAGGCTCCGGACCCGCAGGCTCAGCGGCCATGGCTCATGGGCCCAGCCGGTCCGTGACATGTGGGATCTTCCCCAACCGGGGCACGAACCCGTGTCCCCTGCATCGGCAGGCGGACTCCCAACCACTGCGCCACCAGGGAAGCCCCAGAAGAATTTTTAATGACTGATTCCCCAGATATAAAATGAAAGGGTTGGTCTGAGTAACTTCAAGACCCCTTCTAGCTTTTGAACGTCTATGACTTAATGACTCAACATGAACGTCAGGGTCTTTTAAAAGAACTCTATTTATGAAAGGCAGCATAACAATCACCACAAACTCCCTCCAGATGAAAATTTGAAAGCAAGGTTGCTTGCTATTTACATATAAAATGAAAAGGTAATTTCTATATACCATAGGAGAGAACTAAGTGATGGAGGGATGAGTAAAAAATGGCATGGGGCTTCCCTAGACTCCCCATCCCCCTTGCTCCTGCGCTGCCTCCTGACCGCAATCCAGTGGTCCCCAAGTGGCCCTGTGTGTTGTGGCATGCCCTCTCCTCTCTGGAGACGTAAGTAGTCAATTCTTCTTTCAATGGCATTGATCTCTCTGTATCCTCATTCAGTCACCTCTATAAATTAAAATCCCATGGGTACATTATAATGGAAAAACTCTAGTGTTTAAAGTACTAACTCTTGATTACTAATAAAAGTATATATCCAGTGTGACATTCCCTGTAGGTTCATAATGGCTGAGATTTTCTTGTATTTTTGTTCAAAAAATTAAACTCTAATTGTTCTAAGTTGGTCAAATTGTTTATAAATACAGAATTCAGGTCAGAGGCTGAAATGAATACATCAAAAAACACAACAAATCCAAAGGAACTTAATGTTGTGTGAGTCAAATAAACCTCACGTACAAATTCTAAAAAGAAAAAAATCCCATGGGTACAGGTGAGACAGTGACCTACGTTCAATTACGTTGTCTGTGTGAACTGGGACGGGGGGGATTCCCTGTCCTCCATGTGTCACAGAGTCTAAGCTCGTACTGCTCACCATACGACAGGCCAATAATCAAGAGACAAGCTGTTGGGGCAAGGAATAACGACTTTATTCGGAAAGCCAGCAAGCTGGGAAGATGGTGGACTCATGCCCCAAAGAACCATCTTGCCTGAGTTAGAATTCAGGCTTCTTTTATACTAAATGGGGAGGGAGTAAAGTCAAACCCTTCCTGGGTTCCCATCGGCCTCCGAGGGGTGTGTTAATTTCTTCCTGCCTGCAGTCATTCACAGGTGGGCCTGGTCAGGATGTTTCCTGTGAACTAAACAAAGGTATTTTAGCTTAATGCTCACTACCTGGGAAGCAGGGTTCCCAGAGATGGGCCATCACATATAATTTAAGGTTATAGGCAATATCCCTTTAGTGATTAACTTGTAATAGAATACATAGGTTCTTCCCTATTAACACATGTTCCTTATGGAGCTGAGAGGTTGGTTCACTTGCTTAGGACAACTTACAAAGGTTCACCCAGACTTCTAATTCAGTCCCATGTGTGCCATGTAGCTTTGCTTCATGTTCACACATCAAACCCCTAGAGTAGGCCAAATTCTCAAAGTAAATGACTTATTTCAAAGTACAGGGTGACAAAGGCATTTGGAGATAGGGAAGAGAATGACAGATCATCACTGCAGCTATGACTTGTTTTTTCTGGAACAGTTAGCCATAGAACATGCCCTACTGAAGCTGGGTTCCCAGTATAATCTTCCCATATAAAATTGAATTCATTATTGCTCAAAGCCTCCTAATGATAATAATAACAGCTATAATTTGGGCCCATGCTGTGTTACTCTAATCCTCACGTCGGACCTTCACAATACATCTCATTGTCCCAATTTACTGATGAAGAAACTAAGACTCCAAGATATTAATTTTCTTATCATCACACAGAAGGAGAACTAGTAAGTAAAAGAGCTGGGATTGAGAATCCAAATCTATCTGATTCCAAACGTGACCTTCCTTCCCCCACACCACACAGCCTCAGGAATGAATTCCAGCGCGGAGAGTTCCTCTTCCTTTTGGCTGAGAACCGCTGATGCCAGACTTACAATGGCTAACGTGGGCACCATTGTTCTTTCTATTGTCATGACCATGCTCTGCTACTCATCTGGGTTGCACAGAGAAATTGCTTATCATTTCTGGCTCTTGTTTCTTAATCTGAAAAAGAGTGAGGGACTTGGAGCAGGTGTCTTTTATGATAACAATTTGGATTTTTAAAATATGATTGTAACTTTAATTATGATGTATGAAAAAATTTATATTTTATACACTTCTTATTCCCAAAGTAGATTTGGAGTACCTAAATACCCAAGTGTTAGTTTTATTTAGCTGACATTTTAACTTTTTTTCTTTCTTATAGTTTCAGAAAGTCAACAGGGAACATGAATTGGTTAACATTAAAGACAACTATCTTCAGTGCCTCGGAATTTAAAGTACAAATAAGAGAAGGATGTCTTTAATAAACAAATGATGTGTCATTTGGGACAAATGTAATATGATGTGTGGGTTCGTCCAACACAGTCATCAGGATACTTCATCATACTTGGCATAGTTAAAATTTCCAAGGTACATGTGTGTTCGTGTCAACCTTACTTAGTGTGTAATTTCACCACTGATTGGCCTCAGTAGGGCTTGTGCTTTCAGCTGTCTTTCTGTCAGTGGGGTTGGAACCTTCTCTTCCCTGATCCATCTTTTGATTTATGGCTTACTTGTGTCAGATGTTTGGCTCACTAGAAACTGTGATCATAATAGTGCATGATTATCTGACCCTCCAGGGGCCTAGTCCCATTAGCCTTAGAATCCAGTCAGCTATCTTTACCTATCACTCTGTTCAGGAGATGTGAATTTTATGCATCAGCTGGGCAAGTGATGCTACCTCATTATGCCTTAGTTACTACATTTTTTCACAGGAATCATATTCTGTGATACTTAATGGAAACCAATATTTTGCCTGATGGTATATGTTCACTGCAAGTAGTTGAATGGCTTATAAAATCATCCAATTAACTGGAGGGAAAGACAGTGTACAATGTTAAAAGCAGTTTTATGGACTAAAACCTAATTAAAACTAAGTTGAAAATTGGCTTTTTTTTTTTTTTAAAAAAAAGAATGTTTTAAATTGGGGGGAAAAGATACGGGGAAAAGAAAGAGAAAGAAATTGAGAGAAATAGGAAGATAATTTTTTATTTTGGGGGATCAAAAGTTTTTGAGGAAATCTGCATATTCTAACCCCTGACTTTTCTTGCTGTTCAATAAAATTTGCTATAACATGATGATTCTGAGTTCTTTAACTGTGAGACAAACTGTCTTTTGCTGTTATATTATTATTGTAATTAGAGTGTATTTTTCAGCTGACACAGCATTTCTTTTTTCATAACATAAAGGCTAAGCCTGAATTGTGACCAAGAAGTGGCAGAGTTAAAACTACAGATCATAAACACGTATTGAAATGTGACTGACGGTAGCAGGTCCAAAATATTGGAAATGCAGCTGAATAAGCATTTGAAGCAGGGTGTGATTCTAAATAACACCAATATATCTGGTTCCTGCCTAGTTAGGAAAGGGATGAGTAGACTTGCTAGACGAGTTGAGCAGAGACTAACTCGAAGCCCTGAAATTGTGAGAATGTTCTCACGTTCTGTTCCCATAGGATAGCATTTGTCAGGTTAAAAAAAAGAAAAAATTGCCATGCAATGTACTTTCAACTAAACATAAAACAGACTTTAGGATTTTAATGTTAAAGTGGAGTTTTGGATTATCAGTGCAGTTAGTTTCTGAGAGCAGTTGGTTGATGTTTTTCATCTTATAGCTCAATACTCCACAGGCCATGTCACTGACTCTTTTATGCCAAAAATCTCTTGAGCATCCCAGTATCATGATTCATCTGCAGAATTACTAACAGGGAGTCATTTTCCATCATCCAAAAAGATGATTGGTCTATTTGCTAAACAGAATTCTGGCTCCATAAATTTGATTTTTACTTTCTTATTCATCCTCTTCTTCCTTCCAAAAAAAAAAAGAATTTAGGCAACTGTTGACATTTTCTTAATGCATCATTGCTTCACTGCCATTTTTTTGCTTTTTAATAAATCTATTTATTTATTTATTTATTTATTGGCTGCATTGGGTCTTCGTTGCTGTGCACTGGCTTTTCTCTGGTTGCAGCTAGTGGGGGCTACTCTTCGCTGTGGTGCGCCGGCTCTCATTGAGGGTGGCTTCTCTTTGTTGCGGAGCAAGGGCTCTAGGCGTGTCGGCTCCAGCAGCTATGGCATGCGGGCTCAGTAGTTGTGGCTCGCAGGTTTAGTTGCTCCACGGCATGTGGACCAGGGCTCGAACCCATGTCCCCTGAATTGGCAGGCGGATTCTTAACCACTGCGCCACCAGGGATGTCCTCACTGCCATCTTAAAGCATGTGTCAGAGGAGGGAAATGTAGAGGGATTGTCTTAACTCAGGGTGCAGACCAATTAGGAATCCCTCTGGAAAATGACTGGAGACAAATCAGGGCCTGCTTCAATGCAATAATCATGAGCTCCATCTTATGTATAAAATGGATGTTGACTTCTATGAATAACTCAAATTGTCTAGTCTACGTATTAGCCTCTTTGCAATTATATGTAGGGAATATTTTTTCTTTTTCTCTTTACATAGCTACTTTGAAATCTTCAGCACAGCAGGTTAAGCATTTGAGAGGAGGAGTACTTAAAGATCTGTTAACAGCGGTAAAAAATTTAGAAGCTCCGTGGCTTCTGAGTTCTGGCGTAAGAGAGGAGGCTGAAAGCACTGTGAGATGAAGGAGAGTGATGGATGCGCTTGGTTCATCATGTGAGCGGTGAGAAAGGATAACTGCATAGTCATTCTCTCACACATAAATAAAAGATAACCTCTGAGAGAGAGAGAAATTGTGCAAATGAGCATGGCAAATTAGAATAATCACCATTTTTTTAAAAAGCAAATATCCTCAGGCATATTTGCTTCAGGTTTAGATTGTACCTTTAATTCTGTGTCCTGTATAGTGAATTTCATGCTAAAAGCCTGCAAATCTTTTCTATTAACAGAAGTAATAAGATATTTTCCACTACTCACTTAAATTAGAAATGTGCAAGTTTTCTGTGATTCCATTTCTCTGCCCCCTGGTGGATTATACTTAAAACTGCAGTAGTAATGTCCTGGGTATGAGCATGTCAGCTGATGATTATGTTTTATGATTTATCTCATTTGAATTTTTCCAAATGATTGACACTGTTAACAAACACTTTTAAAGCCCATCATAGGTTAGTAATAAAAATCCCAGGGATACATAGGTCCCTTTTAAGACTCTTTTTAAAGAATTTTTATTATTAGATTATTTTTTACTTAGGCCCATTTCTAAGCAGAAATAGAGTGGTCATAACTTTGGGCAAGAGCCTTGGTTAAGGTTTCTGATTTCTTTCGGAATTTTTAAAAGGCAAAAAAAAAAACTTTCAAGCATCCAGGAAAGCTGAAAGACTTTTACAGTACATCACTGTATACTCCCACAGAGATTCTACCATTCACATTTTACTTTACTTGTCACATATCATGCATATACCTAACCTTCTGTCCATCCTTATTTTTATTTATTTTTTTAGTTTTAGTTTTTGTTTTTGTTTTGCGGGCCTCTCACTGCTGTGGCCTCTCCCGTTGCGGAGCACAGGCTCCGGAAGCGCAGGCTCAGCGGCCATGGCTCACGGGCCCAGCCGCTCCGCAGCATGTGGGATCTTCCCCGACCGGGGCACGAACCCGTGTCCCCTACATCGGCAGGCGGACTCTCAACCACTGCGCCACCAGGGAAGCCCCATCCTTATTTTTAAATGAATTTTAAATTAAGTTGTAGACATCAGTACACTTCCCCCTAAATGCACCTCACTAGTGAATGTTTGCTCGCTTATCATATAGACCCTATGATTTATGACTGATTCTTCCTTTGGTCACTAGGAAGCTTAGGAATTGTGACCTACCGACTTTGCAATAATTTCTGGTATATTATATTTTTGTGTATGTTACCCATGACTTCATTTTACAGTGCCATCCATGATTTTCTCTAAATCTCTTCTTTTAAAAAACACCTATTTTGTTTTTGTTTTTGTGGTACGCGGGCCTCTCACTGTTGTGGCCTCTCCTGTTGCGGAGCACAGGCTCCGGACACGCAGGCTCAGCGGCCATGGCTCACGGGCCCAGCCGCTCCACGACATGTGGGATCTTCCCGGACTGGGGCACGAACCCGTGTCCCCTGTATCGGCAGGCGGACTCTCAACCACTGCGCCACCAGGGAAGCCCAACACCTATTTTGATCCTTCTGTATTTTGTAAACTTCCTCAAATAAATTCTGGACTAAGGTTAAAATAAAATTAGGCTGGTTTGGTATACTGTTTAAAGCATTGATTATTCAAAGAGAATGTTGCTAGTAATTTCCATGTATATCTTTATAAGAAATTGGAAACGTTTGTAACAGAGGTGAATCACAAGAACAGATTAAATACCATTCTTTTGTAATTAGGGTTATTAGAGTTGCTAGGCATTTAATAGTAGCGGCATTATTCACAATAGCTAAAAGGTGGAAACAACCTAAGCGCACATGACAGATGAATGGATAAACAAACTGTGGCATATACATATGATGGAATATTATTTGGCCATAAAAATGAAATTCTGATACATGCTACAACATGGATGAACCTTGAAAACACGCGAAGTGAAAGAAGCCAGACACAAAACCACAAGTATTGTATGATTCCACTTGTATGAAGTATTTAGAATAGGCAAATTCATAGAAACAGGAAGTGGAATAGAAGTCATCAGGGCTGGGGGAGGGAAATGGGGAGTTATTGCTTAGTGTTCATAGGGTTTCTGTTTGGAGTGATGAAAGAGTTTTGGGAATTGATAGTGGTCATGGTTACACAACATTGTAAACGTACTTAATGCCCCTGAATTTTACACTTAAAAGTGATTAAAATGGTGAACCTCATTTTATATCTATCTTACCGCAATAAAAACTTTTTTAAAAAGCAGGTTAAATATCATTCTTTTTGCGATTAGGACAATTAGAGTTGCTAGTCTTTCAATGGGTTGTTTGTAGTTGCCATGCAGTTTTTCCACAAGGCGTCCTAGATACCACAGAGTTGATCATTATAAATAAGGTAATGTTTTATTAAAGGAACAATTTTATAATTGAAAATTACATTTCAGGGTACATGACCAAGGAAGCAGTATTAAGTAAATTGCAGAGATGACCAGAAATATGCCATAAAAGCCTGGACACTACAATAATTGTCGCAACTTGGGGCTGTAGTGTGTGTTCCCACACAAAGAGGACAGTAGGGAAAGGCAGCTTAATGGTGACCCTGGGTATGTTCAGAAAAATGGTCTGCCCCAGGGCTCAGAGCAGTGCGCAGGTAATCTGGAAAGGAAGCCATGACAGACAGACAGGCAGACAGTTCTACCTGTGTTACATTACCTCTAGCCATGACAGGTAAAGGCAGACAGGAAGTAGACACCTGGAAGGCTTACATATGAGGGGCAAGGTCCCACCCACTGCGAGAAGCACAGAGTAGGACTCCAATTCCAGGACAGAGCTAAGGATTTACTCAGTTTCACATATCAAGAACACGGAAATAGAGTGCCTGGGAAAGCTATCAAAAGCCTTGATAATAATTATGTACTTCAATATAAAAACTTATTGATAAGGAATTTATTCCACAGAAGTAATTATTTAGCATAAAGATGTAACTATTAGTACAAAGATTCTTATAACAACAGTGCTTAAAATAATAAAAAAATTATGATTGACTTAAATGCTCAACAATGAGGATATCCATCCAGCAAAATAACTAGAGCCGTTAAAAATGCTGTTGTGGAAGCATTCGCAGGGGCATGTAAGTAAAAATGCTTCCATTTTTATATATACTACAACTATTCCTTGGTTAGATATGCAAGTACTCCACCGAACAAATCAAAGGAGATTACACTGCCAACATTTTATATCTGAAGCTATCTACGTTACTCAGAACTTCTTCTGGTTGCAGAGTAAGCTCATGGGATAAGAGGGTCTTTCTTTCACTCATTTCATCTAACGATATTAAAGTATTTTACTACCTTTGTATATTTTACAGAAAGAACACTTTTATAAAGTTTTGTGTAAATGCAGAGGCAAAAGACTGTATTAAAAAGTTTGCTTCTATTATTGCAGAGGGGAGAGGGGCCCTGCTCAGTAATAAATACACTGTCATTCATTCAGTCATTCGTCAAACACCTGCCATGTGCCCAGCATTGGTTAACACCAAACAGAACTCTTGGTTACAGGCTGCTTACATTCTAAGGGGGAGGGTGGGACAGACCGCCAATAAGTAACCATACAGTATTGTAGTAGTGATAGATGATATTAAAAATTGAACAGGAGAGAGCAAGACTGGATGGGGAGGCTGTTTAGGCAGAGTGTTCAGGAAAGTACTATCTCTGAGAAGCAGATATATAACCAGCCATATATGTCATTGCCAGGAGGAAGTATCCCACACTTGACACTTCTATAAAATAATAAACCATGTCACTTCATACAATCTATACTTATTTGCTCTGTGTTAAAGTATGACACGATGCAGGTGGTGTGTTATTGAGAACAAATTTTCAATAAATGTCATTCTTGACTCTTTGGTCGTCTGCAATTAGATCACTTCAAAGTGATCTTTGGTGAACTTCACCAAAAAGCCGTAAAAGGGCTTCCCTGGTGGTGCAGTGGTTGAGAGTCCCCCTGCCAATGCAGGGCACACGGGTTTGTGCCCTGGTCCGGGAAGATCCCACATGCCGCGGAGCGGCTGGGCCCGTGAGCCATGGCCTCTGAGCCTGCGCGTCCGGAGCCTGTGCTCCGCAACGGGAGAGGCCGCGGCAGTGAGAGGCCAGCGTACCGCCAAAAAAAAAAAAAAGCCGTAAAAGATATTGCCAGGTGATTAATTCGGACTTTACAAAGTGAGCTTCAAAATTCTGCCCAGAAAATTTCCAGGACACGGCTCTAAGTGGACTCCTTCCCAGAGCTGCCGGCTCAGGGTACACATGCCCGACTTTGGCTGGGGAGATGGGCAGGGTGTCCCGGGCACCCAGCCAGTGCCACAATAGCTCCTCCCCTTCCTCACCCATCCGCCATCAGACCCTACATGAGGCCAGATTTGTGCCAGCCGATCTGTTAGAGACGACAGAGGTTTTTTTTGTTTGTTTTTGTTTTTTATCTTTTTTTACGGTACACGGGCCTCTCACTGCTGCGGCCTCTCCCGTTGCGGAGCACAGGCTCCGGACGTGCAGGCTCAGTGGCCACGGCTCACGGGCCCAGCCGCTCCGCGGCATGTGGGATCTTCCCGGACCGGGGCATGAACCCGTGTTCCCTGCATCGGCAGGCGGACTGTCAACCACTGCGCCACCAGGGAAGCCCCGCCCATTACATTTTTAACAGAAAAATTTCGAACATACACTGAAGTAGAGAGAATAACGTAATGAACCCCTAAACCCAGCACCCAGCTTCCATAATTTTCAACTCTTGGTCAATCGTGTTCTCTGTGCCTCTTCTGCTTTACCAACCCCCCCTCCTCCACTCCTTGAGTTATTTTGAAGCACATCTCAGGTACTGTTTCATTTGTAAATATCCTTTTATTTATTCTGTATTACTTCTTCTCTAGCTCCTGGTACAGTATCTGCTCATGGTAGGTGCTCAGTAACTAAGTAGACTTGTTGGGTGAACCAATAAACAATTGAGTGGATGAAAGAAAGGCAGGCAGGTGACGGAGTTTGGACTCAGTTCTGTGGGCACTGAGAAGGCCGTACAGGGTGTTGAACTGGGGAGTGACATAAAGCGGTCACTGTACTGAAAGTGGAGGAAGAATTGGAAGTGGACACTGCCACCACAGAGGGATTTCTAGGAGGCTGCTATACAAAGCCTGGCAACCAGATTACAGTTATGTGTGGGAGACGGTAAGAAGCTGGAAGAAGGGAGGGGAAGGGCAGAAAAAAACCCCAAACACCTAGAGAGAGAGAGGAGAGGAAGGAACGTAGACCGGGAGACAGAAAAAAGGAAAGGAGTGAGTCAGAACAAGATGAAGGAAAGGTATAAAAGGGGAGGATGCTAAGAAGTGCTAAGGCAAAGGGGTGCAGAGGGAATGGGGGACGGGGGCAAGAGGCTCTTACAGAGATTCTCACTGTGCCAGGCCAGGCCAATGCCAGCTGGAGGGGCTCGTTTCCTGCCAGCTCTCTTTGCCCCTGTGGGTGAAGTACCAGCAACACTCAAGGCGAGAAGTGTCAGTATTTGATCCAAGAAGCAGGGGTGGTGGGGAGGGGCGGAGGACGGGCAGAAGTGCAGCACAGTACTTCTCAGGCTCGCGTGGGTCTCCAAGGAGCATCCGGACCATACGGGGGAGGTGAAATCCAGGCAGGAAAAGAGCTGGCAGGGGGCAGGCTGAGGGGAGAGCCTCCAGCCAGCTTCGCAGAGGTTCAGGGCCAGGTCCTCTCCCTGAGGGAGCTGGAATGGGAACAGAGCATCGGGACTCTGGGCAGATGACCAATGTCCATAGCACATCCAAGTGCTGTTTAATAGAATGTCAGCAGTTCGAGGATCTCACAGACACTGGCGGCAGGGGAGGGGGCAGCCACCCTGTCCCCAGGTGCACAAAGGTATGGGAGCCACTTGCTGTGTGTAGGTCCCACTTCCAGACCTTCAGCTCAGGGCATCGGAAAAGCAGATCTTGGAGTGAACAGCCTTGAAAACCCAAAGCTTGGCAGGCAGGGGACCACTATTTGAAATATTCCTATTTTCTAAACTAGCAAGATTTAATAAGGTTTCCTAACCGTTGTGAATATTCATTTGTTTTAGGGTTCGACAAACATGGGTGCTGCCTCCGCTCTCTGAGCCAGACGGTGCTGCGAAGGACTTCCCTCAGTTCAGCTGGCCTCTTAGCCCACCCCTTCCTCCTTGCCTAGTAGGCGACAGTCATTGGTCTGTGTTTGTTTATTGCGGGGAGCAATCCCCACCAGCTCCTAAGTATGCATGGGTGGAATTTGTTCCTGGTCTTCATTTTCTTTTTTTTTTTTTGCAGTACGCAGGCCTCTCACTGTTGTGGCCTCTCCCGTTGCGGAGCACAGGCTCCAGATGCGCAGGCTCAGCAGCCATGGCTCACGGGCCCAGCCGCTCTGCGACGTGGGATCTTCCTGGACCGGGGCACGAACCCGTGTCCCCTGCATCGGCAGGCGGACTCTCAACCACTGCACCACCAGAGAAGCCTTGGTCTTCATTTTCTTTCTGGACTGGCAAGAGGCTGCCACCTGGAAGTGCATTTGCAGATTCCACCTTCCCCTGGGTGGAGGCTGACCTTGGACAGGGGTTAGCAGGCCCTGAGCTGTGCTCCCTAACGTAGCCTTCATTGGCAGCAAAGGTGGCCTTTGGTTCGCTCTCTGCCACTTCTCCAGTCTAGAACTTGGGGACTTGCTGTTCTTAGGCCTGGGAAGACCTGGAGAATGCTACATGTAAGCAAGCCTTGGCTTCCGGCAGAAGAGGAAGACGTCCTGACTCCCTCAGGGACTTTGGTACTCCCTCAGGACTGGTGGTGAGATCCCCTGACACTGGCTTTTTGCCTTATTGGTGATATACATGCACAAGTTTCTCCCAAACTCTGTAGGGAGACATGTGGATCAAAAGAGAAACTAACAGGAACAGTAAACAAAAGAGGCCCTCAGCAAGGGACTGGTGGATGTCATTCGTATTCCCTTGGTACAAACCACATATATCTAATAGACAACGGAACAGCACACTTAGATTTTCTCGCTCAAGCATGCTGGTCACTCTCTACTGTGCTCTTCGTTCCTGTAAGAAAGATGGTCTGTGACACTGTAGATGCTGCGAACTTCAGGGCCCCCTTTGACATTTTTCCTACTTCTCCCCCTGTCTCTCCAGATGGGGCTGGATCAGATCGAATGTGAACCTCTGCCCTCTAGTCTGAATGTCTGTGCTTTGAGCTGGTGCCCCTAATGGTACATACAGTAATAGCTCATCATGCATTTGCAGAGAATGGTTCTAGATAAGGACGTTTTCTCTGAAACATGACAATTTAATTCCTGAAATTCATGGTTTGTAGCCATTTTAGAAAGAAAGCTTTCAACAATACGTACTCATTACTCTGCCTTAGTTAACAGAATGAGTGGGGTATAATTTGAAGTTCTGTTAATTTAGGATTGTTGTTGATATCCTATTCAGCCTGTGGAGGAACATAGCCTGTCTTTTCCCTGGATTCCACCAGATTGTTTCCACCGGTCAAAGAAGCAGCCATCTTTGTCTCTGCTTCTGTTTTAGTAGTTTAAGTTTAGTGGTTTAATAGTTCAATAGTTAAGTTTAAGACTTTGGCACCAGTCTCCCTTTAGTAGGTTCTCTAAACCTACAGCTACTCATAGAATGAGAATTTTTAGAGCTAGAAGGAAATGGGAGCCTTTAGTCTTTGATTGTCACCAAGGGTGGAACTGCAGGTTGCCAAGGAAACCAGAGAATGCAGTGTTGTTTGTAACATGAAGTCAAAATTGTTCTCTGTGCATCTGAAGGAATAAAGTATCAAGACTTTGTCACAGGGACTTCCCTCGTGGTACAGTGGTTAAGAATCCGCCTGCCAGTGCAGGGGACACGGGTTTGAGCCCTGGTCCGGGAAGATCCCACATGCCGCGGAGCAACTAAGCCTGTGCGCCACAACTACTGAGCCCGTGTTCCACAACTACTGGAGCCCATGTGCCTAGAGCCCATGCTCCACAACAAGAGAAGCCACTGCAATGAGAAGCCCTCACTCGCCGCAACTAGAGAAAGCCAGCGCAGTAACAGAGACCCAACACAGCCAAATATAAATAAATAAACCTTAAAAAAAAAAAAAGAGATGACTCAGTTCTAAAAAAAAAAAAAGACTTTGTCACAGTTGCCTTTTTGAGGTCAGAGTCTTTTAAACTGATTTACAGTTTATTTTCATGGTCACTGTAAATCTGGAACCAGGCCCAGATTCTATCCCCTCTGAAGCAAAAGTAAGCGTAATGGGGTTTGCAACCATCTCCATTCCCATCTAAGGCTCACGTGCCTCTGGAGTCAATGTCAGATGCAGCCAGAGGTAACACTGGGTACTTGGGAGGCATACGAAATAGTCCAAGTGGAAGGTTAGGGAATCATGATGGGAACAGAGGAGCACCCATGTTCATCAGATGTTCCAAAGTGAGAATTGGTAGGTTTGATGACTGGTTTCTGGATAAAGTGTGATGGGGCAAGTAGTCCCAGGTAAGCCAGCAATCTAACTTGGCTGTGACACAAACCAAGATTTAGAGCACAAAGATAGGAGCTATATTAAAAGTGTAGGGCTTCCCTGGTGGCACAGTGGTTAAGAATCTGCCTGTCAATGCAGGGGACAGGGGTTCGAGCCCTGGTCTGGGAAGATCCCACATGCTGCAGAGCAACTAAGCCCTCATGCCGCACAACTGCTAAGTCCTCGCGCCTAGAACCCGTGCTCTGCAACAAGAGAAGCCACCACAATGAGAAGCCCGTGCACCGCAACGAAGAGTAGCCCCTGCTCGCGGCAACCAGAGAAAAAGCCTGTGTGAAGCAACGAAGACCCAACGCAGCCAAAAATAAAGAAAATAGAATTTTTTTAAAAAAGAGTGTAGATAGCAGGTTTCTCTTTGTACATGGGTTTGGGGGGACATGCAGGGGAAATACAATCATCCCTGGCTTAACAAACATTCAGATCACAACTATTCTGAAAGATATTTATAGAATTGCCCCAACTGTGAAGATCAGGTGGTAGATACAGGACATTAGTTCTCTTGGGCCAGGTTCGTCCACTAACCAGCTATGTTCCCTTAAGCAGGTCATAACTTTTCTGCAACTTCCATTTTTTAAAGTATCTAAAATGAGAATATTTTCATGGTGTGTTTTAACTGTGACAGCTATAGAGAGATGTGCTTTGATTTGCTCTGTCTCCTTTCCCAGGGTGGTATACTTGCTTGTTTTTTCAGTCAATACATTTGTGTATTGCCAGGAAGGCAGCTGTGTCAGTCTCACAGATTTCTCAGCCAAGTTTATTAGAATCCTTGTGGCTCTGTCAGTGTACTGCTTTCCTGGTAGGGATTGAATTTAGCGCATTGTGTGATGGTTACTTTCTATTTCCTTAATTTCTCTTTCTGATACTTCGTTGTTAAGTGTATAGAAATGCAACAGATTTCTGTATATTAATTTTGTATCCTGCAACTTTACCAAATTCCTTGATGAGCTCTAGTAGAAAAAGCAAATAGTTTCACATAATGTCCTTGATGAAGTAAAAAAAATTTAATTCTATGAAAATTTGATCCTTGAGTACACATCTTTTTGATCTCTGTATAAAAAAATTTTAAAGTATTCATAAATCCCTTCTCTGCATATTAAAGTATGATGGTCATCTCGAGGGAAAGCACTTGTGTGATTGGGCTGTGAGTTATTTCAGTTCCTCTTTTACTTGAGAGAATGATTGATAAACTATGGTTACTTATACTTGAGTATTTGGGAGACGCTATCTGGAACCTGGACAAAGTGAGCCACTTCAGGGTAAACAATGGGCAGTATTTGTTACCAGTGATAAGGTCAAGTTGTTGAGCAAAATTGAATTTTGGAAAATTTGCATGTGCACAGCTTCCCAATATTTACTGATAGTTTCCCAATGTAAAGACTTTTCTAAGATCAGTGGTGGTATTAGTTAATTGGATTATTTTGATATGTTATAATGAAATGTGTCAATATTTGGAAGACCTGCCTAACGCAGGGGACTAATATTTTTCAAATGACCAAAGACTTCACAAAATTATGCATGGGCTAAAAGTCCATTCAAGCTGCAAGATACAGACCGACGGGTATTAATACCGTTTGACAGAATATAAAAAGTTATTGATATGGTTTCAGACCCACATTATAACTAACCTTCAGGAAACTAATCTTGAGTTTGAGTATACTATCAAAGAAGAATATCAACAATTATATGAAAAGGCTATTAAAATACTTCTCCCTTTTGTAACTATGTATCTGTATAAGACCAATTTTCCCCCATATACTTCAACCAAAACAACGTTGAATATTCCTCAGTTTAACTTTTTACTACAACAAATCTTAATAAATATAACCCACATAAACAGCGTAGAGGAATCCTGAGACCAAAAGTTTTGAGAACCGCTGGTCTAAGCCTTAATGGTATCATTGAATCAGTTATTTTACTCTTCCTGGAGCCTGCCCTAGCTCTGTTATCTTGCTCTGAATGATATTAACTTTCTTCCGTGTTTAAGTCAGAGTCAGTGAAGGTTTATTATGGCTTACAGCCTAAAGCATTCTAAACTATACAGCACGGTACAAGGTTCAAATCAATAGACTATTTTTCTCTGGTGAAATTGTATCTGAAATATTTTCAGCTGTTTTTACTTTCTATGTTCTTCAAAGTCATACATTTTTTTTGTATCATAAGCAGCATACTTATTTAAATCCAAGTAATTTAATTCTTGTTGTCTACCTTCTGCAAAATACAATGAGCTTAACACTACGCTTAATTCCTTCTGGCCAGATCCTGCTTTGCTCAGCTTGTCCAAGATGTTATGGCTAATGTTATTATCATTCTATTTGCACTCTCAAATTCTTCCAATTCCTGAGCTTGTTTTGAGTAAGGCAATAAATATCTCATGAACCTTAGCTTAGAACCCAGTGGGGGCTAGAAAGATATTTGCCGCTATTTACGTGGAACTGGTGCATAGCGGTGAGCTCTGGGCTTCAAGGAGCTCTTCTTGCTGTTACGTTCTCTGACCCTGTCTCCTTATTGATTTCCCTGTCTAACCCTTCAGTTTCCTGTGAATCCAGTAGTGGCCACCCAAGTTTTTTGCTTGTTCAGCATCCATATTGCTGCTTCTGGAAACAGCATTCTGATTTTCCTTTGAGGAACCAACTCTTAACTAAGTACATGCAGTTTTCTGGGGACTATTATTCAAGGTACTCTGTCCATCCCCTGCCAAAGTGAAGGTGAGTGGCCCAAGCTAAGCCATCAGGCTCTCTCTCCCCTTGGAAACTGAATCTTGGTTGAAAAGAGGAAAGGATAGAAAACTGCTGAAGTTGACACTGAGAGAGATTTTTCCCTTTGTCCTTGCTACCTGAATTCTCAGAGTTGCCCTAATTCCTGTCCCTTCTGAGGGCTGAATGTTCAAGTTTTCCGTAGATTTGTGAACCACCTGTATTTTTAATAAATTATTTTTTGCTTGAGGGAGCTAGTGTCTGAATCTGTTGCTTTTGACCAAGAACTTGGACAGAGATGTGGAAAGCTGCTCTGAGCTGCCTCCTAATTGGCTGGAACTCTGATGCTCTCCCTGTCTTGTTGGGACTCTTGTGACTCTAACCCATAGATTAGGAACTTATGAATAACATTGTGGATGGACAATGGATGGAATTAATTAACCTGACTTCCAGCTGTTTAAACATCCAGCATCCATCCATCAGATCACATCACTGTGCTTAAGGATCACCTTTCTGGGCCAAGCCTTCTCCCTCAGTGTCCATTCAGACAGTGTGTAAGTAATATCCTGGATGCCTCCTTGAGTACTAAGTACAGCCTGGTCCCAATTCCTTTCCCTCCCCACCAGTCCTGTGCTTATGAGTCCCACCATTTTTCAGACCCAAGACTTCAGTACACTTATAGTAGAGAAAGGACATATACCTGTTTTATATACATCTTCATAATGCATTGGAAAGAACATGGGACCCAGCATAAGAACACCTGAATTCAAATCTCAACTTTACTACTTGCTATGTAGCTTTGAGCAAATCATTTAATTTCTCTTGAGTCTCAATTTTCTCATTTGTGAGATAGGGGTTGTAATTTTTCCTGTTTTACTTAACCTTTCAAAGAGGTTGTAAGGATCAAATTAGATGACGGATGTGACAGCAGCTAATTGTATCAGACTGAGTTTCTTTTTTTTAATTTTTTTTAAAAAATTTTATTTTATATTGGAGTCTAGTTGATTAACAATGATGTGTTAGTTACAGGTGGATAGCAAAGTGATTCACTTATACCCGTACAAGTATCCATTCTGAGTTTCTAAAGGATCAGATTTGTCTTTTACCTGCATTCCAAGTACATGGCACAACACCTGGTTCACAGCAAACCCTCACAACATGTTGGTTGAATTCATCCACTTTGGGGGGGAGTTGTTCCAAAGCTCAACTAGAATTGGGACTAAACTGGCGATGGGAAAAAGAAGCAGATCTGGGAGCATGTGGCTTCATTATTCTGTCGTCTTATTGGTTAGCTCCTCTTTCAGGGTCCTTTACACTGGACTGAGTTTCTGTAACACTGAAAACCTGGGTTTTTTTGCTTCCCCCAGTTGCCGTTGAAATCGGAACTGCCTGAAAGAACAGCTGAGCAATTCATCAGGCTCTTGTGGCTTAGAAGGAGCTGCTAGGATGAGATTTCTAATGACACACAGGCTCCAGTGGGGATGTTACAATTTCACGGTCACACATTATGGGCATTGTTCAAAGCCTGCGTGAAAGGTTTTGCTAAGCCCAGCTGCCTTGGGCTTTGCATCAACCATTTGGGCAAAGTGCCAGCCTCTCTGCCACATTCTTTCCAGACCAAAAAGATTGTTGAGTAGCCCTCACAGATTTTTCTTGGGTAAAACAACCCAGCAGATATAGGTATATGTACCCTTGGATTGAGGCAAAGGCCCACGGGATTTTTGTTGTTAATTAAAATTTTATTTTTATTGAGGTAAAATTTATATACAATAATACTCAGAGATCTTAAGTGTACAATTGGATGAATTCTTTCAACTGTATATACCTAACTAACCCCCCAAATAAGGTGTAGAACATTTCTGTCGCCCCAGAAAGTTGTCTTCTGTCCCCTTTAATCTCTGCCCCACCCAGTAGGCAGCAGTTTTTGCTTTTTCTAGAATTTCATATAAATGGAATCATGCAGGGTGTCCTTTTTTGATCTACTTTTTTTGTGTGTCTGTCTTGTTTTTGAGATTTACCCTTGCTGTTGCATATATCCATAGCTCATTAGTTTTTAATTGCTGACTGATATTTCACTATATATACATACCACAATTTGTTTATCCATAATGTTTTGAGATTTATTCTGGTTTTTGTGCGTATCAAACTTTGTTATTTTTTATTGCTGAGTAATATTCCATTATGCAAATGCACCATAATTTGTATATCTCTTCTCTTGTCGAAGGACATTTGAGTTGTTTCTAGTTTTTGGCTATTATGAATAAAGCTGCTATAAAGATTTCTGTAAAAGTCTTTTTGAGGAAGTATCTTTTACCTAGGAGTGCAGTTGCTGTGTCACACAGTAAGTGTCTGTTTAACTTCAGAAGAAACTGTCAGACCTTTCACATCATGGTAGTACAATTTTATATTCCTACCAACAATGTATGAAGTTACAGTTGTTCCACATCCTCACTTATACTTGTCTTTCATTTTAATCATTTTAGTGGATGTAACATGGTTGGTATCTCATTGGATCAGTGGGATCTTAATGGAATTTTCTATATTTGCTACACGCAATTCTAAGCTGGACAGATGAGAGCAATAGGAGCACCCTGGCAGTAGTCAAGGGTTCTGGTACTTTACACTCACCTTCTCCCTACCCCTCACCAAGTTCCGCAAATTTTTTCCTTCATAGTCTCCCACAGATTTGGCCCTTTTCCATTTTCAGAGTTATCACTATACTTAGTGCTCTAATGGTTTCTATTTTGGAGTTAAATCCCTGAACCTAAGACAAACTCCAGCTCCTATTCCAGGAGAGACGGGGTCCTTGAGGGGAAATGATATCAAAAAAGGTGCTTCCCTCTCACCTCCACCTCATCTCAGCCTTTTGGCCTCCTTCAGGGTTATAATTTCACTGGAATATGCAAGACAGAGCAGACACCATGGCTGTTCTATCATGTGGAACAGGAAGTTCTTTGGGTATTGAAGCTGATTCCCAGGAATTAGAGAACTTAATCCAGTTATCATCAGAACTTCACCAAGAAAATACAGTCAAGGATGACTTCAAGGTTTTGAGTCTAAAAGCCTCTCTCTATAGATAGACCCTTAGACTTTCATCTTTATAAAACCCTTGGTTTCTGGGAGCTCTCCAGGGTACTGGACTTCTTCCTGAAAACATCTCCAATACAGAAGACTAACTTCCATGTCTGCATCTAACTAATGGTTCTCTGTGTTTTGAACATTGTTCTCCTTATTCCAACTTTTAATTCTAATGCAAGTTCTGCATGCCTATGACTATCTTTAAGATATCGCCTCTACTTTTCCATCTCCCAGCCACTATGTTAGGCCAAGCTACCTACGGTGGTCTTCCAAGTTAGCTCTACTCAAACTTTAATGTGCAAGTGAATCACTTGGGATACTGTTAGAATGCAGATTCTGATTCCAGGTTTGGGGAGGGGCCAATATTCTGCCTTCCCAACAAACTCCTAAGTCAATTTGTGCTGCTGGTCTGTGGGCCACAATGAGTAGCAAGGCTCTAGTTTTCTCACTTCCACCCTTGCCTCTCAACACTAGAGTTATCATTTTGAAAACGTAAAACCTTTCAGCGACTTCTAGTTATGCTTAGAATGAAATCTAGACTCCTTATTGTGGCCAGAAAAATGCTGCTGTGTGGACTGACATCTGTTTACCTTCCTTGCCACATTAGGCTCACCCTTCCCCTCCTTCTCTACACTTCAGTCACACTGGACTTTGACTGCACTTACAGAGGACCACATTCACCCCAACCCCAGGGATTTGTGCATGCCATTTCCTCTCCTTGGGACCCCCTCTTCTTGTAAGACTCCCTCTTTCTAATACCACAAGCTCTACCAAACTGGTCTTGGTTAACACAGTCTTTTATCAGTTACAAATAGATAACTTGTTTTTCTCTCTGGTACTCCAATCACTGATTATGGAGTCCTGAACAATCGCCCATAGCTTTCTAACTGTATCTCTAGGATTTCCTGCTTGTTAACCCGTCATATGTTCCATCATCAGTTAATGAACCTAAAGCACCTGAATATGTTTATATCCTAATGCCCAGAACCTGTTATTCTGGTACCACACATGGCAAAAGGGACATAGATGTGATACAGTTAAGGATCTTGAGATAGGAAGATTTTCCTGGATTATCTAGGATCAGAGTCAAAGAATGGTGATGACAGAAGCAAAGGTGAGAAAGAGATTCGAGGCTGTTTTGAAAAGGGAGGAGAAGCGGTCATGAGCTAAGGAATGCAGATGGCTTTTGAAGCTTGAAAAGGCAAGGAAATGGATTATTCTCTAAAGCTTCCAGAAAGAACACAGTCCTGCTGACCTATTTTAGACTTCTGATCTCCAGAACTGTAAGATAAGAAATGTGTGTTGTTTTAAGCCACTACATTTTTGGTGATTTGTTACATCGGCAATAGAAAACTAATGCAGTTAATAAGACAGGGAACTTTCCAAAAACCGAGTTCCCAGCCAAGGGGCAGCTCTGTGAGCAGGTCCTTCTAAAGAGCATCAGGCCTACAGTGTTAACTCTTTCCTATACAAGCTGATAGCCAGCCAGTTACCAAACATGTGAGAGTGATCAGCCAAGATCAGCAGAGCTGCCTCCCCCAACCCGCTGTGAGTGAGCCCAGCCAAGACAGAAAGCACTTCTCAGCACCACTATTACCATGGGCAATAATAAATGCTGTTGTTTTAAGCCACTGAGTTTTATGGTGGTTGTTATGCAGCAATAGCTAGCTAAATCACATGGAACTTAAGGCCTTTGAGTAGGAATTCATGAGCCCAATCCTTATATCCCACCTTCTCTCTTGTTTAGAACTGTTTTATTTATACTGGTCTATTTCTTTTTTTTATTATTAATTAATTTATTTATTTATGGCTGCGTTGGGTCTTCATTGCTGCACGCGGGCTTTCTCTAGTTGCAGCAGCAGGGGTTACTCTTTGTTGTGGTGCATGGGCTTCTCATCGCAGTGGCTTCTCTTGTTGCAGAGCACGGGCTCTAGGCACATAGGCTTCAGTAGTTGTGGCGTGTGGGCTCAGTAGTTGAGGCTCACGGGCTCTAGGGCACAGGCCCAGTAGTTGTGGTGCATGGGCTTAGTTGCTCCACGGCATGTGGGCTGGAACCCGTGTCCCCCTTACTGGCAGGCGGATTCTTAACAACTGTGCCACCAGGGAAGCCCTATACCGGTCTATGTCATGTCACCCAGGCAATCTTTGTTCCTTCCTATCACTGTGCTTTCCTCCATGTCATCGTTGTATCTGGAGTGCTTTTTCCATTCACATCTGTGCCTCCTATTTCAGAATGTAATTGACAGGCAATTGGCATGTACTTGTTTGAGCATCCAAGCTTCCAAGCCTAGTCAACTTGATGCCATTTGGAATTTGGTTAGGATCATTCAGTGTGTTACTAGTATTAAAAAGGCTTTTAAGGCATTGCCATCTGTCAGCTCTCAAAAGAACAAATACTTTAGAAAACACTTTCAGCTTAGATAAAAAAGTAGAGCTGGTGAGAGGGCTGCCAAAGTTATTTGTTCTTCTGTTACTGAGACGGAGGTTTATTGATTTTTTTGAGCGCTTATGGAACTCTTGTTTCCTACGTCCCATAGCTGAACACTCTGGTACTCTCACTGACACTTTATTAGTCATTGCCATATAAGAGTGAAACTAGCTACAGCGTCTTGAAACCAGGCAGTGTTCTAATGTAAGAGCTGCAAATCTTGTTGCCAATGACAAAATGGCGAGTTGGCAAATGCTCTCACTGGGTTGTAAAACAGAAACAACAGCTAATATTTCTGGAGTGCTTACTCTGTGCCAAGCCTTGGGCTCACTTATGGGGGTACAGAGGTGATAACACAGAACAAGTCCTTAACCTTATGGAATTTATAACAGAGAGTAAAAACAGTAATAGTTAAAGGCAGAAGAAAATCTTTCCTAAGGTCAGCAATGAGCTATAAAGGCATTTGAAGGTGAAAAAAAAAGCCTGAGAATAGTGATGTAATCCCACGAATACCCTAATATCTTTTGCATAATATAACCTATTCATTTCTAAATTTTGTGTCAATATTCCCCTACACAACAAATATGTCTTGAGTGCTAATTATATCAGAGGCACTCTGTCTGACACCAGGAAGACATGGAAAAGACCAATATAATCCCTGCCCTCGTGAGCTGTATATCCCATCCAAACATTAACAACAACGGGGACAAAATATCTGGGGCCACAAAAGTGTGGTTCATATTGCATTATTTGTATATTTTGCATTATTGAAATTTGTATGTTTTGTTAAATCATCCAACACACTCCTGAAACTTAGTTCTTTTTCTGGCTAAACTCTTTGATAGATATGTAGATTAATCGGATGGTCAGAGTTAGATTATGAATGAACTGCACCAATAAAAGAGCTGGGACTTCCCTGGACGTCCAGTGGTTAAGACTCTGCGCTTCCAATGCAGGGGGCGCTGGTTTGATCCCTGGTTAGGGAACTAGGATCCTGCATGCCATGCGGCATGACAAAATAAAAAAATATATATATGAGAGCTAACCCTGGGACTTCTGGTGATGTTTTAAATGGGTTCCCCATGTATCTCACTATTTGGTGAATGTAAAAAGAGTCCTGGACTTGAAATCAAGTGTCCTAGTTTCCATTTTGCCATGAAACACAGCTGTGTGATTTGGGGCAAATCACTTCACCTCTTGTGTCCTATGAAAACAGGAGTTTCAGCTCCTTTCAGCCCCGAAGGCTCGTAACCCTCTGATGTATTTTCCCCATACAGTTGTTATTTGTATTCCTCTGAATGTTTAAATTTGTTAGAGAGAACCAGTTATCCTGAGATAGAACTGTTAGTCTTATAAGACTAACATCATGTGTTACTATCACTCATTTCAATAGCAAGAACATGAAATGGCAAAGAGCAGTTGCTCATGGAAGAAGGCTTCTTTGTATTTAGACAAACGGGATTTGGAGCGCAAGTCACAATCAGTGGGATCGTGGATTGTGAAAGCCTGTTGTAGCAACTGTTTCAAAAAGGACACTTGGCTTCGATTTCAGGATGTTAGCCCCGGCATGGAGAACAGGAGAGGGATGGGGCCAGGGCATGTGCGGCTTTTGTCCTTCTGCCCACCCACAGACCCAGGGGCTGAAAATAGTGCCTGGATTTGTCCTTTGAATTTTTTTTTTTCTGCTGCGGAGCCTGAATGGTTCTGCTTTAACAGCCAGGTCACCTCTGGGGATTCAGACTTTGCAACCCGGTCACAGCAAAAGCCACCAGGGTCAGGTTAGGGAGATTTCTTAACTTGAAGATGTAAAGAAGAGTCAAACAAAATGAAAGATATGATAATATTATTAAAATCCCCTGAACAGATAGTGATGCTTTAAGGATTTCAGGATACTGGTTAGAGGGAGCCCATCCGATTGCTTCTCACTAAGGAATCTTGCCCATAAAATTGCTGACAGCGCCAAATTGACGGCTCACTCCTTAAACTCTGGGTGAAGGATGATGACAAGGGGAAGTAAATATTCATGAGGCTATCCGAGGCATCAGTATTTATGAAGAACCATTAATGTGTTAAATTCAGAGGACACAGGTAGCAGAGGGCACACTCTCCCACAAGCTGCTACCTGGCTGCAAAGGAATCCCTGCACCTCACTGAACTGCATCCTCCCAGACACTCACTCTCTCCCGCCTCACACCCCCGAGGCGGCGTCTTGACTTAGACAGTCAACTTCTTGTTTTCACGAAAGGTGTGTTTTGGTTATCCACGGTTGAAAATATCTTCCATATATCTTCACGGCAAATATCTAATCCCAATGTGGTATCTCCTGTGCCCCAGTGGATTCTGGAGTCTTCTCCGGGTTTCTGTCATTGTTGCTCAGTGGACGCAAGAACTTTTTTTTTTTTTTTTTGGCGGCACCGAGGGGCATGCGGGATCTTAGTTCCCAAACCGCGGATCGAACCCACGCCCCTTGCAGTGGAGGCGCAGAGTCTTAATCACTGGACTGCCAAGGAAGTCCCAAGAACTTTTTTTTTTTTTTTTTGGCTGCGTTGGGTCTTTGTTGCTACACATGGGCTTTCTTCGGTTGTGTCGAGCGGGGGCTACTCTTCGTTGCGGTGCACGGGCCTCTCATTGCGGTGGCTTCTCTTGTTGCAGAGCACGGGGCTCTAGGCGCACAGGCTTCAGTAGTTGTGGCACGTGGGCTCAGTAGTTGTGGCTTGCGGGGTCTAGAGCGCAGGCTCGGTAGTTGTGGCGCACGGGCTTAGTTGCTCCACAGCGTGTGGGATCTTCCCGAACCAGGGATCGAACCCGTGTCCCCTGCATTGGCAGGCGGACTCTTAACCACTGCATCACCGGGGAAGTCCTCAAGAACATTTTAATATTAGTCTGAGTAAAACCCACTGTGCAGGTGAGTCTGCTCTGTGCGAAGATGCCTTTTAGAGGGGCCAAACACCAGAGTTGTGAGAGCAGGGTACCTAAAGTAAGAGGGACCTGGGTGTGCAGGCCAGCTCAGGTCCCAGCTGGCTGGGTGAAGCCAGGCCAGTTAATTCGTTAACCTAGCAGCCTGCTTTTTCCCATCTCTAGAGTGGAGACTCTAAATCAATGCTACTTAAGTCACAGGGTTGTCATTAGGACTAAATGAGCAAATGCATATGAAGTTCTTAGCACAGCCTCAGGCATATGGGAGGCACTGATGCACCGCATCAGTTTATCCGTCAGAGGGGGCCCTGGCAGGAGCCAGACAGCACATGCAAACGGGGTCATCTGAACAGGGTTTAGTAAAGGGTCTTCAGGTGCTTACAAAGGTGTTGGCAGGGTTTAAGGGTTAAGGACTAGGGACATTGCAGTACAGCGAGGGTCCTGACAGTGTAACCACCAAAGGGGTCGGGCGGGAGTGGCTCACAGAACCCAGAAAGGGGGGCCTGCGTGGGGAGGCCACCCCCATGGCAGCTGTGGCCCTCTTAGAAGAACACAGTTAGTCCACGTGATCTGAAGGGAGGGAGCCTCAGACCCTGGGGAATAAATACTCCTCCTCCACTCTCTTCTCTCCCTCCCTCAGTTCCTGCCAGCACCTCCTTTTGGCTGGACCCAACTAGAAATGAACCTATTCTTACCACCTACGTGGGTCAGCCTCCCATGGCTCAGAGTAGGATAGAGAGACAAAGCAGAAAATACTCAGTAGAATTAGTATTAAAAATCTCATCTGGGGGCTTCCCTGGTGGCGCAGTGGTTGAGAGTCCGCCTGCAGATGCAGGGGACGCGGGTTCGTGCCCCGGTCCGGGAAGATCCCACATGCCGCGGAGCGGCCGGGCCCGTGAGCCATGGCCGCTGAGCCTGGGCATCCGGAGCCTGTGCTCCACAACTGGAGAGGCCACAGCAGTGAGAGGCCCGCGTACCGCAAAAAAAAAAAAAAAAAAAAAATCTCATCTGTTCTAACTAGTCAATCTAGGTTAGAGAGACATCTGAACCACTGACTAGCCAACAGAGATCCAGCATTGGAAACAGGAGAGTTCCCTGGTGGTTCACCTCAATAAGTGAATAAGAAACCACTTCTAACTAGTACCTCAGTTGTATGTAAATAGTACTTCTAAACCAAATGAGAGTTTGAAAACAATTTGTTCTCTTTAGTGATGTATGCTTTCTCTTTTATATTGTTTATTCAGCAAACAGATAACACAGGGGCAAAATTTTGAGTGATCTTCCGAATTCATCATAATTCCTGATCCAGTTGAACACAATGAATAAAAATTCTGGTACATCTCAAGACTTCCCTGGTGGTCCAGTGGTTAAGACTCCGAGCTCCCAAGGCAGGGGACCTGGGTTCGATCCCTGCTCAGGGAACTAGATCCCGAGTGCTGCAACTAAGACCCAGCGCAGCCAAAAAAAAAAAAAAAAGAATTCTGATACATCTCAAAGATCCAGTCAAATGATGCTGGAATATTCAAATATGGAATTTGTATTGGTTCGCTAGGGCTGCCATAACAAGGTATCACAAACTGAGTGAACAGAAATTCATTGTCTCATGGTTGGAGGCTATAGAAGCCTGGGATGAAGATGTCTGCAAGGCCATGCTCCCCCTGAAGGCGTTAGGAAAGGACCTGGGCCGACCTCTCTCCTGGCTTCTGGTAGTTCTTGACTTGTGGCAGCATACTCCAGTCTTCACATGACGTTCTCCCTAAGCGCTCTGTCTCTATGTCCACATTTTCCCTTTTTATAAGGGCATCAGTCATATTGGATTTGGGCCCACCCTAATGACTTCGTTTTAGCTTGATCACCTCTGTAGAGACCACATATCCAAATCAGGTCAGATTCCGAGGTATTGGGGGTTAGGACTCCAACACATATCTTAATGGGAGAGATATAATTCAACACCTAACAGAATTCTTGGGACCACTGCTTCCTCTTCAGGATACATAATGAGAGCTGGCTGTGGGTTTGGCTCTGTGTCTACTTACATCGAGCTATATAAGCATCTTCCTATGTGGAATGATAGCCTTTAGCTAGGGGGAGCTTCATGAAATGCCGAGTCCCAAATGGGATGACTCTGTGATACTCTTCAAGAAACAAAGAATAAGGGCACAATTAGTATAAATCAACCAGCTTAGAGGTAATGGAGGGCTGAGCGTGAGAAAACAAAGTACCCAGACAAAGCACTCCACGTTTTCGGTAGCAGCAGGACACAGGGCCCCTCAGGGGCTCACAGAATGCTTATCCCTTCCGGACACTCTTGGAGGCAGTCTTTGCCCAGAGCAGCCTTCAACGCCTGCAGCAGAGCTTCTGGGAGTCTGCCACACATCTCAGCCCAAGTCAGACATTACCTGAAACAGCTTAGACTGTTTTAACTCCAAAACAACTTGAATGTGGTTAGCTAGGTACTTCCTAAGCCAACCTCTTGCCCCTATAATCCTTGGTCAAGGGCAAAGACAACCCACTTTGTCTCCCTTTCCCCAGGCTCCCTCTTTTCTCCTTGGCCCCCTCATCCCAGTATCTCCTACCCTTTCTTGTAGGCTTATCCCCTTATAGTTAAACACTCCACTGAATGTTATCGTTTCCTAGGATTTTGTCCTTGGCCCATCTACCTTCTCCCTTTGTACACTCCAAAGATAACCGTATTCAGTGTCATGGTTTCAACCACAGTCTATCCAGTTTCTGTATTCTCCAAGTCTGTGTCAGACAGAGCCCTGCTAAACAACTTGCCACAGTGAATGTTTTTTGTATCCTCCATTCAACCATGTCTTGTTTGTCACTATATTTCCTGGTCCCTCAGAATGAATTTATTGAATGTCATTCAATAAATATTTGCTAAATTGTGCAAGACATAATGACTCCAGGATATTTATCTTGACAGCCCTCCTGAGCTGCAGACGTCTCCTTACGTCTGCCGTCTTGTTGTTTCATAGGTGCCCATGTGTCCAAAACTGAACAGCTCTCAGTCTGGTTAGCCTCTCTCTGGATGACCCCACCGCTGCCCTGATCTCCCACACTGGAGGCTTAAGCATCCATTCTTTACTCCTCTCTCCCGCCCTCCCATCTCCAAACAATCATGAGGTCCTTCCAAATAAATCTCCTAAATATTTCTCAAATCCATTCCCTCTGTCCAGTCCACTCCCCTACTGGAATATAAGCTCCACGTAGGCAGGAATCTTTATCTGATTTGCTCACTGCAGTATCCCCAGTGCCTAGAATAGAGTCTGCCACATAATAGGTGCTCAGAAATGTTTGTTGAATGAATAAATGCCACGAACACCCTAGTTCAGAGCACACGCTATCTGTCTCAGTTATCTGTGCTACATAACAAACCTCCCCAAAACTTAGTGGTTTCAAATAACACTCATGTATTCTTTCCGATGGGTGGGCCTTAAGCTGGTCTTGCTTGGGCTCACTTATATCATTGTAGTCAGAGAGCTGCTGGGATGGCCACCTGACTAGGGAGCCCCAGCTCTCCACATTGCTTCCCACCCTCCAGCTGGCTACACTGACTTCTCTGCAGTGTGGTGGTCTCGGAGTTCCAAGACAAAGAACATGAAAACTGCGTTGCCTCTTAAGGGACAGACTTGAAAGTCACCTAAGGTCACATCTGCAGCATTCTACTGATAAAATCATGTCAGGAGGCTAGGGCAGACTCAAAGGTGTGAAGAAACAGACTCAGCCTCTGGATTGGAGGAGTGGTGATGTCATATCACAAAAGGGTGTGAACACAGGGAGGCGTGGTTCATTGGATGTCATTATGATAACGATCAACCATTATCTCCCAGTTCACAGCCTCTAATTGCCTGGGGTTGCACACACTTCAAATCTGTTTTTCACATAGCTTCCAGGACCATCGTCCTGAAGCACAAATCTGACCCGGCTGTCGTCTTCCTTCATTTTCTTCTAAAAGATAGAAGATACCAAAAAGATATCTTTTGAATAGCAAATGATTAGCTATAATTACAGCTCCATCTACCTTCCACTGACAGTACTTTGGTGCACTGGAGAAGGAAATGTAGAGACACATGCCTCCCCAGGCTGGCTCTGGTGGTAGCCCATGGGGACACTTGAACGCTCTGTGGACGGCACAGAGACACCCCCGCTGAGCATGGCATCGGCAGCCTGTGGTGATCTTACAACTTGGCCACCTCCCCATTTTGACGGTGAACTGAAATCTTACAAAAAAGGAAGTGGCGGAAGAAAAAACTAAATACAGTAGAAGGAAAATTCAGAAACAAATGGCAGGTGGTTTGAAAAATGTGAAACTTGTGGGAAGAGGGGGCGAGAAGGGGAATGAAACCAAGATCTTTTCTCCCTCCTGCTTCAGTTCTCTTCCGGTAACTAAGACACACTCTGAAGCTGCAATTTTAGAGAATGTGCACTTTCTTTATCTTTTTATTATTTAAAAAAATTTCAGTATATGGATTTTAAATGTTTTTGTTGGTTTTGTTTTTGTTTTAAAGACAGTTGATTTTTTTTAAAAGTATTTATTTAGGCTGCCCGGATCTTAGTTGCAGCATGCAGGATCTTCATTGTGGCATGCGGACTCTTAGTTGTGGCATGCATGTGGGATTTAGTTTCCCGACCAGGGATCGAACCCGGGCCCCCTGTATTAGGAGCGCAGAGTCTTACCCACTGGACCACCAGGGAAGTCCCTGGATTTTAAATGTTCGAAAGACATGGCAGGAATCTTAAATGTTTTTGCTGACAGTCTTCATAGAGCTGAGTTGCCATCGTGAGCATCTTGGGGAAATACTTCCTGAGTGCCCACCAAATGCTCCTGTGCAGTGTTTACCGGTTTTATTTCTGCACAGGCTGCGTTCTCAGAGCATTCAGCAGGAGATGATGGAGAATCCCCAGATGAGATGAAAGCAATAATGGCCTAAGATGTATCTCTGCTTATCCCATTAGTCCCGTTCATGGTGAGACGCTGTGGGATTAATGGCGGATGGATCTTGGTTACAGGGAAAGGAGAGAGTGGGCAGATGAGGGATTCAGCTCAAAATGCAGCTCCTGCAACCTTCATTCATAGGCCCCAGCACGGGGGGGTGGGGTGAGGGGCGCACTTGGAAGTTCTTAACATTCTGAACAGAATGACAGAGCGGAAGGTGTTAGCAGCTTAAGTAAAGAATGAGGTGTGGATTTAGGACAATGAGGAAACCAGAAAAGAGGATGTGCCCTGGGGACAATCGGAATGGGGCATTTGAGGCCAGGTGTCAAATATTTGAAACCTATCTACTTCCCTACTTTAACCGGCAGGATGGTGGGAGCTAGAATGTCCACTTGGTGGCCACCAAGACATAACCTTGGGGCTTCAGGAGTCTGGGACCTTGGAAGCTGAAGAAGCTGGAAGAAAACGGACATCCAGGCTAGACAGGCTGGAACTGGAGTACATACCGGCCAGCTGACTCGGCCTTCACCCCTCCCTGAGACTCGATCCTGAGATAGAGCTTTGGGAATTGGGGGTGCCAGTTCCCACCCATGGGACAAGGTTTCCTAGTGTAACCACGGTCTCTTTCTCTACCGGGCTGGGGACGAGGACTCCCTAGAGCTGTGTCCCAAGGTGCACCCCTGAAGTCCCTCATGCCTCCATTAGCAGGAAGTCCACACTTTCTCTCTCCAGGTCATCTTTCACGATATCCCAGAGCCCCAAGGGGCTTCCCCAGTGCAAAGGATCAGTCTTTTCATTCCAACCTCGTGGGAACCAGAGGTCTGATTGCTCCATCAAAGGGACTTCTTCTCAGGTGTCATTACCACTGCATGGTGAAATCATAAGGCCATCATCCCTGCAAGGTCTCGCCCACTGTAAAAAAGACCCACATCATCTTCAGCAGCCTTCAGGCTTCATAGAGGAGCGGTTCTTGGGCAGGACTGACCCTCCTCCATCTGCCCTAGAGCTGTAGCTCGTCCTTCTGTGTTTCCATAGCAGTCCTCTTTATTTATTTATTTATTTATTTATTTATTTATTTATTTATTTATTTAATGGCTCCGTTGGGTCTTCGTTGCTGCACGTGGGCTTTCTCTAGTTGCGGCGAGCGGGGGCTACTCTTTGTTGCTGTGCGCGGGCTTCTCATCACGGTGGCTTCTCTTGTTGCAGAGCACGGGCTCTAGGCACGCGGGCTTCAGTAGTTGTGACACCTACGCTCGGTAGTTGTGGCTCGCAGGCTCTAGAGCACGGGCTCAGTAGCCGTGGCACATAGGCATAGTGGCTCCATGGCATGTGAGATCTTCCCGGACCAGGGATCGAACTCGTGTCTCCTTCATTGAAAGACAGATTCTTAACCACTGAGCCACCAGGGAAGTCCTCATAACAGTCTTCTTAACCACACCTCTTTGACAGTGCTTTCCACATAGGCTTGCTATTATTTCTTTGCATATTGCGGTCATTTTGGGGTCTCAGAACTTGAATAGTGCCTGACATAAAGGATGAATGTTTGTGGAATGAATCAATGAAAGAATGTTACTTTAGGAAATATTTACAATCCCAGCTTATATTCATATAGAGCTGCAAATGGGTCAAGGAGGACTATGAAGAGTACAAGTAGGCTAAAACCTTCCAGTTCCGTAGGGGCCATCAAAAGATATTTAATTTCCTTACATTGATAATTAGAAAAACATATGTTCAAGTATTAAATAAATGGCTTCTTTGGTCCTCTGCAGTTATTGGTTCAGGTGTTTACTATGACTATGATTTTATGTGAGGAACCTGAGACCCAGGTTGGTTGAGTGACTTCCCTAAGGTAGCACAGCTAGTAAGCAGTGCAGAGAGTACTGAGACTCCTCCCCTCCAAATCTCTTTCCACAAACCACACTGCTTCCCTCTGACCTATCACATAAAATCATTGATCAATGGATGGATTCATTCATTCATTTGCTAAACTACCAGCTTGGATTTGGCACTTTTCTCAGCAAAGTAGATAAAAAGATACATAAAGTTCATAATCTGGCAGCACAGAGAGCAGCAATTCCTTCTGCCTGGTGGGTCGAGAAGGCTTTACAGAGAAGTGACATCTGAGCTGGGCCTGCCCCTCCTGATTAAGCCAATAAATCACCTTTTTGACTTAAGCCATTATGAACGATGATACGGTCAGTTGCAGCTAAGAAGTTCCTTGTGTATGCTGTATGGATGTATCAGAACTTACTGACCAACTTTGTAAGACATTGGGGTTGTTTCTGAAAGTTCAGTATTATTAACAAGATTATGAATTAACTTTTTGCATATCCGTCTTTCTGTGCATGTCCTACAGGGTCAGAGGTTATATCTTTGATCCCTTTACCTTATTGCCTTCCAGAAAGATTTATCAATTACTCTTCCACCATAAGGTAAAAGAATGCCAGTTTCTCCCCAGCAAGCTGCCTCCTAATTGCAAGGCTCTGTATTAGGATCAAGATAATAGGCATAACATACTTTACAAATAGTTATTAAATTTTTATTCATTATAAAACAGAGCTTTTCTCTTAAGAAGGGAAACTCTCATTTATTGAGTGCTTCCAATGTTCCAGATACTGCACTAGGAACTATGCATTATGCTTTTTAAACTTCACAGGCCTTTGAGAAAAGGATAATTATTATCCCCACTTTTACAGATGAGAAAACAGGCTTATAGAAGTGAAGCAATTTATCCAAGGTCAAATGCAAAGCCAGCATTGGAACCCAGGTCAGTCTGATTGCAGACCCTCACTTATCACTGCTTATGTGCAAGTATGGAATAGTGGGCGTGTCAGACATACACACAGCTAACAATACTACCTGGCAAAGTTAGATAACAGGCAAGTTAAACAGATGGATAACAAGCTAAGTTTGTGTCCTTTCTAGGATGACTCAACCCCGGCTCTATGACGGCAGTTGAAAGCGAAGAAATAAGCAGGCTGGGAGATAATACTTTCCCAAGATTCCCCTCAATTTTCTTTTCCACCGGTAGACACACCCCTAACTCATCCTGAGCATCCCTCACTAAAGACAAGGCTGGATGATCCAGAACCTCTTTCATCTCATCCCCAGTAAAATTCCTTAGTTCATATAAAATCTTAAAAGGTTTTAAGGTTCCTAATTTATTCTTAACAGCGGTCAATTAATACACAGTTGTTAGCCCAGTAAAGATCAGTTTTCCTCTCTCGTCCCCTTGTATTTTTATTAAAATAAAAGAGCTTCACCTCATTATAAAAGTAATTCATTTTTAAAATTATTTATTTATTTATTTATTTGGTTGGACTGGGTCTTAATTGCTGCAGGTGGGCTCCTTAGTTGCGGCTCACTGGCTCCTTAGTTGTGGCATGCGAACTCAGTCGCGGCATGCATGTGAGATCTAGTTCCCTGACCAGGGATCGAACCTGGGCCCCCTGCTTCGGGCGTGCGGAGTCTTATCCACTTCGCCACCAAGGAAGTCCCGAAATTCATTTTTATGCTACCACAAAATGAAAACGTGAGTCAAATATACCAGAGGCAAATACATTTCTCTCTTAGCACCTATTAGGTTGCTTTGCAGACTGTGCACAGACTGGTTTCCAGCCTCCCAGGGGCTCAGGTACCCAAGTCCCAAGCTATGGCTCTCAGTTAACACAAATAAGTCTTATCAGACTGGGGCCTGAGGCCTTGGACACACCTGCCCCACTCCCATGTCAGCTCTGTGGGGCAAGGTGGAGTGAGCTGGCTGGACACTGCCAGGACGACGTGAGACCTTGTAGCTTCCTGGGAAAGGGAGACAGGGACTCTGCCACTTTACTACATTTATGGCCTTAGACTAGCTTCTAATTTGTTTCCTCATCGGCAAAATGGTGATGAATGTCCTTCTCAGGGCTTTTGTGGGGATTATGTGAGATAATGTATATGAAACTCTTAGCCCCATAAGAAATCTCTTTGCACTCTACCTGGCACAGGCAGTGCTCAAAACATAGGCATTCTGAGTGGCTTCACACTGAGAACAAGAAGAGAAAAGATGTCCATTGTGACCGCCATCTTGAAAACTCCAAGAGCTATGCCTCCCCATCCCCTTGGTTCCATATTCCTCTGACCTTTGGGGAGAGGAAAGCAATAATGGAGGAGACCACAGCACCCCTGTTAGCAGTCTCCCTGCCTTCGTTGTAGATTTAACCACTGTGCCCTACCTCAGCTGCATATTTTTAGCTATTACCCCTGTTCCCCTTCTTACTTGGCCTCTTGCACAGTTATTGCATGAAGAACACTTGGAGCTGCAGGATTTAAGATAAAGAATGAAAATGATGAAAAAAAAACGCAAAAAAAACAACAAAAAAAGAAAATGATGAATTCATATCATTTGCACATAAAAAGCACCTGCTTTCATCAAAGCAGAAGGTAAAAGAACATTTCTAATCTGCTTCAAATTATTTGAAGTCCCGTTCTTATAACCATAATAGGCAAAAGATTTGCTTATAGTTCTTTGATCATGTTCTACTCTATTTTAAATCAGCATTTCTCAAAGCATGCCCTATGAAATACCTTTTCTGAAGAATATTAGGGGTTAACACAACATTAAAAAGAATCCCTCGCTAGTAAAATATAAGAAAAGGCGGGCTCAACAAAATTTAAATTGTAGGACCTCTCAGAGCTGTGAAATGATACTGCACATGTCTAAGGGGCGTCGTGGCATGCAATATTTTCCAAATTAGAATGCAAGCTCTGTTTGCAAGAAACATGTCATAGGACTCGTGTTCTTCTAGATCCACTTTGGAAAACAGCTATCAACCCAAGGAAGATGAAACCACATTTACTGATGGTCCTATCAAATGAAAAGTGGAAGTAAAGCTGAAAATGACATACATGGGGACAGCCAGAGAATCTGTCCTTCTGTTGCCAGGAGGATCCTTAAGAGAGAGGAGAGGACAGTGGTTATTGATGGACCAGCCAGTCAAATGGGGGCAGCAAGTTCTGGGGACAAAGCAGCACAAATGTAGAGAACTTTTCTGGTTCTTGTTGTGGAAAGGGAAAATAAAGTGTGCCTAAACAGAGTATATGTCATGTCAACACGGCGGAGGGGGGAGGGGGCAGAGAGGTGTGTGTATGTGTGTGGGGTACATTCCTCTCTTTACCTTTTTGGAAATACAGTAGAACTGTGCAAAGAAATTAAGCCAGTGTCATAAATTATTAAATAAAGGCCCAATTACGTATTTCTGAAACAGTATACAAACATCACAACATGTTTAACCACATGGAAAACGAAAAAGAAAGCTATGAGTTCTTCACTTTTGCCTTGTTTAGACTTCTCACTGCTGAATCCAAGTAGCTTGTACCTCTCCCCCAAGCCCCTCCACGTTTCGGTCAGGCTATGTACTTAGCCACTGAGATTATCCCCACCTGTGTGTCTCATCCCAATCTCAGATAAGGTATACCATTTTGTTCAGGACTATTTCACTTGCTTCTGGCAACAAACAAAATGAAATGTATAAACAAAGCCTGGCTTGGACAAAAATAGAATTTATGGGGTCACCTAACTGAAAAGTTTAGACGAGTCTGGTTTCAGGCACAGCTTTGAGAGGACCTCAAACAAGGTGATCAAAGGCCCAGGTACTCTTTCCATCTTTTGGCTCTACTGCCTTGCGTGTTGACTTCATACTCGAGCTCCGTAGCATGGCAAGATGGCTGCAGTTCTTCCTCGCGCTCCTCCAATCCCAAGTCCGGTAGATAGAGTGGTCTCACACCCAGAAGTCCTTGCAATGGTGAATCTCATGGGCTCTAATTGGGTCCAGTCCCTGGGCCTAGGGAATGGGATGCTCTGACCGGCTTAGGTCTAGGTTACATGATCCACCATTGCAACCAGAGCACAGGATGAGCTTGGGGAAGGAGCTGATTTCCCAGAGGAAAATCGGTGCTCTATTAAATTACCCAGAGAAGGTGAATGGCTGCTGGGGGGCACAAATGAGAGACCTTCACCATGTCAGGCTTGAGAGGTCATTTAGTGCTACAGTCTGAATGTTTGTGTCCCCCCAGAATTCATATGTTGAAATCCTAGCTTCCGAAGATGATGGTAATAGGAGGTGGGGCTTTGGGGAGCTGCTTAAGTCATAAGGGCAGAGCTCTCCTGAATGGGATTAGTGCTTTTATAAGAGTCTTCAGAGAGATCCCTAGCTTCTTCCACCATGTGAGGACACAGTAAGAAGTAGGCAGTCTGCAACCCAAGAGAGGGCTTTCCTTTGCCAAATACAACCATGGTGGCACCATGATCTTGAACTTCCCGCCTCCAGAACTGTGAGAAGTAAATTTCTGTTGCTTATAAACCACCTAGTCTGTAGTATTTTGTTATAGCAGCCCAAACGGACTAAGGCGTTTAGTGTACAGGTGGTCCCAGATTTATGATGGTTTGACTTAGGACTTTTCAACGTTACAATAGTGGCACCTTCTCAGCTCCGGGTCTACATCTCTCTGGCTCCCCTAGTCAGTGTCTAATCCCCAGGTTCTGAGAGAAGAATCTGATTGGTCCAGTTCATCTGATCCTGCTAGGCCAAAGGGGAATTATTTGTTTAGGGTTTTCCTCTCTGTTGACTATAAATGTCCAAAGGAAAGAGACTTGAGGCTCTTGTTCACCACTGTATCCCCAATATTTGTCACAGAGCTTGACGTGTGGTTGGTCCTCAAAAGATAATTGCTACATGAATGGATGGCCAGTTTATGGAAGGATTGCCTTCATTTTTCAGGCTATGGGCATAAGTGACAGTGGGCCCAAGAGGGCAACAAGGGCCCTGGACACAGGCAGCATCCTTTGCAGGGCCAGTAGGCATAAGGCGCAGTGACTGCCATCTCTAGTGTCTGTAAGATCATTAGAACATCACTGAGTTGCTGGCTTAGACTTGGTGGCTACAAAGCACAGATCTAAATGTTGGGTTTAATTTTAGCAACTATCTTCAGCTTAGGTTTTTCCTATACAAGCATTCCTATCTGCTCCTTGGCTGACCGTCCTCTCCATCCAAAATTTTATGCATTTTTCATTAATGCTTATTTTAATGGCCCATTGCCTCTGTGTCTTTGTGAAGTTCCCTATACCTTCAAAAAGTTATGTCTTAACAATATAATAACAGTCATAAATGATAGCGTGGAAACAGATGGTTCACGGCCACGAAGGTCTGGCCCCAGAGGCACTGCCTGGCTTGAGGGCACGTGAGAATGACTCTATACTCCAGGCCCTGAAGGAGAGCAAGGGCTGTTGCCTTCCTACGCCTGAAGAGGGCTTTGGGCTCTGCAGGTCAAATCTGATGGAAACAGAGTAAACAGGATCTCTGGTCAAACTAGTAGTGAGAGTAGAGGCAGGTACTTTCTCATTTTAATACAGTTGTCTCCTTCTATCTGATCTTTAGAATATTCTAAAACCTTCAGCTTTATCTTTCAACCACACTTCTGGGGGTTCATTACAGGATTAGCCAGGCTGATACACATAATGGCTGGTGTGAATTTTGTGGCTGGGACGATGTCCTGGATGCTCTTGTTCCGTGCCAGGGATATTCTGGATCCAGCCTTCATCTCGCGAGGTAGCTCCTGTCTCCCCCTACCCCAGACTCCCCAGCTCACGAGCATCCCTCCCTTTCATCCCACTTCTGCTCATAATCTGTGCCTCCCCAGCCTCCCCTGTCTGCCTTGCACCCTCTAGGAGTGTGTAATAGGGTCCCCCTTAGAAGTTCCCTGGCCATTGGTGACACAGGGTATTGTGCTGTCCCTGTAGCTTTCAGAGGAGCCTTGGAGAGATGGGCATCCCTATCCCTCCATCCCATTTACTTCCTACTGGCAGCACAGCATGTAGATAGATACGCTGGGCTCCCCACACCCACACTGTCCCGTTGCCTTGGCAACAAGATTGAGAAAGTTGGGTTTCCTGGTATCCAAGGTTACACTGTGTTCAGACAACTGCTACCTACTACATGGACATATGGGTCTACGGTTGGCTCGATGAGAGGAAGATTTAACTGTATACAGGTATAAACAGGTGACACAGCAAATCTGAGTCTGATCACGAGATTCCCTTTCATTTGTAAAACTAGAGCTCAGGGTTATAACCAGGAACATTTTGCAGTGTTTCATGTGACCTTCCTCAGTCAACAGAGAGAGCTTTCTCCCTAGGAGTAAGGAAAGTGTGTTCTTAAAGGCAGGGAGGAGAACTGAGGAGAGGGTGGATGGAGAGAGAGGATGAATGTTTTTATTACTTTGTATTCAGTAACGTTAACTTACAAAAGAAGAAGAGATGGGGACATCTTAGTGCGGTATAGTTCATAGTCCTGGGTGCTGTTTCTGGGGTCCCACAGACCATCTCCCCCAAGATAGCCAAGGTCAAGCTTGTAGTTCAAGGGACACACAGCTCACTCCAGATACTGGCATCTGAGCAGAAGCGGCAGGCCCTCAACCCACAGTCCTCTGGTGCTTGGCCCTGAGCCGTCCTCCCAGCTCTCTCCTGCAGCCCAGGAGGAGAGCCTGGGCCCCGGCTCCGCTCTGCCTGTGGCCTCTCGGCCCAGCTCAGCTGCACAGCTTTCTCAGCCGGGCACAGGTTCTCAGGCGCTCGGGTACAGGGCACCTGGCTCCCTGCTCAGTTCACAGCAGAGCAGTTTCACAGGCATCACATATGATCTTGCAAAAATTCAAGGGGGAGGAAGGTATTCTCAGGCTCATTTGGCAAGTGGGCAAACAGGGCAGCCCTCTTGTTAGCTTGGAGCCTCGGCTGGACCTTGCTGCCCCGGGTTCTGAGGCCTGGGATCTCCTCTCTCCGGGAGATCCCATAACCTGGGAATGTGGTCCTGCCAAAGCCATATTTGCCATCCAGTTGCAAAGGAGACTTGGCATATCCCTTCTACCTGGGGTAGAATTTTTCTTTCAGAGAAACTGGAAGAAATTAAAATGATTCCATCAGCTCTAGTAGTATAGTTCTCAATAAATAGTTTATAGCCACAGTGATTATATTTCCAGACTCAAAAAATAAGACATGTGGTCTCACCAAGGATTCTTGCTAATTTCTCTGAATTTGGTTTTATGAAAAAGAAAGCTCATAAAATTGAAATCTCACTGAGCTATGCATTTAAACAATTGCACTCAGTAGAAAAAATAAAATGACTTCGATCAGGATTATCTCAGGAAGTTTGGGACAATGTTGGCTGTATTTATGATGCTATGTGGTATATAGCCATACTTAACTTAGTTTTTAAATTCTCTGAGGGAGATTAAAGTGATTTGTGAACGACTTCTAGGTATCCTTTTGTGAATATTGAAATTGAGTTCAGTAGAAATTGGTTACTTACTAGGCTTCTTCAAAGAAACCTGGCAGAATTAATATTTAAGAGAACTGTAGAATTCTGATTGTTAATTATACCTTTTTAAAAATTCAGATTAGGAAATTAGTAAAGTTGACCATTCAAACTTGAAACACAAATGTGATCTTTGATTTATGTCATGATACATTGTCAAGGCTTTTAAATGAAATTTTATCCTAGTTTTCAGTTTTTTTTTTTTTTTTTTTTTTTCTGGTTTCCTCTCAAGGAAGTTTCGGAAGGATTTAATAAACATCTAAGTCAGGTAAGTGTCCGGAATTTCTAAGAATGAGGTTGTAAATTCTTTGGCACCAGAGCTCTCCTTAGAAGGAAGGCTGGTGATGGCAATGGGCCAACAACTTTATTTTATGACAATTAGAAATAGTGAGATTTTATTATTAACCTGATTAAGCTCTGCTCCAGAAACACCGGCAGTCACATATTTCTTATAGGTTTTAAAATTAATAAAAACCTAATTGCAGTATAATTTTATGACATTTCTATATTGCTTATAAAACTATAATTATATAAATATGAAAATAGGCTTCATTATTTGAGTTCTCTCATTTTATGCAGCTCTTGGAAGAATTCATCCTCCAATATAACACTAAACACTTTTAAGCTGCCTATTTTACAACATCAACAAAATTAAGCTTCCTGTTTTTCTTAACCTAGACTATTTTGCAAAAAGCCATTCTTAAGATTTTTTTTTTTTTTTTTTTTTTGGCTGTATGCGGGCCTCTCACTGTTGTGGCCTCTCCCGTTGCGGAGCACAGGCTCCAGACGCGCAGGCTCAGCGGCCATGGCTCACGGGCCCAGCCCCTCTGCGGCATGTGGGATCTTCCCGGACCGGGGCACGAACCCGCGTCCCCTGCATCGGCAGGCGGACTCTCAACAACTGCGCCACCAGGGAAGCCCCAAGAAGCCATTCTTAAGCTTTAATAAGTGTTTTACAGCTTTAAAGGGAATGTAAGTAAACAGAGTCACATGATAATTTTTTAAAATAAGTTTTGCGGGACTTCCCTGGTGGTCCAGTGGTTAAGACTCCGTGCTTCCACTGCAGGGGGCACGGGTTCAATCTCTGGTCAGAGAACTGGGATCCCGCATGCTGTGCTGCGTGGCCAATTGAAAAAAAAAAAATGAGATTTGCATTCTCTCTGCAGGTGACTATAAAAAAATGTTTTTTAAAAAAACAAAATGAAAACTCAGAAACATAACAAATGTCATGGACGCTAAAGCTCTACAGTGCTTTCCCACCTTTATATACACGTTTGTTCTTGCTTGACCTTTAAAATTGTAAATTACCAACTGCCATGTCCAGTGTCGTTCATGACCACGTGTCCAGGAACTTAATTTTCTTCCACTTTGGAGATGCCCTGTGTGAAGCTTATTTACATACATATTCAGAACTCGCAAGGTGCACACGGCTACATTTTACAAAGATAGTCGCACCTCCCTTGCATCTGACTGGTGTTACCTGTTCCAAATGTGAACAGGTGAGACACGTGGTCTTTTCCAGGTCTGGGGTGATGAGACTTTAGTAACTACGCACCAGAGAGAAACCTGGTACCAAATGTATCCAGGTGGAATCGGATTCTAAAAACAGCCACCAGATTTGCCTGGAATTGACTCTGATAACACACAACCAGCTGCAGTTAAAATGGGTCCCAGACACAGTTTGTGTTACAGAAGTGGCCAGGTTTGGGCACTGCAGCAACATCTTCCTTTTTCCCTTTTCTCCTCCTCGCTTTATCTCTTGGCCACACCAAAGGCTCTACACCAGCATCACTGGGCCTCTGTTTGGCTGCCCACCCAGCAAAGTCAGCGGGGCTGCCTATTCTTGTGTTTTCCCTCCATCTGCACAGAAACAACCCTCCTCCTAGCCTCTAAATCAAGATTCATGCCGTGGGCAGCAGCTTTTGCTAATAGAACTTGAAGGATGAAAGAGAAAACAGAATTGAGTTGCCTTTTGGGAGGTTAATTGAAATTAATCCTGGATGGAATGAACGGCTTGAATGTCACGGCTCTCCTCTTCCCCGGCCCAGCCCTCTCCTGCCCCACACTCTGTCCCCAAGGCTGTGACACCTGGCTCCCGACACACAGTCCTAATGCCAGCTTCCCTCCAGAGCCTCTGCATAGCACAACATTCTCTCCAGTCCAGCCAGTCATTTGTGAGTTCAACACATTTACTGGTTTTTCCTATGGGCCAGGCATTGCGCGGGGGAGGCAAGGATCCATTCATTCAATCAATCAGTTATCAATATTTGTTAAACCACTCTTATGTGCTCTAGGCGCCAATTATACAGCAGAAAACCGAACAGCCTTCATGGAGTTTATAATCTACAGGGAAGGTGGTGGAGACAGAGGAACAAATTACACACATAAATGTATACTACGTTAGAGAACTGCCTGAAGAGAAACACAGCCGGAAGAGGGATGGGGCATCGGGAAGGCCGCACTGTAATGACTTAAATGAAGACCTGTGGGAGGGGAGGGAGCATGCCATGTAGACATCTGGGGCAGAGCTGTCTAGACAGAGGAAAAGCCACGCAAAGGCCCTGAGGCAGAAGGTGCTTGGCGAGATCAGAAAGGAGTCAGTAACGTGGCAAGGGCTGCGTTTGTGAGGGGGGCAGTCGTAGGAGATGAGATCAGAGAAATAAAGGGTGGGGGTAGGTCACATAGGTCTTATAAGAACTTTAACTTCACCTCTGAGTGAAATGGGGGCCGCTTGGGGGTTCAGGGCAAAGGAGGGACAGATTTGCTGTGGTGACACTCGGCTGGTTGGGGAGGGGGAACAGGGCCCTCCCTGAAGGGCAGAAGCTGGGCCACTGCAGTGACACAAGGGAGAGGTGACGGAGGAGGGGGTGGCGGTGGTGAGAAGCGCCCTAAGTCTGGGTAGATTTTGAAAATAGAGCTCACGGGATTCGCTATGGATCGGATATGGGACGTGGGAAAAAAGAGGGGAGGTATGACTAAGATTTTAGGCCTGAAAGCTGAGAAATAAGACTGAGACACCATACCTGCCCCAGAAGAGCCCACAGTCTAACGAGAGCCTCACGTGCTGGGGGACAGCTTGCGCAGGACACCAGGGAGGGGTCTGGGTGGGCACAGAGTAGGCACTGAGCTGAGCTGTGAGGGAGGAGCAGGGTTGTGCCAGGCTGGCAAGATGCGGAGTGGAGTCCAAGCTGAAACCCCACAGGAGGGCAGGGAGTTCCGGGATCCCTGGGTCAAGTCCAGCACACTGGGCCAGCAAGCAAGTGGCCTCCCATGACTTTGAAGCCAGTGTGGCTTCAATGTTGCCAGAACGAGCCACGAGTCCTTCCCACCTCCTCCTCCCCTGGCAGCTTGTCATGGCTGGGAAAGCTAGATCCCCATCTTCACCATGTCCTTTGCAGGTTGGAGGGACCAGATGACACGGTTCTGGCCGATGTCACGTAAGCTTATATCTGGCTGGGGTTTGCAGGGGAAACGTGCTTTGCTCTCTTAATGAAGGTGACAGCCGTGGCTGCTGGTGAGGAACTCATATTCCTGTATTCTTGTCCTGTGTTCCTCTAACACAGACGTGATGTGGAGTTGCAGCAAACAGCCTGCAGCCTTGAGACAGTAAACCCACCTGCAAGGAGGGAAGTGGGAAGCTGGAAAGAGAATGAGACTTGATGAGGGTGAGCTACTGCTCCAGCTCTGATCGCCTACGTCCAGACCGCTCGTATGTAAGATGACGAAAGGTCTTTGCTTGCTTAAGTCTCTGTAAGTCAGATGTTCTTGAAGTGTCCCAAGGATTCCTGAGTCATGGGGTCAGAGCCTTGCAGATCCTGCTGGGCTGCTCAGACTTGTGGGCAGTGGGGAATCGCCGAAGGGATTATAGGGGAATGACGTGATCTGCTTTTTATTTTAGAAAAATCCCTCTGGCAGCAACATGGAGCTGCATTAGAGGTTGGAGGCAGGGAGGCCCAGGAGGAGGCTGCCTCACCCAATCAGCAGAGCTTAAGGTGGGGGCAGCGAGGGGTGCTTCTCACAGTCCTGTTGGCCTGTCCCCTCCGGCCCTCTGCTCTCCCTTCGTGCAGGGCCTCCCCGCAGGCTCCCACCGCAGCCAACCTCGCAGGAGGCTGTGTCTGCCTTCCCTTTCCCCTCGTGACCCTTCCCGAGTTCTGGCCTCATCCACCCACAATTGTGACTATGTCCTGCTAAGAGTTCGGAGGGCTGGATTCTAGCCCAGGCCCTGCTTCTATCGTGCTGAGGAGCCTCGGACAGACTACTTTAACCTCTGCAGGCTGGGTTCCTTTACTCTAAGATCAGGGTGTAGAAATAGAGGGTCCCGTGCTGCTCTAACAGTCTCTAATCCGGAGACATCTGGCCCTAACAAGCAGGCAGACGGGTGGCTGCTGGGCTAGGGGGCAGCCCCTGGAGGCTGACCATCTCCAGACAGTGTCCTCTACTCTACATCATGGGGCCTGAAGACCCACCAATAGTCATGTTCTTCCTTTGGGTCCTGAAGACCTTAAGCCTTTCCGTACGCTCCGGCCGATGTGCATATACCCCTGGAGGGGGGCTCCCTTTAACCTTCATCTACTAGCTGGAGATGGGGAGGAAACAGAGGGACTTGACAAGAATCTATAAAACTTTCCTACTACGAAAGGAAGCCGGGGGCAGGAAGGGGAGAGAGGACTGATTTGAAAGGTCCAGAGCCAGACTATCCTTGCTTAGATAGTGGGACTGTCCTCCCACTGCCTATGGCTTAGTCCCACTGTGACTCTCTCTGAACTGTATAGACTAGACAATGTGTAGTCTATTCCCTTGGAAAAACCCCAGCCTAAAACCACGTGGCCCCAAGAAACTTCTGGTCGGTAAAGGAGATGTGCCGTAGTTTCCAGGTGCCCACTGCTCTTCCATCCTGGAGTTGTGCCTCCACTATGACTAAATGATTCTCTAAGCTCACATATGGCTTCATTTCCTAAATATTGTAGGGTCAACTATCAAACTAGTTGCCTTTCTCGAAGAGACCAAATACTAAAGGCCATGTCAAAATGCCAAGAAGCTGTGCATTTTGGTACATTCTTTTTCCCCTGAACTGTTGAAGGGGATTATATAATAACCGCTACCTATGTGCATGGGTGTGCATGGATAGGTGTAAACTGTCACTGCATTTTTAGCTGAAAGATGCTATTCTCGTTCCATTCCAATGCTGTCTCCCTGTTAACTTTCTCTTTTTTTACATGTATTATTAGCTATTGCAGTAGCTTTTATTTTGGATTTTACTAGTAATAGGAAAAGCATTTGGCTTTATTTTTTAATCTCCTAAAACTTTGAGTACTAAAATTTGCATTTAAATGAAGAAAATGAGTTTCACTTTCTTTTAGGTTGATGGTTTCAAAATTTTGGTCTTGTACCCCAATCAGTAAAAAGATGTTTTAGCATGAAAAAAAAAAGGGGGCATGAGTTATGCCTCATATCCTGCCGTCTCTCCATCATCAGCCAGCCATCCCCACGTCTTCTCAGTCAACTCCGTGACTCAGTTCTTGAGTCCACTTCTTATCACCACCTCCACTCCCAACTGGCCTCTCCTCATAGATGACAACTTGCCCATTTCTTTTCAAGGCCTTGGGACATCTGCCAAATGTTTGTTTATATTGTTAAAGAGAGAGGTTATATGAGATACTGGAAGGTGGTAGATTTTTTTGCTCTGAATAATTCCATACCCTGTTCCCCCGCCACATATGCCCTCCAGGTCTCCCAGACCCATCAGGTAGTGATGTGACGGTGTGGTCTGGGGTTACCTGTGAAGAGGCTTTAGTCCCGGGTGGAGCCAGAGGTGTGGAGAGCCTGTGTGCTCGAAGCTGGAAGACTCTTAACCTCGGCAGCTCCTCCTAGGCTTCTCTAAGTACCGTCTGTGTATGTAGGGGAAGCAGGAGAGGGGCAAGAAGAAATTCTAATCTCTGCCCTTTCTCACTGAAGTAGTTTCTAGGCTGCACAACAAACTACCATAAACTTAGCAGTTTAAAACAACACCCACTTATCATCTGGGAGTTTCTGTGGGTTAGGAGTCTGGACACCATGTAGCCAGGCTCTGGGCTCAGGGCTCACCAGGCTGAGATCAAGACAGTCAGCTGGGGCTGTGATCTCATCTGGAGCTGGGGATACTCTCCCAAGCTCGTTCAGTTTGTTGGCAGAATTCAGTTCTTGGGGTTGTAGGACTGAGGTTTCTGCCTTCTTGAGGCTCTCAGCTAGGGTGGCTCTAAGCTCCTAGTGGCCTGTCTCAGGTCCTAGGCAACAGGCCCCATATGCAGTCCTCAACATGGCAGCATGCTTCCCTCTCTGAGGCCAGCAGGACAAATCTGTCTTGCCTATCTGCTAAGATGGAGTTGCATGTAACCAAAGTAATCCCAGAATGACTATCCCAACACATTCCCAGGTTCCGCTCACAGAAGAGAAGGGGGTCAGACGGGGCTGGGGAATTCTGACTCCTCTAAACCCATTGTCCTCCCTACCTCTTCTTTCCCCTGTTCTCTGCACTCTTTTGGGACTTAATCTCTATGTACTTCCTGCCTCTAGAAACATGTGAGTCATATTCTAGGATAGGAGTTTTATTGTCAAAAGGGAATTTTAAGTGAATCAAAGGATTTCAGATAGACCTGAATCTGGGACTTCCCTGGTGGCTCAGTGGTTAAGAATCTGCCTGCCAATGCAGGGAACATGGGTTCGAGCTCTGGTCCGGGAAGATCCCACCTGCCGCAGCGCAACAAAGCCCATGCACCACAACTACTGAGCCTGCACTCTAGAGCCCGCGAGCCACAACTACTGAACCTGCATGCCACAACTACTGAAGCCTGCGTGCCTAGAGCCCATGCTCTGCAACAAGAGAAGCCACTGCAATGAGAAGCCCGCGCACCTCAACGAAAACCCAACGCAGCCAAAATAAATAAATAAATTTATAAAAACACCCAAAAAACAAATAGACCTGAACCTCCCTCACTGGCTAATCTGAAGTCTACCAGATTTATTTTCCGCACCATAGTATTTACTGCGTTCTAGGTACTGCTGTTAAATGCTTTATATAGGTACATGATTTTATTGAATCCCCTCAACATCTTTATGAGGGGAGCATTGGTGCCCCATTTTACAGACGAAGAACCTGAGACTCAAAATGAGTCCCCCAGGTAGCAAGCAGAGGAGGTCAGTCTGTTCATCTTGCCTCTGGCTATCACCTCACTAGGGGGCGTGTGGAGGGGGTGCGGTGAGGAACAACAAAGGCACCTCTTGGAATGACATACCTCCTTGCATTAAACAGGAGACTACCCCGGCTTGCGAAGCCATACTCGTCTGGTGCATCAGACGGCCCCCCTTGGCCTCTCTCTTTGTGACTGATGGGGTCTGACATTTTCAAATTAGCCTTCAGGCATCTTCATTAGAAGCACAACTTTGAGTAAGAGAAGATTAATTTTAAACCTCAAGAATCAGAAAGAAGAGATTGTGTGGGGGTTAAACCTGAGGCAGAGCTTCCAGCTTTCAGGACTTGCATGCATTCTGGCTAGAAATCAATGGAGCATGAAACAGAAATGCTGAGTGACCCCCCCAAGCAAAGCGCACCCCTTCCTTGGGCCAATCGCCCAGGCCTCCGCACCGGCCAATGACGCCTGGCATCGCTTCTTCAGGATTTAGCTCTTGATTGGTTGCGGCCAGGCTTTTGACCAAAGCTTTCAAATGAGACAGGAAGCTACTGGCACAAAATGGCCATATCAATTTGTTTTAGAATCTTTGTCTACACTTGTCGACCAAGAGAGCACCACGGAAAGCCTGGTGAACATATAAGGGAAGCAACTTAGCACAGCGATAAAGACCACAGACGTTGGCCCAGCTTCTGTGTCTAAACCCCTGCTTTCCTGTTTGATAGTTGTTTGACTTAGGGAAGTATTTTTTTAAATGGTACAACTTTATTTCATTCACTGTTACACTGCTACAAGTTAAATATAATTGAGTAGTGATCTTTTTCTTTTTATTGAGGTATAATTGACATATAACATTATATTAGTTTCAACATAGTGATTCAGTGTTTGTATATGTTGCAAAATGATCACCGTGATAAGTTTTGTTAACATCCATCACATACAGAGTAACGATTTTTTTTTTTTGATGAGAACTTTTAAGACCTACTCTCTTAGCAACTGTCAAATATACAATTTAACAGTATTAACTATAGTCCCCGTGCTGTACATTACATCCCCATTTAGCGAAGGTTTTTTTTACCCTCTTTGAGCCTCAGTTTTCTTATCTGTAAGCTGGGCACATGAATACCTGCCTCTGAGGGAATTTAAATGAGATACTAAATCGCCTAGCCCTCGGTATTTGTTTGATAAGGGACATCTCTTGTTACATTGCTTTTGCAGCTGATACTTTCCTGCTCTGAACTGTCTGCCAAATTCTAGCAGAGTTACCTCCATGCCCCAGTGGCAGCTTAGTCAAGTTGCAAGCAGGAAATGTCACATCTCCTAAGAAACCTTCTTTTAGGTGAAGCTCCTAACCAAGCCTGGTCGCGTCAGAGAAGCTTCTGGTAGGAGAGGAGGCTCAGAGATACACTGATGGACGCACAGGAGTCAGCAGAAGAAAAGAGTGCAGAAAGGGGCTCCAGGAAGAAGGAGCAGCACGTGCAAAGGCCCGGAGGAGGTGAGACATGGCGCATCCCCTGTGCTCTCTGGTTTGTTATTGCTGAAAATTAAGTCCTTTGTGTTTTACCTGCCCTGATGTCTAGAAGAATGCGTGTAGGAGTTTAAAACACATGCAAGTGTCACCATCTGTATCACTTAGAGATTTAAGTGCTTGGAAAAGTTTATGTGTATGTGAGCAAGACACACACATACACACAGAGTTAAACACAATTACTTTAAGGCAACATCCTCCAGAAGTTCAGTGATTCCAGTCTCAGGAGTCAGAATGTATTTTATAAACTGTGACCTGGAGGAAGCAAGCCAACTGACTCTTTGATGCAGGTGCACTTGCATCAAAGGAACAGGAACAAAACTTCCACTGCATTTTATTTATTTATTGGCCACGCTGTGCAGCACGCGGGTTCTTAGTTTTCTGCCCAGGGATCAAACCGGTGCTCCCTGGATTGGGAGTGCAGAGTCTTAACCACTGGACCACCGGGGAAGTCGCTCCACTGCATTTTAAAGTAGCAAACCCAAGATCCAGGCCCTGTGGACAGCACTTTACCTGCGTGATGCAGCTATGCTACTGTCTTTATCCATTTTCCCTAACTCAGTCTGCAGGCTGTTTCCTTTCCTGTGGACGCAGAACGTTTCACGGGGAAGAGCATGCCTGAGTCGGCAACTGGGGCTTCTGCCTGTTTGTTTGTTGCTCTTGTTGTTTTTGAAGACTGAATGGAGGCTTTTTGTACCCGTGGCCTTGTAACCTGGAAAGGACAGGGACCAAAGGACTGTTCACACTGGTGAAGAGGACAGGATGCTCTCAGTCTTGGGACATTGCAGCTTTCCTTTCCGACTCTTTGATTTCATCCCTATATCGTATTCACCTTTGTTTGCATCCTGTCTCTTTCAAACTATGCCATAGAATGACATCATCTGAAAACAAATGTATCTTCCCCTAGATCTCCTGAAACAGAAAGAACAAAGGAAAGAAAGAGGTAGAAAGTCCTCACGTCAGCCAAGTGAAAACCAGGGCAATGTCACTGTTCTTGGGCCTCCAGGTACTGTAACTTACAAGCAAATACAGCTGCAAAAGAAATCACAGACAACCGCATCCTCAGGGCCCGGATCAGGCCCTCCTGGCAGGGTCAGGCCTGTGGCCAGCCAGCCCAGCCCGCCTGCCCCTCTCTCCTTGCACCGTTCTGAAGCTTGGTTTTCTGCTACATTTTTACCCGCTTCTCCCTGGAGTCTGCTGTTCACACACAAGGGTTACTACGGTAATAGAAAAATCCCTGTTGTGTTAGAAATTTTGTAAAATATAATTCAGGAAGAAGCATGAAACTGGTGTGTTTATCTTTTTATGGGAATGGGAGCCTGGATGCTGAGTTTCCAGGGTCATTGCCTGGGCCGCTGGACCAGAATGGACTGTCAGGCCCGGGTGAACCAGAAATGGCTTAGAGGAGAGCAGGGGACAACAGCCCTGGCCCTCACTCCTCTCGGTAAACTGTCAGCCTCCGGGTGTGCTCATCAGGCCTGTACCTGAGAAATCTTTGCGGGTGAATAAATGAGCACGGGACCTTGCTTTCTGTTCGTCCCCTTGCTTTCTTTCTCCCCTGAAGAGTTGTATCGGGGGAGGAGGCTGGACGGAGAGCCTCCTGATACCAGGGCCTGAAGCGTATTTGGGCTTTGCCCCCTCTTCCCCGGCTCCTCATCTGGCCCCCATTCTAGGCTCAGTGGACTCTTGATAAATGCTTATGTTGACTTACTCCACAGCACTGGAGACCAGGAGAGAAGGTTTCAGCAGTGCTGTGAAGGGAGTTAGGTAAACGCACAGCCTCCTCTGCAGAGACCTGTCTGAGCGGAGCTCCTGGGATGAGAGGAGCTTTGGGTTATCGGTTATCGCGTGAGTCTGAAGACATCGCTCCACAGAGGCTGGGAAAGTGACCACCGTCTCCTTCCCCAGGCAACCCAGGGCAGTTCCAGATGACTCTATTATGCAAAACATTTCTGTGACTCCTGACAGGACCCACCACCATATCTCCTCCACCCCAGTCCCCCCACCCTTTCCCCGTTTTTAAGGCTAATTATCTTTTCCTTTGCTTGGCAGTATAAATCATAGGGAAGTATCTGTCCAAGAGGATAGAACAAAGGAGAACAAGGAAGAGGAGGGGGGAGAGAAGGAGAAGGGGAAGTTGAATACGGGGATAATAGGTATCACCCTGGGAGCTTTGTTTTTCTCCCCCAAAAATCATGGTACCCAGAAACTGCTGTAAACTTAATTTTCTGGGAGTGGTGCAGATACTCTAAAAATAAAGGGGTTGGAATATTAAAAAAAAAAAATCATAGGGAGGTGACTGAACTGTGCATACCAGCGTTTTGTAGAAATCATAGTCTCGCAGAACGTAAGCACTGCCATGGATCTTAGCTGTCATCTGGACCAGTGGGTGAGTCACAGTCTTTTTTCCACCCAGCACTCTAAGGGGACGAGACACACTTCCATCAGCAGGAAAATCTTCTACAGCAGTGACTTCACCTGGGGTGGGACGAGGAGGTCACACTTGGACTCTCGGCGGGGGTGGGCGGTGCTGGTACCTGTCGGGTGTGCTTTCTGCCATCCAGAAGGCAGAGGTACCATAGGACAGACACATTTTAATAAAGGTGATCAAGAATAGTCTGGACCACATAGTTGGAGGAAATCCTGAACCCCCTTTACCCCACGATTCTGATACCCCATTGTCTGAGTTGAAAATCAACAATCAAGTTAACATCTCGTTTTTGGCTTCCCTGGTGGCGCAGTGGTTGAGAATCTGTCTGCTAATGCAGGGGACATGGGTTCGAGCCCTGGTCTGGGAATATCCCACATGCTGCGGAGCGACTAGGCCCGTGAGCCACAACTACTGAGCCTGCGCATCTGGAGCCTGTGCTCCGCAACAACAGAGGCCGCGATGGTGAGAGGCCCGCGCACCACGATGAAGAGTGGCCCCCACGTGCCACAACCAGAGAAAGCCCTCGCACAGAAATGAAGACCCAACACAGCCCTAAATAAATAAATTAATTAAGAAAAAAAAAAAAAGAGTAAATCCTATTAAAAAAAAAAAGTTAACATCTCGTTTTTGAGGTGTGTCAAGCCCAGGTCTCCTGACTCCCAAGCCAGGTCAGGACGTAGCACAACACCTAGGTCTCTAAAAAGGACTCTGCTTTCTGAAGGAGAGGGGTAAAGGATATTGATCTATTCACCCATTAGATTAAAATACCGGATGAAGGACGAGCCAAGGGACTTTTTGAAAAGGGGCTGAAGGAGGCAGGGGAGGATGGGCATGAGCTAGAGGCGGGGACAGTAGGACTGGGGCTTATTCAGGAGAAGGCTGTTCTGCAGCGTCAGGGGCTGGGAAGGGGGGCGCAGGTGTGCTGCGTGAGGCTGTCTAATAGAACATCCTGCAATGATGGAAGCGTCCTAGGTCTCTACTAAGCATATCTCTAGCCACTAGCCATAGGTGGCTATGGAGCTCTGGAAATGTGGCTCGTGTGATTGACACGCTGCATTTTTAATTTTGTTTAATCTGAACTAATTTATATGTGAGTAGCCACATCTGCTCTGTGACTATTGTATCGGCATGTGTCTAGAGGACAATCTTTCCTCTTTCTTGTCCACCCTTCATAGGATTCAAACGTGTTTTGATTTGTTAAAAACCAAAGGTTGAGGGTTAATAAGGAAACGGGGTAGGGTGAGAATGCTGGCTTTTGACAATCCCTTTCACCTGTTTCTCTGGCAGAACGTTGTGAGGTTGGAGGACCATGATTCCCTTAACGCAGATGCTGTTCATAAGTGAATCTCACTGGCAGGACTCACAAATCATAGACTTACCTGCACGAATTATAAGACTTGTGTCACCTAGGATGCTGGCAGGTCCTATAATAAGTTCAAATAAAATTACTCCAGGGGGCTTCCCTGGTGGCACAGTGGTTGAGAGTCCGCCTGCTGATGCAGGGGACATGGGCTCGTGCCCCGGTCCGGGAAGATACGACATGCCGTGGAGCGGCTGGGCCCGTGAGCCATGGCCACTGAGCCTGCGTGTCTGGAACCTGTGCTCCGCAACGGGAGAGGCCACAACAGTGAAAGGCCCGCATACCGCAAAAAAAAAAATTACTCCAGGGACTTCCCTGGTGGTCCAGTGGTTAAGAATCCGCCTTCCGACACAGGGGATGCGGGTTTGATCCCTGGTTGGGGAACTAAGATCCCACATGCTGCGTGGCAACTAAGCCCGTGTGCTGCAACTACTGAGCCTGCGTGGTCTGGAGCCCGTGCACCACAAACAGAAGCCTGCATGCCACAACTAAAGAAGCCTGCACACTCCAATGAAGAGCCCTTGTGCCACAACTAAGACCCAACACAGCCAAATAACTAAATAAATATTTTTTAAAAATTATGTCAGGACTTCCCTGATGGCGCAGTGGTTAAGAATCTGCCTGCCAATGCAGGGGACATGGGTTTGATCCTTAGTCTGGGAAGATCCCACGTGCCGCGGAGCAACTAAGCCCATGTGCCACCACTACTGAGCCTGTGCTCTAGAGCTCGCAAGCCACAACTACTGAGCCCAAGTGCCACAACTACTGAAGCCCGTGCGTCTAGAGTCCGTGCTCTGCAACAAGAGAAGCCACCACAATGAGAAGCCTGCACACTGCAACGAAGAGTAGCCCCTGCTCACCACAGCTAGAGAAACCCCATGCACAGCAACAAAGACCCAACGCAGCTAAAAATAAAATTAAATTTAAAAAAGAATTACTCCAGTGTTCTCTTGGTAAAATCCTTCCAAATCCAAGTTAATTTAATACCCCTTGTTCTTTTTTTAGCCACATGTTCTAAGATACACTGTTTCCCATGACCTTGAGTTTATTAGGTTGTCATGAGAGGTTGAGAGCCATGTCCTTTGGAGGAACATTGAACACATTTTCCTAGGAGAGAATGTTGGCTTATAACCATTTGTAGTGTAGAGAAAGAAATCACAGTCTCTTCTGCATGAAGGGTTAAGTCAGGCTGTCCATACGGACTGAGGGCCCTCGTCATTATGCAGTTTTGTGTTGTGACCAGTCATGTGTCTTGCTGTTGTTGAGACAAAGGATGCAAGATGGTGACAGATAAGAGCTTGGGCTTTGGGGTCAACCAGACCTGGAGTGGATGCTTGTGTCTTCCTCTGTGTGACTGTGAGACTTTGAGCTCATTACTTGACCTTTTGCCATCTGCGAAATAGACATCATAATAATACCCAGGCCAGCACATTCCCGGCACTCAGCAAATACAGACATCTCCACCATTGTCATCAGGCAGATCCAAGTTCCAATCCCAGCTCAACCATTTATTGTGTGACCTTAGCCAAGTTGCTTAACCTGTGTCAGAATTTCCTCACTTTTACAATGGAGATAATATCGAGCTTGAGGGATTGTAAGGAATAAAAATAATCTGTAGGCAGTAGTTGGTATGTAAAAGGTACTAATCATGTAATTATTATCATATCTTTGTTTCCCTCTAGTGATAGTCACATGGGAAGCATGTAACAAATGCTTTCTGACTTGATGTTTTATCCTTTCTGCTGAAAAATACCAGGCCTCTCTGAAATCACTTCAGTGGACTCCGAAATTTATGTAGTGTTCTATGAAGATATGTTGGGGATATTCTCTCATTTGACTTCTTGTTTTTACTGACTATAATCAGGGATACATTTTGTATTTTACACTTATATTTCAGCCATATTTTGTGCGTACTCAAGTCCATTTCAGGGATGAGGAGTCTGGACTGGGAAGAAACAAACATTATCTGAGCACGTTGTGTCCAGCACTGGGTCTAGATTTACCTGTACAATCTCATTTTGTCTTTATAGCAATACTTTGTTATTCCTCTAAGGGGCTATTATCGCACCCACTTCACAGATAGAGAAACTGAGGCAAAGAGCTGTTAAATAGGTGGTCCAGGGTCACACAGGGCAAAGCCGAGTTGCAGAGCCAGGCTGTCTCCCTCCACAGCCCTAGCTCTTCATCACTCTGCTTATTCCCTACACTTCTCCTCAAGGATCTCTACTCTGGCAAAATCTTATCAAAATGAGTCTCAAAGACGTACACCAAAGAGCCCTGCACAGCCCAAGGAGGGTGTGTGGAGAGGGTCAGAGTTCCCTCGTGGTCAACCCCGGGGCCCGAGTGAGACCTGACCTTGGCCGTGCCAACATCAGCCCGTCTTTGAGTTCTTCTGCTCTTTCCTCTCCTTGAACTGCTGGGTCCCAGCAGCAGTTCAGCCCCTGGCTCTCCCTTCCTCAAGGTCTAGGTGGACAGCCGCTGTCCCCACTTGCCACCCCATGGGGACAGCTCCTGTGCTTGCTTTTCTGCAGTTAAAGAGCTCAGTGATGCATATAACGTGATCATGAATTTCCAATTGCTTTAGTAACATCTTGGTAAATGGATTTCCATCCGGTTCCACTGCAGGCCTTTGCCGTTGTGAGGAATACCAGGTAGGTGGTGATTTGTGCATAAATGGGAATGCAGGGTGTGTGCTGTGCGTGATACAGAGTCAAAAGCAAGGTTGTTGGTTGGGTCTAATCTCTCTCTGTCTCTCTCTTGTCCGTCTCCAGCAAACTGAACGAATGTTATTTCATGAGCACAAGGGTGGCAGTATCCCTTCTTTTAAAGCAAGATGGCCTCTTATTCCCGGGCTTGCTGTGGTGGGTTGAACGCTAACCATGCAGGCGCTGGATCTGGGCTGCATGTCACATAATTCACATTCTTGGCTTCCTGAGTCACTGTCATTACCTAACCTTTCCGGAGACCCTGCAGTGTGTGGGCGTAGATGGACAGGAAGTCAGATAAGCCCCATCTGTGTGCACATCTGCTCGGCACCTCTTTACCTGTTTCTGGGGAAAGAGCTTCGCATTTAAAATAACGTGACTGAAAAATTCTTGTCTGGATTTCTAAATCCCTCGTTGGAGTCAGTGGAGTTTCTGGACTGGAAGACATAGAGCTGCCATGAAAGGCTGAATCAGAAGGTACAAAGCTTCTCTTTCAATCCAGGACCTCTTTAACTGTGGAGTGAAACATCAGAGGTTAAACTAGTCACAGGTTGTAAAATCATTTGCAGAGCGAGAATCATTCTCCAAATCTAGTCTTAATTCCAAACCTGTTCCTATTCTTTTTAACCCCACAACTGTTGGGAGAGATTCTTCTTCTGCACTAAACTCCAGCCCTCTTCAAATAGGAGGCGCCTTTGGAAACATTCTCTTGAGAGGTTATCCCTAAGTGGTAGGTGTCTCTGCCACCTCTATCTCCATCTGCCCGCGTGCCCATTCCTTCCATCTTTGCCCCCCGGTTTGTGTAGAAAGCCTTAATAAGAAATGAGTCCGTGAGGGTTTTCCAGGGTCTTCAGTGAGGATGAGATGGGGGGTGGGGAGGGTCCACTACACCCCACAATGGTCACTTTGTGAGGTCCAGGCTTAGGATCGGGACACCCATATTATCCTGAGGAACTCGTTGGCTTCTATCCTGGGGACCCTGTAAACTAACTCCAGGGTCACAGACTCAAATGCCCATGGGACAACGCAGGTAACAGATGAGAAGCCACAGGGAGACGTGGCGCGCACGTGTGTGCTTCAGAGGGGACGGCTACGTCAGCTCCAGCTGACTGCTGCCAGGTGGGAAAGTAGGCCCAGTGCTGAGGCATCTTCTGATTTTTTTAATGAGGAGCGAGAAATACTTTTGAGCAACTTAAAATCTCTCAATTTTTTTAAGGTTGGCAAGCAACCAACTGAAGAATAAACAAACGATCCTGGAAAGGCCGAAATGGAATAGACGCATCGGCCACGTTTGGCCCACAAGCTACCATTTGCATCTTCCGGCAAGACCTCCTTGCACTGACTACTAAACCCACGCTGTGCATTTTTTGTACTTGACTGTATTTTGAGCTTCCTTTTGTGTATCCTTGCTTTTTTTTAAATCCATCCTCATCACTTAATCCTATTAAATATTACCTTGTTAAATTGCACTGAATATCACTGAAGGGAGCTTTTTGGAATAACAGAGGAAAGCCATCAATTGCTTAATTGCCGCAGGCCTTTCTTCCCTGTACTCCCAGGCCCACCCGGCTTTGGACTACTTTTCATGTGAATGCTGATTGGTCTAAAACAATCATGGTAATTCCACTCCCCTTGCGTGGTCATGCGACATAACTTGCATTGGGTTAGGCACAGTCATGTGACATAACTCTGGCCAATAAGATGTAAGATAAAATCTGGGGCAGGGGCGTGCACTCTGGGAAAGTTTTCCTTGATGAAAAAGGTCCTGGATCTTGATGTCATCATGAGTCTCAGAGCTAACAATCCTGGGCCCCTTGCTGTCTGCCCCTGGTTAGGTGAGATAATCAATTTTCCTTCTTAAGCTAATTTTAGTCTAGTGTTTCTGTTGTTTGTAATCAAAAGCGCCCAAACTGGTACAAAAAAGAACATTTCTGGGTCTCTAACCATGCTCCACTCATGCGATCAGATTATTCACCCATCAGTGGGCACAGGCTGGCTGCCCCTCGAGAGCTGCTCTATCTAGACCAAATTGAAGACTCTGCCCCTCTCTTGCTATGGCCGGGTGGTGGAAACAGGTCACAGGCATATTCATTCCATAATGTTTAGCCAGTACCTACACGTGCAACCCTCACCTGCAACCATCACCTGGCTACAAGCAGGAGGAACTAGGTTGTGTGTTTAATGACAGCCTCCCAGAATTCCAGAGATGAAAACTGAAGGGAGTGATTCTGGAAAAGGTCACATTTCCTTCTCAAAACCTGTCAGCATTCCTAAGCTGTCAGGATTAGGCCATTTATTGCTTATTTTCTTTCTCGTATCAACATTTTAGCCATATTTGACCCTCTTACTCTACAAGACGCTAGAAAATGTGATTTGTGACTCCCAGCAGAGGCACTGGGGACCCAGACACCCTTGAAGGGTCTACAGTGGGATGAAGTCGAGGGTGTTCATTACATTCCCAATGGCCACTGTGCCCAGATGTGAACCCTCTGGTCTGGGAGCCTCCTCCCTAATTCTGGGTTCCCTCCAACACTTTCTATTTCCTGAGCCCATTGAGGCTACAGGAAGCACTATTCATAACTAATGACGATGATGACAGTAGTAGCAGTAGTGACGGCCAATCCATATTGAGACTTTGTATGTGTCAGGCACTGTTCTAAATGCTTTCATATATTAACTCATTAACTCTCACAACACACTTCTGAGGTTAGTTATCCCCATTTTACAGATGAGGGAACTGGGGCCAAAGCCACAAAGCTAGGATTCAACAGCAGACAGTCTAGTTCCAGAGTTTGTGCCAACACTGTCCTCCCCGTGTTAACAGTTCTCACTGCTGGGCATGGGAAGAGCAGATGAGAGATGTTTGCTTCTCTCTCTGCATGGTATGGATTTTTAAAATCTTGAACATGTACTACTTTTTGCTGAGTTAAAAATATTAGATGTGACAGCCAGCACACACTCTTGGGAGTTTGTGTCTAAAGGCTATTCACCTAACCTCTGCTGTGTTATCCTTCATAAACGCCTTCATGTCTTATGCCTACAAACCTCCACCCCTCTCCCAACTCATGAGAGGCTGGAAGAGGAGAGGTGAAGGGTGCATTCCACAGTAAGAGTTTGCGGTGCTCATGTGGGTCCTTGGATAACCTTAGCTAAAACACCTCTGACTTGGGGGAATGGAGGGAGAAATTAGTCAAGTAAAGACAAGGAGCTGAGCTTGGGCAGAGTATTTATCATGGCTCTTAGGTTGCAGGGTTTATAGCTTGAGAGTCAAGGCTGGTGATATGTTTTTACAAAGTGAACATATGACTTCCTTGGTTAGATGTCTTTCTTCATCAAATGCCATTGGGTGCACATGTTCCAGTACTAGGTCTGCATAACAATTATCCCCTAAACTTAGTGGTATAAAACAGCCACGTATCATGCTCACGGGTTCTGTGGGTCAGGAAGCCGGTCAGGGCGGAGTGAGGATGGCTTGCCTGTGTCCACTCCACAGGGTCTGAGCCTCAGCTGGAAGCCTTGAAGGCCAGGGGCTGGGACCTTCTGAAGGCTTGTTCTTTCCCACGTGTGGTGGTGGAGGCTGGCTCTTGGCTAAGGGCCTCCGTTCCTCTCCATGTGGTTTCCCTGCTTAAACTAGTTTGTGCTTCCTCACTGCATGGAGGCTGGGTTCCAAAGTTGAGCATTGAGAAGGTGGTGGGGAAGGGAGGCGGAGAGAGAGACATGTGAGCGTCGGGTGGAAGTTGTCACCTCCTTATGCTGCAGCCTCCGAAGGCCCATAGCATCACCTCCACCATTCTCCAGGGGCCAGAGCAGACTCAGGCTGGTGCCCAGATTCAAGGGGAGAAGAAAACAGACCCCACTTCTCAGTGGGCGGGGCATCAGTCACATTATGAGAAGAGCACGTGGGATGAGATAGGTATCTCCATCTTTGGAAAACATGGTCTGCCCCATCATACGACTGTGGCCACAGTAGAAGTAATGGCAGCAGCAGCTGAATGAGCCTTGAACATCCTTCCCACATCTACCAGAGAGACTACCCACCCCTGTTCTGGAAAGACCCCAACACTATTTTTAACAGTTACCCATCCCATATCTCTTTCCACCAGAGCCTTGTTCTGAGCCAGTTAATCTGAGAAACTCATGACTGTTAATAGGTGCTAATGGGTTACTCACCCCAGGAGACCTAACTGCAGCTAATAGGGACCTGCCTCCTGGAGATACGATTACTTAGCCTAGAAAGTGACTTCATGATGGCCCTAGAAGAAGAGAGTGGGCACAAATGGCTCTCGTTTGGTGCCACTCAGTTCATACTGTGCGAGCAGCCACCTGTCTCCCCCAATGCAAACTAGGATCTGTGTGACAGTTCAACTAATGCAAGATTGCTAAGTGCAAGTATCCCTACAGCATGAGCTTAGAGAAGTCATTTATTTTCTGGGTCAAAAATTTCCCTTTTTTGGGGATATACGTGCTATAGGCTGCATCTAGAGACTTGAGAATTCCTGGAAATCAGAGACTTTAAGCTTAGCTCACCTCACCTTGAAGTGATTATGTAAGCCCTCTTAAACTGATATGTCAAACTACGAGGTGCAACTTGTTTGTGTTTCTGGGCTGCCCATCTTCCCAAATTTCCAAAGATCCCCTTATGTGCACTGACTTTTGTTCCCCTCAGAAGTCCAACTGAATATATCCTCAAAGGAGCATATAGCACATCTATTTCAGGGCTAGCCTTCATATACGTAATAAATCCTAGCATAGGAATAGCCACTGAAATCTATACCAGTTAACCTTCTTGCTTCCCTTTCCACTATCACTGAGTCTAACTCCCCACTGGCTTATAGAACTCTCAATTTTTTGTTTTTTTTGGGTCTTCATTGGGTTGTGCGGGCTTCTCATTGCAGTGGCTTCTCTGGTTGCGGAGCACGGGCTCTAGGCTCGAGGGCTTTAGTAGTTATGGCTCTCGGGCTCTAGAGCACAGGCTCAGTTGTAGCACACGGGCTTAGTTGCTCCCTGGTATGTGGGATCTTCCCGGACCAGGGCTCAAACCCGTGTCCCCCACATTAGCAGGCGGATTCTTAACCACTGCGCCACCCGGGAAGCCCCAGCCCACTCTGGTTTTAAATAAATCACCAACATTCTATTTAATTTTATCACAAGGGAGGGCAACAATTTCTCTTACTGGTCTTTATCACCTTGTTTCTCTGTCTTCTGTGACTTTTACTTAACCCAAGAAAGACATTTCCGGTCCCCACTATCTGCTCTTTATTTTTCAGCCTGTTCTCTGAGATCCTTACTTCCAAAATTTCTCCAGCATCCACTTATTACAAAATCAAACAAGAAACAAAGCAAGCAAATAAACAAACAAAAACCCTAATACAAAACACAGCCATTCTCATTTATTTCCTTTCTTGTCCAAATGTTTTTAGTAGCCAGCGCCAAAGCATGGATGGAAGCTGAAGCATCCAATGCTTTAGCATAATCTCATCTGGGAGAGTCCACTGTTGCTTTTAACATGAATTACTGCCTATTTTGCAAATGATTAACATTTGTATCTCCAGGTTAGACTTCTCCTCTGAGCTCAAGACCTGTATATTCATCTATTCTTTGACATATCCTTTAGGTATTCCGCAGGTACTTTAAACTCTACATATCTAAAACCCAAATAATCTTTTCCCAAACCTCACTCTTTTCCAGTCATGCGTGTTTAAATAAATATCATTATTGTCCATTTCCTTTTTAAAAATGTATTTGAAGTTTTAAAGAAATTAGTAGACTTTATTTCTTAGAGCAGTTTTTGATTTAAAGAAAACTTGAACAGAAAAATACGGAGAGTTCCCATACATTCCCTTTCCTCCTGCCCTCAGTTTATCCTGTTACTAATATATTGCAATGATATGTTACATTTGTTACAGCTGATGAACAAATATTGATACATTATTATTAACTAAATTTCATGGTTTACATTAGTGTTGGCTCTTTGTATTGTATAAATCCATGGGCTTTGCTAAATGTATAATGTCCTGTATCCACCGTTGCAGTATCACGCAGAATACTTACACTGCTTTTTACTGTCTCCATAGTCTTACCTTTTCCAGAATGTCATATAATTGGGATGAATTATATGAAAAGTATGTTGCTTTTTTAGATTGGCTTCTTTCACTTAGCAATATGCATTTAAGGTTCCCCCATGTCTTTTTTGTAACTTGTTAGATCATTTCTTTTTATTGTTAAATAATATTCTGTTGTAGGGAAGTACCACAGTTTGTTTAGCCATTCACCTATCGAAGGACATCTTGGTTGTTTCTAATTTTTGGTAATTATAAATAAAGCTTATAAAATTATTTTTTAAATTTCCCTTTTGACCTGCAAAACAGTATCATGATGTTAAAAATAATTGTGTTTGAGTCGTAAAACTAAGGGTGATTTTTGTTCCCTAATTTTCTCCACTTTCTAATTTTTTTTCCATGAGTATGCATTACTTTTATAGGAAAAGTTTTAAAATTGTTATTTTTAAAAATTTCACCAGTAAGAGTTAGGAAAACAGAAGACCTGGGCTGTAACCGTCCTGTGTCACTATCCGCTGTTGACATCTGCCCGAGCCCTAGACACCTCTGTGACTTCGTTTCCACAAATGTCCATGTTGGCGCCATTCCTAACTCTTGCTACTTCACAAGGTTGCCGTGATCATCTCACGAGTGAGCAGCTGCAAAGCATTTGGAAAAGGGCATTATTGCCGTTGTCTTCCTGAAAAAACTCGACTTCCTCAAAACAATAAAAGTGAAGCCAAGTTATTTACTTGTTTACCCTAACACGCAGGGCCATTATGCAGCAAAATGTAAGGCTGAAATATAGGATTCACAACATGTTCTGAAATCCTCCTCCTGATGTCTCACACACACGCACACACATTTGATGTGACACGAGGCAAATGGAGAGGAGGGTTTCAGAGACACCACACTCACGAACAGAAATCTCCTTTAGCATTTTCTTCTCTGGCCTTCCTGACATCTGTCTTATAACTAGATGCAGTACCTGTGTGCTCATAAATAATGTGCCCAAAGAATTCTGCCAATTCAGAAAGGTCACCGTTTGTGCATCATTTGTCTGCAAGAGAAATTTTTGGTTCAAAGCGAAAAAGCAAGTTTATTTTGGGGGCTGGTGACTTGGGACAACAGCCGCAAAAAGAAATGGGGATAAAGACCTGCTACTTAATCTTCTTTCTAAATATTCAATTAAAGTCCAACTTTGATCAAATGTGATTGGTCTTAATGGGCGAAATCTTGCCCGATGGGGACAGGAAGAATGGGAATGTGGCACAACCTGGAATCCGGAATCGCTGGATGTGCACAAGCACTGGTTAAGAACTGAGGGTGAGCACAGCCTAGAGTGGGTGTCAGCCCAACTATGACCTGGTGTCCCAAACCCTGCCTGCCTTGTGGCACAGCTCAGAAGACCAATGATGCTGCAGAGACCAGGGCCACTCTCGCCAGCCCCTCCTTGGGTCCCAGAGCAATCCTGATGGAGGCCCTAAGCTTTGCGCACAACCCCCTCCTCACTCCCATGCCGGGTGACTTGTACTGACTGACTTCAGCCCCACTGTTTCTTATGAGGCTCAGCCCCTCCCCCACCCCCGGCGCCATGTTAGCATGACTTTCAACAGGCATCCTCCGCACGGACTCACCAGACAACCCCGAGAGGGAGACGATGACATCCCCATTCTGTCAATGAGGGAACCCTAACTTAGGTCGGAGGGCTTGCCAAAGGCCACCCAAGTGACCAAGCCAAGCCCGCTTGTCCCCAGTCCCTCCCTTGTGATGTTTGTGCTGTCCTGCATCCCTAGGCTTCTGTTGGGCCCCTCGGGTGAATCCCATCCCCACCGCCCTCTGCCCTCCCTGGCTCAGTGCTGGTTTGTAGGTTTACACCTGTGTCACCCTCTGGGGCCCTTAACTGCTGCCTCCTGTGTTCTGTGGCTTGAACATTTCAGGGCTGTAATCACTGGGTACCGGTCAATTTGGTCTTGAGAAATTTCAACTTCGTTGGGAGAAGGGAACCCTTCCGTTCCTTTCTCAGCCTAAACTAACAAAGGTCACGGCCGGGGTTCACAGTACTGGCAATTTCCCTTTCTCTCCAGGCCATGGGACTGGCTTGGAGCTCCCGCTCTGGCTTCAGTTCTTCAATATCGGGCCCAAGGTGCATCCGATTCTTCTCACAACCAAGGGCCCTTCTTGGGAAGATGGTGCCCTGACCTTGGAAGAGCCTGTTGCCCACTCTTACAGCAACTCCCACAAGTGAAAAGACCTCAGACACAGAACAGCTAATGCCCCGGTGGCACCGACCTCCTCCACCTCTGAAAACGTGGCAGTGGTGGTCCCACGGGGGATGGAGCAGTGACAGGCCTGACTTGTATTGTTCTCAAATGCCCATGTTTCATCTGTTTTCAGTCAGAGTAGGCTAGTCAACCACGAGCAAAGTCTTTCCATGTGGCTAAAAATGTATGGAAATGCCAAACCAGTTTTTAAAACTCGAAGTTGTACGCTCAGCCCAGGAATCTTACTCTGCAAGAGGATACCATGTGCATTTGTCTATATTCTGTCTCAGTGATTGAGAACAGACTCCCAGGTCTTGTAACCAAAGGCCTCGGGTCCCAGAGGCTACACCTGTCTGGTTCCTGACAGCCCTTGAATTCCAGCTTCTGATCTCTTACAGGCCTCACCGTGGACAGACTAAACGCAAAATGTCTTCAAAGGCGGCATTGCAGCATTGCACGGGCTGCCTGTTTTCTGTTCCTTGATCAAATGAACTATCTTCCCTAGAGAGGCAGACTTCTTCCACGCCAGCTCTTTAATCATTATTCGTATTAGGCTTGATCATACTTTCTGAAGGGCAACTGATTTTAAATAAGTAGTCACAGGCTTAAGTGAAGTCTACAAAACACATTTTTATTCCACTGCTGTGGAAGAGCACATGTAAAACTGTGTATGGCTCACAGAAGGCAAGAGAGAGGAGGGTCAGCTCAGGACAGGAAGAGCATACACTGTTCCACAAATTACATAATCCACAATTACATAATGCATTAGCAAGGACCACGTGACATCCCAAACTCTCGGGGAGGAAAAAAGTAATTTGTTTTTTTTTTCCCCTCGTCCTTTTTTCCCCTCTTAAATGCTGAAAATGAGTTATGATGCAAAATCAGATTACTTCAAACCTGGTGATCAACACCCACACTTGGAGACAATATTAAAACAGGCAGGGAATGACTGTCCTCCATTTGATTTCTCCTGTAGTACTGTTACTATAACTACCACTACAAACTATGACATTGGAATAGGCTTTCTCAGATTACAAAGCTCTTCCTGTTGCACGTGCCACCACAAACAACTCTGTGAGCCCTCATTTCCCTTGTCCCCACTTCAGAGATGAGTCGCCTCATCCGTTTACCACTATGGAGAGAGGGGAAGTCCAAATCCACGATATCTGATGACTGGATTGGGACTTGTGGATGGATACCCCCTAAATTTCTACCCTCAGACCCGCTGCAAAGTGACTGGTGCACAGTATATGTGGTGGTCACCAAATTATCTACTGAGCATCACAGGCTACCCTGAAACTTAACACTGCAATCAATTTCTTCCATCTCACAGCTTCGTGGAGCAGGAATTCAGGGAGGACTTCACTGGGTGATTCCTCTGCTGCCCGTGGCGTGGACTGGGTCATTCAGTGGTATTCGGTTGCCCACTGTGCTGGTCTGGAGGGTCCAAGGCAGCTTGCTCCGCACACCTGGTGCCTTGGTAGGGACAGCTCCCTGGCTGTGCTCAGGTAGGCATCTCTTCTCCTCCCAGGACTCTCCGGTGCTCTCCATGGGGGTCTTTCCAGCAAGGTAGTTGGACTTCATGTGGGGAAGATCAGGGCCCCCAGAGCCAGTGTTCAGAGAGACAGGACGTGAACATCGCCTCTTTTTTTTTTTTAATTGAAATATACAGTAGTTGATTTACAGTGTTTTTTTTAATTGAAATATACAGTAGTTGATCTACAGTGTTTTTTTTGTTTTTTTTTTTCTTTGCGGTACGCGGGCCTCTCACTGTTTTGGCCTCTCCCGTTGCGGAGCACGGGCTCCGGACGCGCAGGCTCAGCGGCCATGGCTCACAGGCCCAGCCGCTCCGCGACATGTGGGATCTTCCTGGACCGGGGCACGAACCCGTGTCCCCTGCATCAGCAGGCGGACTCTCAACCACTGCGCCACCAGGGAAGCCCTACAGTGTTTTTTTTTTTTTAATTGAAATATACAGTAGTTGATTTACAGTGGGCAGCAGAGTGATTCAGTTTTTTATATATATTCTTTTTCAGTGCCTGACTCCTAAGGCCTGGGCCTGGTCAAAGCAGTCGGAGAGCCTGCCCAGATTAAAGGGGGATGGCAAATGTATCCAACGTCTCCAGGACCCCACAGAAACCAGGGAGCTCCAAAAGGGATACTATTTGATGTTGATAACTGAATACATGTCTAGGAATGAATGCTCACCATTTGGGGGAATTTCCGCTCACAGGGGAGAAAAGAATACATTGCTGTCTGCTGTGGGGCCCACAAATTCCTACCCCCCCACAAATGACCAGCTCTGGATTTCCCCAGAGCACAGTGTATATAAGTGTCCATTAACCATCCCCAGGAGGACTTTAAAAGAAGAGACAGTTCTGAGGTGTTTTGTGAGGCCTGGATTTCCAAAAGCTTGTTCCTTCCCTGTGGTGGGTGAATAATGGCCTCTGAGAAAGTCTGAATCCCAGTTCCCTGAACCCATGAATGTCAGCACACATGGCGACAGAGGCTTGCAGATGTGTTTAGGTTAAAGATGTTGAGATGAGGTTAATTGGGATTATCTGGGGGTCCCCTAACAGGGAGGCAGGAGATCAGAGTGGACAGGAGGAGATGTGATGACAGGGGCAAGAGGTCTGCATGATGAGGAAGGAGCCACAAGCCAAGGAACGTGGGCATTAGAAGCCGGAGGAGGCCAGGAACGAAATCTCCGCTGGAGCCTGCAGAGGGAACCAGCCCTGCCAACCTCTTGATTTCGGTCCTGTGAGACTCATTTTGGACTTCTGATCTCTAGAACTGTAAGGCAATAAATCCGTGTTGTTTGAAGGCACTAAGTTCGTGGTAATTCATTACAATAGCAATAGGAAACTAATATGCTCCCCTAAAGCATTGCTAAGAAATTACCTACAACACCTCCCAGGCTTTATGTCAACAAAGGGCTTGACCTAATAAATAATAGAGTAAAATCTCTTTCTGCCCAGAGGTAAATTACAATTCAGCAGCCCGCCTCTGACTAAATCCCTGTTAACACACTGTTTGATCTTTGCTCTCCTTTTTCTCTCCTCTTTCCAAGTGAACAGCTTTCAGGGAAAAGAATCAAAACTAACCAAGAGCTAAAGACCATCTTCTAATGACAAGGGAGGGAAGAACAGTGGATTTTGCTTTTATTTCAACTTCTGAACTTAAGAGAGTGGTTTAATGTGTGTATGTATGGGGGGGCGGGGGTTGTTTCTCTTTTAAGAACAAGGCCATTAAACATTGAATACAGGGCTTCCCTGGTGGCGCAGTGGTTGAGAATCCGCCTGCCAGTGCAGGGGACACGGGTTCGAGCCCTAGTCGGGGAAGATTCCACATGCGGCGGAGCAACTAAGTCCGTGCGCCACAACTACTGAGCCAGCGCCCTAGAGCCCAGGAGCCACAACTACCGTGCTCCGCAGCAAGAGAAGCCACCGCCATGAGAAGCCCGCACAACCGCAATGGAAAGTAGTCTCCCCAGGTCCCCCTCCCTCCAAGGGGCAAAGAAACAAAGACCCAATGCAGCCAAAAGTAAGTAATAAATTTATTTAAAAAAAAACATTGAATACATTTCTTCAGAATGATCTGGGTGGTTCAGTTGACTTCACACCAAGGTCAACTAATAAATTTTTTACAGGGAAATACTGGAGGTTTGTGTAATAATGTTTACTTACTTTTGGCAAGTGTTTTCACAGACCTGTCTCCATGAGTTTTGAGGTTCCTAACAAGCAAGCTTCTCTTCCCCTAGGAGAGGCTGGGAAGGGAAGACTCATCAGATTCCAGACCAAGTCACAAAGGAGGAGATCTGGGATTGAGTCTGAGCCTGAGACCCACACGCCTTCCACTAAACCTCTCAGTTCAATGTCAAAGGGAAACATTCCCACCTAACTCCCTGCCCCTCACCCAACAAGAAGGGTTGGGGAATTGAAGTGGGTTAAATGGAAAATCAATAAGATGTGTATCAAGTAACAATCTGAACTCAGTTTAAGAGAACTGACTTCTGAGACAACACAGAAATATGAGTATGAGCTAACATGGTATTAGATGATAAAGACTTGGTGGTTGGGAATTCCCTGACGGTCCAGTGGTTATGACTCAGCTCTTTCACTGCCGGGACCAGGGTTCAATCCCTGGTCGGGGAACTAAGATTCTGCAAGCCATGCTGTGTAGTCAAAAAAAAAAAAAAAAGACTTGGTGGTTCTGTTTAAAAGTGCTATCAGTTAAAGATGTCCCTCTGGGACTTCCCTGGTGGTGCAGTGGTTAAGAATCCACCTGCCAGTGTAGGGGACACAGGTTTGATCCCTGGTCCAGGAAGATCTCACATGCCGTGGAGCAACTAAGCCCATGCCCTACAACTACTGAGTTGTGTTCTAGAGCCTGCGAGCCACAACTACTGAGCCCACGTGCCACAGCTGCTGAAGCCCATGTGCCTAGAGCCCGTGCTCCGCAACAAGAGAAGCCACTGCAATGAGAAGCCCACACACTGCAATGAAGAGTAGCCCCCACTCGCCGCAACTAGAGAAAGCCTGCGCGCAGCAACGAAGACCCAACGCAGCCAAAGATAAATAAATTAAAAATAAAAAAGATGTCCCTCTGACATATTTATGAGTAAAATTATAGGTTGTCTGAAGCATGCTTTAAATTCCCCACCCCTGCCTCCCGGAATTAATAACAAGAGACGATATAAGATTGGCAACATGTCACAGCTGGGTGATGGGGTCCATGGGGCTTCACTTTACTATTCTTTCTACTTTTGGGTATGTTTTGAATTTTCCATGATTAAAAGTAAAGAGAGAGAACTGTGGCCTTGGGTCCCAGGACAAGACCAATGGAGATCCCATTACAGAGGGTCTCTTCTCCTAGCATGTCCATCCCAAGCCTGGATCCTCAGACTGGCCTCCTTGAACATCTCAGTGCCTGAGAGCAAAGATCTTACCTGGAGCACAAGTCTGAGGAAGGTGGAGGTGGCGAGCTGCTCCCGGTCAGCATTTCAAAGGAGGGAAAGACAATCTCCAGCTTGTCTGAAAGAGAAACAAGGAAATGCTCACGGGGCGGCCAAGCAGCATCTGTCACCAGCTCTCTGTCGGGCACCAGGGGAGATGGGACCCCTGTGTCCTGAAGAAGGCAGAATTGGGGTCAGCAGCTGAGGGCTGGAATCCATCAGGTTCCCAGAGCACAGCTGTGCCCACTCATCAGCTCCAGGATCTAAGACCCCTCTCCCCTAAAGATTCTTGATGAGTTCCAGAAAAGAAGGGGGAGAGGCAGGCAGTTCAGGTACAAGGTCAGAAGAGATGGGGGTGTCGGAGAAGCAGCTCAGGGGGGCCACCTGGGGAGACAAAGGGTGCTCCCTAGGCTAAGACACAGAGATGGTAGGACAGCCCCCTGCTCCCAGGCAGGCCGCTCGAGGGAACCCATGCCGGGGCAGGACAGGGCACTGGCCACGTTTCCCCTGATCTTCAGAAAAGCGAGATGATTCAGCAGCCCAGACGACTGGCAGAGCACGAGGCGTATTCTGGCTTGCTGACTGAGCTCTGCTGTCCAGCTCGCCTGGGTTCCAGGGAGCAGCTGGGAGAGGGCCTCTGTGCTGCAGCCAGCCCTACATCAGGCAGCAGCAAAAAATGGGTCTCTTTTCATTTAGCTTCGGGATAATTCCCTACCAAGGTGTGTGATTTCCTCCTTAGAGGTTTAGAGTTAATAGTTCTCAACCCTGGGTGTGCACAAGGATAACCTGAGAGACTTAAAACTCCCAGTGCCTGGACCCCACCCCTGACCAGTTAAGGCAGCATGCTCGGGGCTGGGCCCGGGCACCAGCCTGGTTAAAGCGTCCCAGGTGATTTCAAGGTGCACCTGAGGCTGGAGCCACCTACTTGGAATCATTCAGGGCTCTGCTCACCTGTCGCCACCCCAGAGAGGCTCTCTCAGACCTGCCCACTAAAAGAGCCTGCTTAATTTTTCTTCAGAGCACCTGTTGATGACAGCCATCACATGATAGAGCTGTTTGTGTTTTTATTGGACTTCATTTAATCATCTGTTTTGCTCAGCTCTCTATCACCAGCTCCAAGAATTGTACCTGGCACATGGAAGGCACCACTGAACCGTCGCTGAAAGAACGAATTCATTAGTTGGGAGCAGTTTTATACATTTAGGATCCACTCACAGGCTTGTGGTAGATGAATAGTGTCTGTAAGGTTGCAGAGGAGAATGAATCAGAGTGGAGACTGGTCCTAACTCCAGGCTTTGGGGGTCAAACCCTCCTGTTTGGGGGTTGGTAGAGTCCCTCAAAAATATTGAGTACCTTTCGATCGCTCTACAGAGCGCGGTGCACAGCGCCATCTGCTGGAGAAAACATAGCACTGAGTTTATTCTTCTAAGCCTGGACGGTCACTTCAAAGCAGCTCTTCTTGGAATAGAGCAGCAGGCAAGCCTCATCTTGGACACATTCACTAGTTTGGGTGCAAACTGTCGTGGATGTGTGTGTGTGTGTGTGTGTGTGTGTGTGTGTGTTTATGTACATGTTGATAGTGATTGAGATTTTTACCTAAGACACAAATGCAAAGCCAGTCCCCACTACTCTTTTAGGACTAGATCCAGGCAGTGAAGAATCTCTGGGTCTGTGCCAGAAAAGTCAAACTTAAAAATCTTCAAATAACTCTAAAAAGTAAAAAATACTGAGCTTGAACTCAGTGGGAGATACATGAAGGCTAATTTGTGGTCTTTGATCAATTTTCTAGAGCTGAAATGACAGAGGACCCAGCTGTTAGAAGAGTTATTCCAAGTATTTAAGTGGGTTTCCAGATGCTTACCTTATGTTCATTAAACTTGAGACTGATTTGCTTTTCATACTGTAACCTGATCTTTAGAATGAAACCTCCATAATCTCTGTCTCTGTCTCTCTCTCTAAGACACACACACACACACACACACACACACGAACAATTTAATATATTTAGAAGCTTCTCTTAGACCCTTACAAGAATAGTGTTTTCTGTTTCAACTTGAAAATATTGGACAAGGCCAGAAATAATACCTGGGACAACTGAGATTATTCAACACAGAGAGGAGAAAATTGATTTAATAGAAACTTCAAACGAAGAGCAGGCCTTGATTAGGTAGAAACAGGACTGAAATGCGAGGGCCTAGTTACACCACGGGGGCGTCCACTTTGTAGGGTTCTGTTCTGGGGTCACCCCGTGCTCCGCAACAAGAGAAGCCACCACAATGAGAAGCCCGTGCACCTCAACGAAGAGCAGCCCCTGCTCGCCGCAACTAGAGCAAGCCCGCGGGCAGCAATGAAGACCCAGTGCAGCCAAAAGTAAATAAATAAATTTTTTAAAAAAGATGCCAATGGTCAAAAGGAATGGTATGACCCACATATGTTCTGAGTCTACATTTTATTCTGCTGGGTGTTGGGACTCCCGGGGTCCCCTCTGTGTCCTGGCATATCTCGGAACAAGCACAGGAGAGACCGCTGGAGCCTTCTTCAGCAGACACAGCAGCTGGGACACGGGAAGATGCGCCATCCACCAAGCTCGCCTGAAACCCAGCTCAGGACGTGTAACCTAGTCAGCATTGCATGAAAGCATCAGAAACAGATTTCTACTTTGTTATGTTTGTAAATTATAATCTTACGCAGATAATAAACCTGCTCTCCTAGGGACTGAGAGGTCTACAAGCCTCTAGTTTTCTAGGAGGAATAGCCTCCTTAGGTATTTTGAGGGTGGTTTATCTCCCTTATTTGAGATTTCCACCTACACTGTATTTGCTCCCTCTAATAGGCCTGGTACTATTTGGAGGCATTTAAAAAACTGAAGTCTTTTCGATATTTCTGAGGTAAGAGTAGCCAAGTGGTTAAAGTTGGGCTTTCACATCCTAAAAAACATATTGTGGGCATATTAATTACGCCCTCCAGGCTTCGGTTGCCTCATCTGTAAAATGGCCATAATAATGGTACTACTTACCTGATAAGTGACTGAGTACGTGTGATTAAAACAGGGCCTCAGGCAGAGTCAAAGCCCGGTAGATGCTCTTTCCATTATTTTACTTCCTGGCCTTGGGTCAAAGTCAGCCTGTTTTGTTAACATCATGCCTGGCTCCCAGGTGGCCTGGGGCTTTGATTCTTGCCACAAAGCCCTCTCTTGCCAGACTCCTGCTACCTCCTAGACCTCAGGTCGAGCCGCTCTCTTCACGGTCCACATCCGACGTTACCAAACTCTGCTTCCCCGGCGCTCCTTCACGCTTCAATGCCTTCGCACATGTTTTCCCAGGATTTTACGTCTCCTCTCGGTCGTTCAAACCCAGCAGAGGTCATCTTCCCTGTAAGGACTGTTGGGCAGGGCTGTTCCCACCACCCTCCATCACGACCCCCCCTGCCCCGCCTCCGGAGAGTGGGTGCGCCTCCACCGCGACAACCTGGGCTTCACTCCTCTTTCTATCGCTGCGTCCACTGTGCTGGTGGGTAATTACATCTCTATACACCTGTCTCCCCGCTGCACTGCCAGCCCAAGGACCTCATCTGTGTTTGTAACACCCGGCATAACAGGAGACAGCGGGCACCTGATAAACGGTGCGCACCTGAACTATATCGCGATGCGAAGATTCGAATCCAACCTGGAGCTCAGAGTGAGTAAAAGATGCTGTCGCGGGTGCTTTGCGGGGCATACAAGCTCAATAATAGTGTTCCATGAAGCTGATGGATTAGTTAGGGACTCCTTAGACCTGTAGGTGACAAGGCCCACGAGGGGTGCAAGATAAATAAGCATAAAATCATGTAGAGCTGATAAATACCAGGTGAAAGTGCTGAAGGTGAGATGGGGCGAATCTGAGTCTGGAGGTAAGGGAAGCAAAGACTTGGATTTGAGGATTCTGGAATAAGGACAGCCTTGGAGAAACACACGTCCTAGAGGCAGGAGGGCAGGGCTTCAATGTAAGAATTCGATGGGGAAGACTACCCCATACGTCCTTGGGCAAGGGACCCTCGTGGGACATGTCTTATTCTGCTAGTTATTAGATTCTTTTAATATGAGCCTTTAATAATTAGTTATAGAATGAACAGCAAGGAAGGAAACAATGCAAAAGAAGGAAGATGAGTTGTGGACTCAAAAGGACACCTGGGTTTGAATCCTGCCTCCACTGCTTGCTAGTTCTGTGACTTAGGTGTGTTCCTTACCTATTATAAGCCTCAGTTTCCTCGTCTGTGAATTGAGGATGATACATGCTCCATTTTTGGGTCAGGTCAGTTTTATTTAGGTGTAATTTACATGCAATAAACATTCACCAATTTTAAGTATTCAATTTGAAGAGTTTTACATTATGTTTATAATTGTGTAACCACCACCACAGTAAAGGTATTAAACATTTTAATCATCCCCCCAAATTTCCTCATGGCCCTTAGTCCTTGTTAATTTTTTTTTTAATAAATTTATTTATTTATTTTTGGCTGCGTTGGGTTTTTGTTGCTGTGCACGGGCTTTCTCTACTTGCGGCTAGTGGGGGCTACTCTTCATTGGGGTGTGCGGGCTTCTCATTGCGGTGGCTTCTCTTGTTGCAGAGCATGGGCTCTAGGTGCGCAGGCTTCAGTAGTTGTGGCACACAGGCTCAGTAGCTGTGGCTTGTGGGCTTCAGTAGTTGTGGCTCACAGGCTCTAGAGAGCAGGCTCAGTAGTTGTGGCATGCGGGCTCAGTAGCTGTGGCATGCGGGCTCAGTAGCTGTGGCTTGTGGGCTCTAGAGTGCAGGCTCAGTAGTTGTGGTTCATGGGCTTAGTTGCTCTGCGGCATGTGGGATCTTCCCGGACCAGGGCTCAAACCCATGTCCCCTGCATTGGCAGGCAGATTCTTAACCACTGCACCACGAGGGAAGCCCCAGTCCTTGTTAATTTTGATGAAGTCTCCAGTTTATTAATTTTTTCTTTTGTAGCTCATGCTTCTTGTGTCCTATTCAAGAAATCTTTCCCCAACCCAAGTCACTAAGATATTTTCATGTGTTTTCTTCTAAAAGTTTTATATGTTTAGTTCTTTCCCTTTGGTCTATGATTCACTCAGCATTAATCTTTATATACAGTATGCAATAAGGGTTAAGATTCGTTTTCTTACATAACCAACTGTTCCAGCACCATTTGTTGAAAAGATTATTCTTTTCCTATTACATTTCCTTGGCTTCTTTGTCAAAAACCGATTGGCCATATATGTGTAGGGCCATTTCTGAGCTCTCTAGTCTGTTCTGTTGATCTATATGCTTATCTTTACACCAATACCACTATCTATTATTTTTACGTTTAACTTTTTTCCATTATGCTTTATATTCAAACTAGAGCCTAAGTTCCTTGAAGATACCGCTCTGATATCAATCAGTTCAGGAATATTATGAAGATTAAATTAAATTGCTGGTGAAACTATCCACCCCAGAGTTTGGTGTATATAGATGCGCAATAGATGTCAATGGCTTGTTTACTAATTCAAGTTTTCTTCTATTCATTTAATAAATGTTTACTTGCCTGGCACCATAAAAGAAATTGAAAGGCAAGGTTCTCAGACAGATCTGACATCTAAGACACTGAGATGTGTCATCATCAGTGTAGCTACGTGACATTATCATATTTTAAAAGTCTGCAGTTCTGCAGGAAAGTGGTGGTATTTTTGCTACAGCCCACATCAAAGTCCAGATGGAATGAGGGAGGGATGGAAGTGGGGCCCCATAACCCCCGGGAACTCTTAAGATTTCATCTCCTGAGTAGTATGGTCCATCTGTTTCTGTAACTTCCTTAGCAACTTAACAAGTGAATCCTTAAATAGTAACTGCTGGCAATATTTTAGCTTTTTAAATTTCTTATGAGGTACAAGAGCTGTGAAGGACCTCTACCACTACTTGAGTTGTCTTTTGAGCTGCACCTCTGGACCCATATGCCCTTCCAATTCGTCTCTAAGGGAAGGTCTAGACTTGGTCATAATGAGCCACAAATGCTCACATCATTTCTGCAAGTCCAGAACCCAATACCCCTACTTGAGGCAGCAGCTTCCTGACTTTCCCTGGACCCCTTCCCTGTTTCAGACCACATGGTTTGGGTAAGGATGGTGCCCCTTGGATAATTATTTATTTAGAGAACCATTCTGAGAAGCACATCTCCTCTTAAAAGAAATATGTAAAAACAACGTTTGTTCTTGCAACTTTGTTCTCCTGGATGGTCCTATCTTTGAAGAGTTTTCAAAAAGACAGAGAAAAAAATATTTTGTTATTCATTGTGGTTTGATTGGAAGTCTGCTGGTCAGGCATGGGGATGCGATGAGTGTGTCCAGACATCGGACTTCTTGTCTCAGATGATGTTTTTCAAATCAGAGCTTTTTGCCTTTATTTGATTATTCTTTTAACGTGACTCAAGCTGCAGTCCTCACCAGAGTGCTCAGTACTGTTTACCATTCAAACTCCCCAGTAGCTGGAATCCAACCCTCGGACAGTGTGAGTGTCCCCACATTGCCCACCGCTGTGAGGTGACATCCGCCGACTGGAACCGGAGCCTTCGTCTTCTTCATCTTGGTTCTCAGGTTCTATCGTCCAAGTTCCCAGTACATGTGAAGCCCAGAAATGATGACTGTAGATAATTTCAGATTATTTACTCCTGATTTTTAAAATATCCCTTTGTTCCCAGCCATGTTTGGTCAGCCAGCTGTCTTGATGTTTGGGTTGGGATCTAAAAACTAGAGTGCTTGGTGTCATCCCCTGAATTCTCAGCTCCTCCACCACACATCTCCTTCTCCTTCTTGGGTCCCCCTTGTTCTTCCCACTTCTGGAATGTGGGTCTTTGGCTTTCAGCCTTTCTTTTGGCAAACTGATGACCTTCTATCCTGATGACCGTTGTAATAGGCAATGCCATGCTTTTCCTCCATCTCCTTGGGCCTCTTTAAAAAATTGTTTTGGGGCTTCCCTGGTGGCACAGTTGTTAAGAGTCCGCCTGCCGATGCAGGGGACATGGGTTCATGCCCCGGTCCGGAGAGATCCCACATGCTGCAGAGCGGCTGGGCCCGTGAGCCATGGCCGCTGAGCCTGCGCGTCCGGAGCCTGTGCTCCGCAGCGGGAGAGGTCACAACAGTGAGAGGCCCGCGTACTGGTAAAAAAATAATAATAAAAAATTAAAAATTATTTTGGTGTGTTTTTAACCACAGAAAGATACGCAGAGCACTAGAAGTTCCTAGGAATGTCCGTCCCCTCCTCCACGGCCCCAAGGCCATTAGACTGTCAGTGCAGGAGCATGGGAGCCCAGCTCAGGCTGGGACAGCTCTGGGGTGAGCCTCAACGTTGACGGCTCCCCCGGGGGGTGAGGCTGAAGCAGGCTTGCAGATCCTTTTGCCCTTGTTTGGTGTAGTGGGATGAATCGTGTCCCTGCAAAATTCACGTGTTGAAGTCCTAACCTCTGGTACCTCAGAATGTGTCTTTATTTGGAAATAGGGTCATTATAGGTGTAATTAACTAAGATGAGGTTATTTTAGAGTCAGGCGAGCCCTGATCCAATATGACTGGTATCCTTATAAAAAGTCGATATTTGGACAGAAAGACACACACACACACAGAATGCCATGTGACCGTTAAGGCAGAGATCGGGGCCATGCGTCTATAAGCCAAGGAACACCAAAGACTGCCAGCAAACCCCCAGAAGCTAAGAGAGAGCATGCACCCAACCTGCCTGGACCTTGATCTTGGCCTCCTAGCCTCCAGACTTGTGAGACAATACATTTCTGTTGCTCAAGCCACCCACTACACAGATGGTAGTACTTTGTTGTGGCAGCCCTGGGCAACCCATGCACTTGCTTGTCACCCTTCCCTTTCCTATTCCCACTCTCCCTCTGGGAGCACTGCTGTGGTGAACCACTCACGTGTGAACCCTCCTCCCAGGGCCTGCTTCCTGGGAACCTTAGATAGATGTCAGACCGATGTCAGCTGTCCCTCGCCAGCACAGGTCTCTCCTGAGCTGCAGACTACAGCGCCAGCCGCTACTGAGCACCTCCACTTGGACAGCCCTCAGGTACTTTAGATTCCACGTGACAAAGTCAGACTCATCACTTTCAAAGTGTCCGTGTTCCCCAATCCTTCTCCTCGCAGGTGGAATGGCACCCTCAAGCTTCACGGCTCATGTCAGAAGCCTGAGAAGTCCCCTAGCCTCCTTCTCCCCTCTCCCTCCCCCGACGCCCATCATTGTTCAAAGTCCATCAGGTTTCCCCTCAGCCCCCAAGTTTGTCCTCCCCACTCCATTCCTACCTGCTGGCAGTGGGAATGAAGCCTAGGCCTTAGCTGCCTCTCTTGGACAACTACATTCATCTTCTTTCCCCAGCCTTCCCTTTTCTATACCCCATAGGAATTTTTCCGTGACATAACCCAACGATGGGACTCTTTCTCCTAAAACTTGTCAGCGGCTCCCTATGCCCAGTAGATGAGATCCGAACCCCATGGCGTGGCCAGCCTGTTCCCTGCCCCGCATGCTGTCTCCCTCATGGGCCTCACTGAACCACCGGGAGCACCCCAGGTCTGTATGTTGTGCTCTCTCCTGCCCGCTGCTCTACACTTGTTCTCAAGTCTAGGACCCCTTCCCTTTTCACGCCCTGGCTACCTAACTCTCATTGGCCCTCCAGAACCTGGAGTTGCTCCATGGAGCCTCCCAACCACTCTGCACCCAGCTCCTGTGCACGTCCTGGATGCCTTGGCCGCACTCCAGATGTTGCCCAACACTCTGGACTGTAACTGTTGCTCTTCCCACCAGACCGTGAGCTCTGTGAGGAGCAAAGGAGAGGACGCCATGAGAGCCAGAGCGAGGGAGCTGAGTGGGGCCCTGAGGAAGCTTTTCTAAGACCTGCTTTTAGTGCTGGCTCTAAAACCTCCTGGGAGAAGCCTGAATTCCATGTGGGTGTTACACATCTGCTTGAAAGGTAACCCAAGCTCTTTGTTATAAAACCAGTGGTGTTTTCTTTGACACGATGTTCCTGAACATCACAAGTCCAGAATTCACCTCATCCCCACGCCCCTCTCCTTTCTCCTGTTGGTGCCACTTTTGCTTGGGAAAGGCAGACAATTGTGCCCAGTGCTCTCTGGTGACAAAGGAAAGACACGCTTCCTTCTAAGGCCTTGGGGATTGTAGCTGCCTTCTTGGGTAAGCAAAGAGGGTGAGATCAGAACTCAGGAAGGTGGGATTAAGCTCAACTGTAGCCCCATTCGTTTTTTCACTTTCTACCTCTTGTCTATTGTTTGAATGTAAAGGCCTCCACCCTTAAATGAGAAGTTGTCTGGACTTAGAAGTCTCTGGGTTACAGTGCAGGTGATGAGTATCCTCAATGTACTACTCAGATAAAAGTCATTTTATTTTTATACTCACAGAGTTTACACTAAAGAGTTTCTCCTCTATGACTCTCTGACATAAAGGTCATTTATATTGTAGGCATTTACTGAGCACCTACTGTGTGCTGGGCACCGGGCTAGATTCTGGGAATGCAAAAGTGGCTAAGAAATTGTACGTCTGTACAGACAGACACTGAAACATGGAAGAGAATGTGGCAAGACTGGCAGATGACCAGTTGTTCCCCAGTCTCCCTTCTCCTCTTCTTCACAGGAAGAGTTTCCTCAGCTCCTCTGTATACCTGGGGCAGATAGTGAGCCTGTGGCCGGGACTCTGAGAAGCCAGGAGGAAAGAGTGAGGGTGGTGGTGTGTGGTGGAAACGGGGGTAGTTTCCAAGAGCAAAGAGGAAGGAGACTTTGCAGACATAGCATGTGACCCAACTTCAGGTCTACAGGAGCTGCCCTTCAGACCCATTCCTTAAACACTGGTTCAAGTTTGTTTTATAATCCTAAATTTTATGCTTATGAAAGGTCATGGGGCAAGTTTGCTTGGTCACAGACTGAGTTTGTTCCACAGTGAAATGTAGCCCAGCTGGACCATCCAGGCCTGGTGTTTATGGCAGACTTGTTAATACCTTTAAAATAAATCGGGACATTGGAGTTGCAAAGGAATATGAACTCTGAGGCTTCTCCTAAAACTTCCACCTAGACTTTCTTCCTTCGATCTTCCCTGTGCTGGGGAGGAAAAAGAAAAAATTTGTTCCCAATGCTTAAAGGCTTCCTCTAAAATAAACTTCTAGTAGCTATTTCATGGTCTGCATCCTCTGATTTCAGATCTGGGTTTCCTATTCAATCCCCAAACTCTCAGGCTTCAATATCTTCCTTTATTTCTTCTAAAATGAATGAAAGGACAGTTGGATCTTTAGAAGCAGCTGCTGCTCCTCCAAGTTAAGGAATCTCCATTCCAGAGATCTTGCCTTCCCTGCCTACAATGATTTTCTTGGTTGGAACCCGTTTCTACTCTCCCCATCAGGGTAACATTCCTGCCACACTCCTGCCCAAGCCCAGTGACTCAGAAGTAGAGAAGGGTCTCTGAGAGGCCATCTCCTCCCTCCTCTCACCCCCAGTCAAGTTGCAGGAAGCAAAACCCTTGCCTCGACCAGAGAAGGAGTATTTAGTGTTTTCTTTCATTCTTCATTTTAATTTAAATGCATTACAACTTCACCATCTGAGGCTTTGATTTTCTTTTAACTGTACTTCAGGGCTACTCAGGGTTTAAAGACTAATCTTCCTGTCTCCTGTTTTTGTTTTGCCATTTGGATTAGTCAGACAAAGCCCCTTCTTTGTAAGGAAATTATCTTTGTAATTTGGGGGCTATTCGTCCCCTAAAAATATTCTTGGGACACATACGAAGCTATAAATACATGCATGCTGTGCCCAGCGAGTAAATACAGAGCCACAGAATTTTTGCCTGTAATTTCAGCCATCCCAGCTATTTACAGGTTCATGGCTCCGTACAGTGCTTTAATTTTCATTAGTCACACTATGAAAACTCCCATTTCTTTCAATGACTGAGAAATGGGGTTCCCGGTGAATTGTTTCTCTGGTCTATGTGAAAGTTACCAAAATGGCATCAATGATGACCAATGTCCAGATAAGCCTACGACAAAATGTACCTAATCCTAGAACCACCCAGAACATTCTTGGATCCTTCTTCGATGATGCGGGAAGTCTTCTCAGTCTTGCCGTGTATTACTCAGGGCATCAAGAGACTGTTGGTTATCCACACTGGAAGGAGTGTCTTAATTATTGAGCCTCCTAGACGTTAGCATCCTGGATGATTGGAATTTTATTCTAAAACACATCAGCAAATGTATTGATGTATAAATGATCACATTTTGAGCAGGTTATATGCTAACAGATAAGAAATGATTTGACCTTAAAACAGAAACAGATACAGATGATCAGATTTAATTCCTTTAATTTTCCTTTTCAGGGTGGAAAGCAGCAAGATGGGGCACCAAGAAAATGCAGCCATTTAGCCATCCAGACTCTGGAGTCCACCTTCATTGTTTTCAGAAAATTTTAAGTACAGAGGCTATGAGCTCAGCTTATAATTATCCTGGCTACTCATTTACTGATTCTGTCTTCTAAAGATGTTTGATACTAACGTTGTTCTGATAATATGCCTGGAGTCTTCTGCTGATACCTCCCTGCATGGCATATCAGCTGATATCCTTTCTTATTTGTTGGATGTCTGTTTTGATTAGTTAGACTCATGCCATACAAGTTGTTAAACATTTTGAATAACATCCTTGCCTTATAAAATTGTAATAGGATAGTGGTTTGTAACATCAACCAAAGTTTGCTTGTTTGTTTCTTTTCCTTTCCCCTCAAGAATCTCACTGTGCTCCTGGTACTTCCTCAATCAGTTTGCAAGAGCGTCATCCTGTGTTACAGGATGTACGGGCTAGACTATGCTACAATAACCAACAATTGCAAAAAATCTCAGTGGTTTAACACAACTATAGTTTATTTCTAACTCATGTGTGGGTTGGAACATATCCAGTGTGGGTTAGTGAGGGACTCTGCTCCCCACCGTCACTCAGGGACTCAGGCTGAAGGAGATGCCATCATCTTGTAGCTGCACCATCTGGGCACATGTGCTCCTAGGTAACCACAGCAGGAGAAGGGAACACATGAGGGTTTGCATGTGGGTGTGGGGAAGTGATGCTCAACACTTTTACCTACATTTCACGGCCAGAACTAGTCAAGTGACCCCACCTAACTGCAAGGTGCTGGGAGATATAGGGCATCAAATGGAATTTTACCTTAGGGAAGAGAAGATCCAGTAAAGGTTCTGAGAAAAGGAAAAGAGCCAACTGCGTTTCACAATAAACTATCAATGTACATGCAAAACAAAAACAGATTCACAGATATAGAAAACAAACTAGTGGTTACCAAAGGGGAGAAAGAAGCGGGGAAGAGTTAAATTAGGGGTATGGGATTAAGAGATACAAACTACTATGTATTAAATAGATGAACCACAAGGACACATTGTGTAGCATTGTATGTGCATTGTATAGATAATTATAGCCATTAGCTTGTAATAACCTATAATGGAGTCTAATCTGTAAAAATATTCAATCACGGGCTTCCCTGGTGGCGCAGTGGTTGAGAGTCCGCCTGCCAATGCAGGGGACACGGGTTCGTGCCCCAGTCCGGGAAGATCCCACATGCCGCGGAGCAGCTGGGCCCGTGAGCCATGGCCGCAGAGCCTGCGCGTCCGGAGCCTGTGCTCCGCAACGGGAGAGGCCACAACAGTGAGAGGCCCGCGTACTGCCAAAAAAAAAAAAAAAAAAAAAAAAAAAATTCAATCACTATGCGGTACCCCTGAAATGAATATGATTTTGTAAATCTACTTCAATTAAAAAAACCGAAATAAACTATCAAAATATTTGGTAATGAGAAAAGCTTTGGGATAAAAAGGTATGGAATTGCAAGTACCCAAGCATTGAACCTCAGAAACCATACCTAAAGAACTCAAAGAAAAAAATCCATAAACATAGACTGGAAAATAGGTGAAGAGTTCTAATAATTGCTGACGAAGAGATGATGATTGTTCTAGAGGAAAGTTGGCGGATGGGTGTATATTTAGTTAACAGAATGATTGTTCTTTTCATGAAAGGAGACTAAATCAACATGTGCTAAATTACTTGTGCTATGCACCATCTGAAATCTATCTATTTTGCAGGACTTTACCATAGGTATTCTTATTTCCATTGTACAGGTGAAGAAACTGAGGCTCAGATTCACACAGCTAATGGGAGGAAGGATTGTGACACCAGGTCTCTCTCATGCTGTCTCTAGCTGTGTTTATCAGCGGATTAAAAAAATCCATTATTATTTTCTTTCTACAATTCTTATTTATTAACTGTAGAGGCTAAAGCAAATTAAAAAATAAAAGACAACTGTGTGGTTTTTTATTTTAAATGGAAGTATGTATCTTTCTGAAGAACTCAATAAAGGAAATGTAATCTGAAGTTGGCGCCTGGCTGGGTGATGTTGCAAACTGTCGTGGTTATTTTGGTTTGGAACGCAAATTGCCATAATCTGTATTTAGTTTAAAGGTAGTAGCTAATACACATTCTGCACAAACTATTTTATGCACCCAATTGCGCTGTGATGTTTTGGCCAGCAGGTGGCAATATTGTGTCACAAGGGACATTTAACGTTCTTAGCCGAAGAGGTAAATGGTGGTTTTATTTCCATACCAATACTTCTATTTTATTTTATTTTCTGTTTTTGTGAGAAGATTTTATTTTTTTAAAAACATCTTTATTGGAGTATAACTGCTTTACAATGTTGTGTTAGTTTCTGCTGTATAACAAAGTGAATCAGCTATATGTATACATATATCCCCATATCCCCTCCCTCTTGGGCCTCCCTCCACCCTCCCTATTCCAGCCCTCTAGGTGGTCACAAAGCACCGAATAGTTCTATTTTAAAATAAAATAATGGGCTACAATTTGATCGCTTGAATCCTGTCTCTTCACAGGAAAAAAGCAACACAGACATTTCAGGCCATTCCTTTGGAGCAGTGTTCAGACATCAGGAATGGCCTGTTGTCCGAGGAATGGGACCGGTATTCTTAACCTCCTGCAGAAGAGCCACTGCACACTGATGGCAACTTCTTGCCTTCTGAAAGCAGGTGCTAGTCCCAGGGTTCAGAGTCACCTAATGGAAGGGTAGGTTCTTCTAGTGACGATAGATATTACAGCAACTTCTCACTATAGAGATCCCCAATCCAATAATTTCAGCTCTTAAGACCCCATTCAAAAAGTGAAATAAGGTGAGGGGGAAAAAGGCATTTACAACAAAAAATGCTTGTAGAGTTGATGCACAGCGGCAAATTTGTGTAACTTATGCCTGAAAGAGACGTGGAGCTTTTTACTTAGGGGCTGTTATCATTTGGGGCATAATTCTAATCAGGCTATTTCGTTTTCTGGTATATACAGATTGAAAAACAGCTGTTTGGAAGAGGGGAAAATTGTTAGAGATAAGTACAAAGATGGACTTAAGTTCAGAAATCAGGGTAGTAAGACTGGGAACAGAAACATGAAAAGAACAGAAAATAAGAACTTGAAGGCCTGGGATTACAGTGCAGGGACAGAGAGCCCCCGGGGGCATCACTTGTCACAGAGTTCATCCTGCTTATAAAGACGGACCTACAGTCTGTCCTACAGAGTGAAATAAGACAGAAAGAGAAAAACAAATACCGTACGCTACCATATATATGGAATCTAAGAAACAAAAAACTGGTCATGAAGAGCCTAGGGGCAGGATGGGAATAAAGACGCAGCCCTACTAGAGAGTGGACTTGAGGACACGGGGAGGGGGAAGGGGAAGCTGGGACGGAGTGAGAGAGTGGCATGGACACATATACACTACCAAATGTAAAATAGCTAGCTAGTGGGAAGCAGCCGCATGGCACAGGGAGATCAGCTCGGTGCTTTGTGACCACCTAGAGGGGTGGGATAGGGAGGGTGGGAGGGAGACGCAAGAGGGAGGAGATATGGGGATATATGTATACATATAGCTGATTCACTTTGTTATACAGCAGAAACTAACACAACATTGTAAAGCAATTATACTCCAATAAAGATGTTAAAAAAAAAAAAAGGAGACCCCTGAGCCATTGATCTGTGTGTGAGTCATGTTTGTAACACTTGGTTCTTAAGGCAAGTAAGTGTATAATGAGATGGAGATGAAGAGAGTTCTATCAGCTGGGGAAATAGAAAAACCTGGTAGAGCACAGTTCCAATGACTGGGAAAATGAACTCCGTGCCCAGTGAGAAGCACTCTGAGCTCCTGGGCTCTGGAGGCAGACAGACCTGGGCACAAACCCTAGCTGAGATGTGTTACAGGAGCATCACCAGGTTACTCAGACTTGCCTAAGGCTCAGTTTCCTCAACTGCAAAATGGGGGTTAAAGTGTTTGGGTGAGGGCTTCCCTGGTGGCGCAGTGGTTGAGAGTCCGCCTGCCAATGCAGGGGACACGGGTTCGTGCCCCGGTCCAGGAAGGTCCCACATGCCGCGGAGCGGCTGGGCCCGTGAGCCATGCCCGCTGGGCCTAGGCGTCCAGAGCCTGTGCTCCACAACGGGAGAGGCCACAACAGTGAGAGGCCCGCGTACCGCAAAAAATAAAAAATAAAAGTGTTTGGGTGAGCACGCACAGTGCTTACTTAGCCCAGGCCAGGCACACAGCAAACATTTTTTATTCCAGGTAAGGCAAAGTGTAAATGTGTGGTCATGACCTCCATTGCTGTTGGGATCCCAGGACCACAGACACACCTTGGGTTTCTCTCTGCAACAGCTGTTGGGCTGAATCCCACCTCTGGGTGCAGGGTTCGGGGATAGCCCGCAGCACTCTGTTCTCTGCGCTTGCTGCGGAGACTGGTCGGGGTCCCACCCCACCTCTGTAGTGGGGGGTCCCTGGCCACACAGCCAATCTGCCCTCCACACCCCTGGTCACTCTCCCCCCCACTCTGAGTGCTGTCTCTACCTCGCGCCTGGACACTGCCATTCCAGCCCACCAGCAAGGTCCTCGCGGAGGCCCCATGTTGCAGGGCCCCATGCTTTCAGCTTCCAGCAGAGGCTCAGCAAAGCAGCGTCACAGGATCGAGCCCAGCTTCGTGAACAGCACTGACCTCAGGATGAGTGCACCCCACACAGGCTGGGCTTGTCCCTTCCTTGTGACCCTTCGTCCCCTATGGAACCCCTCCTTGCTTCCCCCAGAAAAGTATTTAGCACCTGACGGCTTTGACGACGTACAGTACAACCCCTGGGTGTGCCTGGTTCCTCCCCAATTTGTGATATAACAGATTCCCACAAGCTTGGCGGCTTAAGACCAGAGAGTTGTCTTCTCTCAAGTTCTGGAGGCCAGAAGTCCAAAATCAAGGTGTCGGCAGGGCCATGCTCCCTTTGAAGTCTTAGGTGAGAATCCTTTTTTTTGCCTCTTCCTGGATTTCTGGGGACTCCACGCATCCCTGGGCTTGTGGCTCATCTCTGCCCCATCTCCATATGACCTTCTCCTCCTCTGTGTCCACATCCTCCTCCTTCTGTCTCTTATAAGGACACTGGTGACTGGATTTAGGATCCCCCAGGGTAATCCAGGGTGACCTCATCTCTAGAACCTGAACTTAATCACATCTGTAAAACCCATTTTCCAAATAAGGTCACATCCACAGGTTCCGGGTCATGGGTGTATATTTTGGGGGTCACCATTCAACCCACTACACACTCAATGCCTTGATGCTCACTGAAGGTGGGGGAGAGCCCCGAAGGATGGCTCTGAAGTTTCTGGTTTTGAATGATTTTCCCAGGCTTTCACATGAATCCATTGGAGGTATCTACTCGCCCATGACTCACCCCACCTCCCTCTTTCTCCTCATTCCCAGTGTCTTCCACCAATCCAGGCCATCTTCATGCAAGCTAAGAACAGATTGGAAAGATCTTTAGTATCTGGGGACTTCCCTGGTGGTCTAGTGGTTAAGACTCTGTGCTTCCACTGCAGGAGGGCACGTGTTCTATCTCTGGTCGGGGAACTAAGATCCCGCATGCCACACATCGCGGCCAAAAAAAACCCAGGAAAAATGAAAAACCTTTAGCATCTCAAGATCTGCCCACAGGAGGCACTCTGCGGCCACCCTCATGCCACACAATTTCCCCAAACCAAGGCCCTATGAGTTCCACTAGGAAAGCCCCTGGTCCCCGTGAACCTGTGAAGCTGGGCCGAGGCCCCAGTGAGCTTCCTTGGATGTTGACGTCACACCATGAACATCCAACTGCAGCCTCACCAGCCTCTGTGTATCACACCAGCCCCACCAGTTTCAGGCCTATCGAAACTCCTTTAGCACCTAAAGTGTACCCACCACACACACACACACACACACACACACACACACACACACACACACTTCAATGCCCCAAAGAGGAATGTAGTACCGTTAATCCCACAGGTATTCTGAAAAATTATATCCAAATCAGAAATTGACTTCTATTTTCCTATGGAATTTCAATATTTTAGTGATGATCTATATACATTTCTTTTCTTGTTACTTTTCTCATAATTTAAATGTGTCTGTGCAATTCCAGGTTGTGATTTGTACATATTAAAGTGAACAGTCAAAAGTCTTGGAGGAGGAGGGGCAGTACTTCACCCAGCAGGACTGGCCCACACACTGCAGAATGGCTCAGCCCCAGCCCCCCTTACAAACCAGCAGTGCCTCCCCATCAGTGACAATGGAGGGCACCTCTCTGAGCAGAACGGGACAGGCAGTGGGCCAGGGAACGAATGCCCCTTCCCTCAGAGAGAAGCAGGGTGAGCCATCCTGTATGCAGCAGTCAGGGCAGGGTACCCAGAGCACTGGGGCTTGTATTGTTTTCTCTGGATTTTTTTCTAAGTTCCATTTCTAAGATGATTCCCAACCATTAAAATAACTGCAGACCTTGGTTCTCTGGTATACATCTTGATGCTTATTTGTTCATTAAGCTGATGGGTGCTAAATAGACTTTAGGTTTCAATCTGACAATAATTTGAAGATCTGCTAGATCTTTATGTTTCTATACGGAAATTTACCTGTATGCAAATGGCCACATCTGCTGAGCCCAAATGCAAAGCAATCCTTCAGGTCTTTCAAAGGCTTGGGTAGCCTCTGAGAGAGTCGGATAAGCAAAATTCATAGATCTTTGCCCGAGGGAGAACTGCTGGCTGCTCTCTTTCTAACTCCACAAATCAAGATGTCTGGTGGAGACCTTCCAGTGAGGTCCCTAGCTTTGTTTATTATGCTTTCCAAAGTGCAACTAACTTCACATCTGCATTGCTAATGACCCACATTCTCAGTGGGCCTGTATGCCCTTGGGGCTTGGGAGAGCCCTTAGAAGTTTGACTTTTTGCAACAAGATTGTCAGGCCACCAGCAACCAGGTGATCCCAGACTCGCTCCTAGGAGCCTGCTTTCACACGGCCTGGCTCAGCCAGCCAGACGCCCAGAATCTGTAACTGGGGGAGAAGAAGGAGTTCTTTCCTGCTGGGTAAATATTGACTTATGGTTTGGTATCATGGCCATCAAGGCTTCTCCTGCCCTGGCCTGCCACACGCTGGACTCCCACTCCCTTCTGTACACTGCCCCCCACCATTGTATTTCACAGACCATTAGGTTCCCCATAGTAAGCTGGAAAATAAGCATTAAAAAAAAAATTTCTATGTTGTTCACTTGGGTCTTCATCTGGATTCCCTTTCCCCTGCTTTTCTGCCTGGTGAAAGCTTCTTCCTGCTTTCAGGCCTCAGGGAAACCTTCCTGGCCCAGCCTGGCTATCACTCTACCCCACACAGCAGCACTTCCTGCACAGCCTAAGTGAAACTAGGCATCCCAGCTTTGGGCAGCCTTCCTTTGGGAGTCTGGGTTAGCTGCTCCTCACATGTGCTACATGAGCATCCTGGACAGACAAAGCACCAAAGCACCATCTCACTGTAACACAACAGTCCCTTTTCTATTGGCAAGGTTTTGCACTTCTAGAGGGCGGGATCATGTTTTTGTTTGCTTGCTTTTGTGACCCCAATCCTCAGCAAAGTAACTGGCACAGAGAATATATGCTCTACTAAAGCTGATTGAATTAATAAATTAGAATTTCAAAGCTGAAGGAAAGATCATCTACTCCAGAGGTTATCCCAGATACAGAGAGGCTTGACTAAACTTACCCATCAAGTTTTGGTAGAGTGAAGACTAAACCAAGTTCAGTGAATAAATGGTTCTGGAACACTTGCCTTTTATTTAGCCCTCTGCAAAGCATCATGGGATCAAAAGAAAAACAAGCACATGGTTCTTTTTCCATAAGAAAATTACACTGCAACCCACTAAGTACTAGGTCCTCCAATTATATTGCAGCCAGCCCTCAGCAAAGGTTTACTGAATGAATCAATGAATAAACCAACGGATGAATGAATGACTTATCTCTTTATTATTTAACCTCTTTAATGTTAAGTACACACGCATACAGAGAAATGCACAAGTTATATATATATAAAACACAAAATTCTCAAAGTGAACACATGTAATTACCACTCATGTTCAGAAATAAAACTATGCCAGTACTCAAAACCCTCTTTATGCTTTATCCCAACTATTGCCTATTCCCTCCTCTCCAAAAGCAACCACTTTCCCAACTTAACCATAAATTTGTTTTGCCAGTTTTTTAAATCTTTATATAAGTGGAATAATACAATATTATTCCTTTGTGTCTGGCTTCTTTGGATTAATGTCATGTTTGGGAGATTCAAGTATGTTATGGTATATTAGCTGTGGTTTGTTCATTTTCTTTGCTGTGTGGAAGTTCATTGCATGATTATACCATGTTTATTTATTTTTCTATTGATAAATATCTGGATTCTTCCTCGGTTGGGGCTGTTGTGAATAATACTGCCTATGAACATTATTGCTCATGGATTTTGGTGTACATGGACATAGATTTCCCTCTAGAATATCTATGGGAATAGACTTGCTATGTCATAAGGCATGCATATATTTAACATTACTAGATAATGCCAAACTACTGATATTTTTCAAAGTGATTCTATCAATTTACATGCTCTCCAGAAGTGTGTGAACATTCCCATTGCTTCACATCTTCACCAAGATTTGATACTGTCAGTCATTTTAATTTCAATTTTTTTATTTTAAAATTTGTGTGCAAACACTAAAGACTCCAAAGAGCCAAAGTAATCTTGAGAAAGAAAAATGAAGCCTTGAAGAAAAATGAAGGAATCAGGTGCCTTGATTTCAGACTATACTACAAACTTACAGTAATTAAAAGAGAATGGTACTAGCACAAAAACAGTCATATAGATCAATGGAACAGGAGAGAAAGCCCAGAAACAAACCCACCCACCTATGGTTAATTAATCTACCACAAAGGAGGCAAGAATATACAATGGAGAAAAGACAGTCTCTTCAATAAGTGGTGCTGGGAAAACTGGACAGCTACATGTAAAAGAATGAAATTAGAACATTCTTTAACACCATATAAAAAAATAAACTCAAAATGGATTAAAGACCTAAAGGTAAGACTGGATACGATAAAACTCCTAGAGGAAAACATAGGCACAACCCTCTCTGACATAAATCACAACAATATCTTTTTGGATCCGTCTCCTAGAGTAATGGAAATAAAAACAAAACTAAACAAAGGGGACCTAATTAAACTTAAAAGCTTTTGCACAACAAAGGAAACCATAAACAAATGAAAAGATAACCTACAGAATGGGGGAAAATATCTGCAAATGATGTGACCAACAAGGGATTAATTTCCAAAATATACAAATAGTTCATACAGCTTGATATCAAAAAAACAAACAACCCAATCCAGAAATGGGCAGAAGATCTAAACAGACATTTCTCCAAAGAAGACATACAGATGGCCAACAAGCACATGAAAAGATGCTCAACATTGCTAGTTATTAGAGAAATGCAAATCAACACTACAGTGAGGTATCACCTCACTCTAGTCAGAAGGGCCATCATCAAAAAGTCTACAAATAATAAATGCTGGAGAGGCTGTGGTGAAAAAGGAACCCATCTACACTGTTCGTGGGAATGAAAATTGGTAGAGTCGCTATGGAGAACAGTATGGAGTTTCCTTAAAAAACTAAAAATAGGGCTACCATGTAATCCTGCAATCCCACTCTTGGGCATATATCCAAAGAAAACCATAATTTGAAAAGATACATGCACTCCAATGTTCATTGCAGCACTATTTACACTAGCCAAGACATGGAAGCAACTTAAATGTCCATTGACAGATGAATGGGTAAAGAAGATGTGACATATATATATATATATATATATATATATATATATATATATATATAATGGAATATTACTGAGCCATAAAAAAGAATGAAATAATGCCATTTGCAACAACATGGATGGACCTAGAGATTATCATACTAAGTGAAGTAAGTCAGAAAGAGAAAGATAAATATCATATGATATTGCTTATATGTGGAATCTGAAAAAAAAATTATTTACAAAACAGATAGAGACTCAAAGACATAGAAAACAAACATATGGGTACCAAAGAAAGGGTGGGGGGAGGGATAAATTAGGAGTTTGGGATTAACGTATACACACTGCTATATATAAAGTAGATAACCAACAAGGTCCTACTATATAGCACAGGGAACTATACTCAATATTTTATAGTAACCTGTAAGGGAAAGAATCTGAAAACTAATATATATATATATACACATACATATATATATATATATATTTATGTATGGGAATTACTGTGCTGTACCCCTGAAACTAACATCATATTGTAAATCAAGTATACTTCAATTTAAAAAATAAAGAGATTATATCAAAAAAAGAAGAAATTAGGCAAACTAATAAAAAAGGGTGAAATGATACCATTTGCAGCAACATGGATGGGCCTAGAAATTATTATGCTTAGTGAAATAAGGTAGAGAAAGCTAAATACTGTATAATATCATTTATATGTGGAATTTAAAAAGTAGTACAAATGAATGGATATGCAAAACAGAAACAGACTCACAGATATAGAAAACAAACTTGTGGTTACCAAAGTAGAGAGGGAAGGGGGGAGCGGCAAGACGGGGTATGGGATTAAGAGATACAAACTACTAAAAAAATAGATAAGCAACAAAGATAGATTGTATAGCATAGGGAATTATAGCCATCACCTTGTAGTTATTATAATCTGCAAAAATACTGAATCACTATGTTGTACACCTGAAACTAATACACTATTGTAAATCAGTTATACTTCAATTTTTAAAAAAAGAAAAAAAAAGAAATTAGGCAAACTACTTTTTTTTTTTTTTTTTTTTTTGTGGTACGCGGGCCTCTCACTGTTGTGGCCTCTCCCGTTGCGGAGCACAGGCTCCGGACGCGCAGGCTCAGCGGCCATGGCTCACGGGCCCAGCCGCTCCGCGGCATGTGGGATCTTCCCAGACCGGGGCACGAACCCATGTCCCCTGCATCGGCAGGCGGACTCTCAACCACTGAGCCACCAGGGAAGCCCTAGGCAAACTACTTTTAAGTCATTTCTCCACACAGTCCTCCAACACTGTGAAAGCACAATACAGATTTATTTCACAATTTGTTCTTCCAAACAATTTAGAGAAAATTCACAGTTCTAGGCAGCATATATATCTTTTACATATTAATGTAAAAGATACATATAAGAAAAAAGTATATATATATATATATATATATATATATATACACACATGATGAAAAAAGTATATTTATTAGTTGGCTATGATTCATGTTGCAAACATGAATATATGATGTCCAGGGTGTCCTAAATCTACACTGCAGTTCATCTATAGATTTGAGATAAGGTTTGAAGAGAAAATGTTCTACTTCTAGCTAATCAAAACCTTTTCCTCTCCTTTGCTGGATACTTGGTAGGACTCTAGATCTTTTTCTTTCTTTTCTGTGACAGTTTAATCATTTTTACTTATTAATTTAGATCAAAATGGACAAGCCAGTATAGCACAGGGAACTATATTCAGTATCTTGTACTAACCTATAACGGAAAATAATCTGAGAAGAATGTATATATATAACTGAATCACTTTTTAAAAAATGGACAGGCCAATTCCCATCAGGTCTGAATTTGAATGTAATTTCCTACCACATTTAACCCGCAAACCATGCTCCAGGTAATGACTTCCAGTAATGGTAACACAGTGGGCATAATTACATGCTAATGATATTCATGGGCTACTTTTTCCATGATGCTGGTTTCTTATTTTCTCTGGGGGAGAAGTAGGACAGAAGAGTCATTAAGGTTATAAAATAAGGCACCACAGCCTGTGAGATTCGCCTTCTGTCTCAGGTACTTTCCTGCTTGGCTAAGTCAGCAGTGGGCCTGGCCCCTCCACCTCCCAACTCAGTAGGAAGAGAAGGTATGAAACTCTGGCACAGTTTTCAGGGAGCTGGTCTCCAGGCCTAAAGCGAGAGGTGTGCTGAAGCCAGATCGTGCCAGAATGCCAGGCCAGTTACACAAATCTCTTCCCAATTCCGTGTTCAGTGACCTCACGTTGATAGCTTGAAATTGGCCATGATGGGTTTATTTACACTGAGGGAATTTTCTTTTTGAAGAGCCTGATGTTAAACATTTACCAGCACATCACTGGCTGAAGTCTTCAGAGCTAAGGCCACAGGCTATTAGGAGATGAGGGGGGGCAGACCTCGGGAAGGCTGGGCTGACGTCCCTTCAGCCATGATTTAGCTGGTTACACGGCAGGAAAAAAAATCAGCATAAGGACAAACCTATCAGGAGTGTTCTGGAGAGCACAAAGCAGCAGCTTGGCTGACCCTTACAGGCTAAGGGTGAAGTGGATTTGTTAAATATGCCTTTCATTTCCCACCCAGCTGTTTTGAGAGAAACAGGCCTGACCTTCATGAGAACTAACAAGACGTCAGCAGGGGCTTCCCTGGTGGTGCAGTGGTTGAGAGTCTGTCTGCCTAATGCAGGGGACATGGGTTCGTGCCCCGGTCCGGAGAGATCCCACATGCCGCGGAGCGGCTGGGCCCGTGAGCCATGGCCGCTGAGCCTGCGCGTCCGGAGCCTGTGCTCCGCAACGCGAGAGGCCACAACAGTGAGAGGCCCGTGTACCGCAAAAAAAAAAAAAAAAAAAAAAAAAGATGTCAGCAGGCACCCCACAGTGAAAATAGCTCCCTGTTTTTTACAAAAACCATATGATCCCTTTTGATATTAGTTATCATTTTTGGTTCTTCTGTGTCTCAACATCAATGAAGAAATTAAAAATTTTACTTGAAAAGGGTAGGAAAAACCCTGAATCAAAACTGATACAGAAGAAAAGGTTTGCATATAGCATTTGTTACGTCTTTATCGTGTTGTGAAGTTGTGTCCTTATTTCTCTCTTTGCCTTTGCATGTGTTTATGCATCGTAGAAGAATGTATAAACGGAAACCGTGTGATGATACAAGCACTGTCACCCTTGGTGGATTTGGATGGATGAATATCTGCTGGTTAAATAAATGTTGAAAAATTCAGAGTTAAATATTTATTGGATAGTCTGTCCTTGCCATTAGTATCTCCACTGATATGCAATCTAAATGTGCTGCTTCCATTCCAGCTGACGTTATTGGAACCGAACAGAGAGGATGATGGATTTAATCCACTTAGCAAAATGACATTGACAAATTAATACCCAGAAATGTGTAGTTTTAAATAGTTTTGTCTCTGAAGAAATGAAATAATTTCTTTCTTGTCCTTTCAAAACTACTATCCAGTTTCCAGACTCATTAAACTGTCTTTTTTTTTTTTTTTTTTTTTTTGCGGTACGCGGGCCTCTCACTGTTGCGGCCTCTCCCGTTGCGGAGCACAGGCTCCAGACGCACAGGCTCAGCGGCCATGGCTCACGGGCCCAGCCGCTCCGCGGCATGTGGGATCTTCCCGGACCGGGACACAAACCCATGTGCCCTGCATCGGCAGGCGGACTCTCAACCACTGCGCCACCAGGGGAGCCCAAACTGTCATTTTTTTTTAAATCCAAAATTGACATTGCTGGTCACATCAATTTTATTCACATTTAAAATTGTGAATATTGAAAAATAAAAGTCACATAAAATTCCCCCTTCAGAAATGTACAGAGATTTTTAAAAATTTCTGTGTGAATATACATAAAGAGTCTGGGCTAATAGCTGTAAGAGTGTGAGAGATAGGTAGCATTTAATTAAGTGTATCCTGGATGTCTGGAGAAAACATTCTAGATTTATCTGACATTTCGGTAGTGGCCATCTTTGCAGACTACAGCAAATGTTGCTCTCTGGAGAAAAAAGCTCCTAATCTCAGAACTTATTAAATGCTAACTACCTTGTTGAGGAAAGGTGGAGGCTCAGAATGTCAACTCTAAAATGTCAGAAAATTCTGGAGTTCTCCTGGCAATGTTAATTTGTTCTTCTTATTAAGCATTTTAACATCAGTGAAAATGCTGTTAACAGACTGGGAGAAGGAAGCTCCCTCTGAGTCATGTTGGGTAAGCTCATCTCAATTAAGCTACCGGGTTCCTCCACTTCCTGGCTGGACACAGAAAAGACTTTGTTGGTGTGCTAGGACAAGAAATTGAAATGGGTGGAATCTATGGCTGGGAAGTGTCGAGAAGACAGAAATGCTCCTGGAAAGGCTCTGAGCTCAGAAGGACCATGACCGCCATGACTGTCTTATCATGAAGAAATGGCAACTGAATTTTATGCCTCCGTCACCCACAGGGAAGAAGGCATCCTTGGCACTCTGGGGGGCTTGGAATCCAACAGCCCGGAGTCTGCTTTAGTGGGCTAAGTCACAAAATTTTTGTTAAATGGGCCTTAATCCTTGACTCACTGCTGAAGCTATAGCTAATTCCATTGGTTTCAGATCTATTCTTTTGTCCTGCATCCAGCAGACCATTGAAATGGCACTCAAGTCAATGGCTAAATTTAAAATAAACCTTTGAGATCATTTGACAAAGTATCTCAAAAGTGACCTGGGAAGGATAAGTGCCCAAGTCACCAGGATTGAGATTATGTTGGTTCCCTGGCCCTTGCTGGCTAACTGTATTATCCTGGAAACATCATTGAGATCTCTTACTTGAATCTCAAGTGAAATAGAGACAGACTGTTCCATTTGTGTGTGTTTCAAATTAAATGAAATAATAAATTCTAAATACTTAATCAGGTATCTGGCCTAAGACATTATGATTTATTCACTTAGATTCTCTCCCATTCCCACTCCATGCCCCCTCTCCCTGGCTAGATACACATGTTGTTCTAAAAGGATTTAAAAGAGAATACATTTAGTTTGCTTCTTTCTCTTCCTAACTTCAAATTCTTTGTTTATCTACTGACCCAGGATTTCTTGTTTGGGGAGAACAAAAAATGTTGTTAAAGTGATGCTCAACTGTCTAGCATTCCTTACAGATAAAGACATCCCAACTGCTACTTCTGCATCCTTTCAATCCGTAAAGAATTTCCACTGGGATCAAGTCCAATTATCAGTGGTGGTTTGAGGTATATTCCTTAGGGATCCAATCAGGGGCAATCCATAAATTAATGCAGTGATTCTCCACCATGGCTGCACATCGTGATCCCCTGGAAACCTCTAAAAATACTGATGCCTGTAAGAAACAAGGGTCTTTAAAATTTTCACACCATTTGACTTGGAAATTCCACGTCTAAGAATCAATCTATTTTAAAAGAGCAGAGATGTGGACAAAGATCTATGCTCAAAGCATCTCATGTATTTTTTATTTTTGTATTTTTCTTTTTTTTTTTTTCCTGTACAGACCTCTCACTGTAGTGGCCTCTCCCGTTGCGGAGCACAGGCCCTGGCCGCGCAGGCTCAGCGGCCATGGCTCACGGGCCCAGCCGCTCCGCGGCATGTGGGATCTTCCCAGACCGGAGCACGAACCCGTGTCCCCTGCATCGGCAGGCGGACTCTCAACCACTGCGCCACCAGGGAAGCCCTATTTTTGTATTTTTTTTTTTACAAATTTATTTATTTATTCTTGGTTGTGTTGGGTCTTCATTGCTGCGCTCGGGCTTTCTCTAGTTGCGGCACCGCGGGCTTCTCATTGCAGAGGCTTCTCTTGTTGCGGAGCACGGGCCTAGGTGCACAGGCTTCAGTAGTTGTGGTTCGTGGTCTCTAGAGCTCAGGATCAGTAGTTGTGGCGCACAGGATTAGTTGCTCCGCGGCATGTGGGATCTTCCTGGACCAGGGCTCGAACCTGTGTCCCCTGCATTGGCAGGTGGATTCTTAACCACTGTGCCACCAGGGAAGGCCCCTCATGTATTTTTTAAAAAGTATCTTCCAAGTTCAATTAAAGGACTGGGGAATGGTTAAATAAAACATGATACATTCATAAACTATTGCAGCTCCATTAAAAATTATGCTATGGGTTGGAAGTTAGAATATCATTACCCTTGGGGTAGGGGTAGGACAGGGAGGGGGTATATAGGGGAAATAAAGGGGCCTTATGGGGTGCTTGTAATATTTCATTTCTTCATATGGGTGCTGGTTATACAATTGTGTTCACTTTGTAAAAATTCATCAAACTGTTTTTTTATATATACACTCTTTAAAAATCGTGGTGAAATACATATAACATAAAATTTGCTATCCTAACGATTTTTAAGTATATAGTTCAGTAGTATTAAGTACATAACATTGTTGTGCAACCGATTTCCAGAACTCTTTTCATCTTACAAAACTGAAATTCTATACCCATTAAGCAATCATTCCTCATTTGACCCTCTCTTCAGTCCCTGGCAACCACTACTCTACTTTCTACATCTACGAATTTGACTACTCTGGGTACCTCATATAAGTCAGATTGTTAACACCTGTCTTTGTATTTTTGTGACGGTTTATTTCACTTAGTATAACGTCCCCAAGTTTTATCCATATTGTAGCATATGTCAGGATTTCCTTTCTTTTGAGGCTCAGTAATGTTCCATTGTGTGTATAGACCACAGTTTGTTTATTCATTGATCCACTGATGGACATTTGGGTTACTTCCACCATTTTTGCTCTTGGGAATAATGTTGCTATGAACATGGATTTATAAATATCTCTTTGAGACCCTGCTTGCAATCTTGGGGGGTGTATTTCCAGAAATGGAATTGCTAAAGATACATGCACTTTATATATGTATGTAATACTTCAATAAAAATTTAACTTCAAAACCTTAATGCCTGCATTTTACTTCTAGGGATTTTCATTAAATAGCCTGAGGTCACTCTGGGCATCAGAATTTGTTAAGCCTTCTCAGGGGATTCTTACATGCAGCTAAGATTGAGAAGCCTTGACCTAGGAGATGCATTTAGTGCCTTCTTGCAACCAGCTGACTGAGAACTGTGTGGGAGTAAGCATTAGGGGCTAGTGTACACATTCTTCATGCCAACCTTTGTTATCCCTTCAGGCTTTTTACTTCGAATCGTTCCCATCACACAGTGACCTGGACCAGGATGTTATGTAAATCAATGCTGTGCCTCCCAATGAGTGCAGGTAGAAGAGGCGGCACTCCTGGGTCCTTATTTCAGCTCTTGCCAGAACGAGTGCACAGAACTGGTCTTTCTACCCACAGGACAAGTAGTTAGGTGCCTTCGTGATGAGAAGGAAGGAATAGCCAGGAGGGCCTCCTCCACACATACATACAAAATATTTTTCCCCATAACTTCTCAAAAGTCTTCACTTCCTTTTTCATATGATTTAAAAGCTTGCCAAAAAGTGAGAACCTTTCTTAAAAACCAACTCACCCTGGAAGGTTATACATGGACTATCAGCCATTCAAACTATATTGTGGGGCTTCCCTGGTGGCGCAGTGGTTGAGAGTCCGCCTGCCGATGCATGGGACACGGGTTCGTGCCCCGGCCCGGGAAGATCCCACACGCCGCGGAGCGGCTGGGCCCGTGAGCCATGGCCGCTGAGCCTGCGCGTCCGGAGCCTGTGCTCCGCAGCGGGAGAGGCCACAGCAGTGAGAGGCCCGCGTACCGCAAAAAAAAAAAAAAACATATTGTGAATTAGCTCAAATAGATGCTTTTCAAGAATGTAGCTCTGATTTCAGTACACGAAAGCAGGGTTTTCAGGCTCGGTCCTGGTAACATTTTGGGTTGGATAATTCTTTGATGTGGGGAGCTGCCCTGTGCCCTGTAAGATGTTTAGCAGCATTTCTGTCCTCAACTCGCAGGAGGTGCCAGTAGCCCTCCGGTCCTTGGCTGGAATCACTGTGAATGTCTCCAGACAGTGACAAGTGCCCCTGGGGGTGCAAAATCCCTTCCAGCTGAGAACCACTGTACTGAAGGAATGGGATTTTGATGGAAGAAGGGAGGAAGAAGACATTTTGCAACATAGGAAGATTTAGAAAAGGCAAGGCCTGGGTAAGGTTGGGAGCGGGTGTCGATACCCTCTTACTTCTTATGATCTACTTGGGTCTCAGCTCCAGAAAATCCTCCTCACTGTTCTGGGGTGGGAGTCAGGTCACCATGAGACATAGGAAGGCACTGAGGACAAAGCCCGTCTGTGTGGAATAGCGCCTTGCACCTGCATGGGCGCTGTGTCCTCTGGGGCCCCACTGGTCGCCTCTCCACTTCCTTAGCGCCCGAAAAACATGAAATGCAGTGAAATTAGGGTTTCTTATGGGATCCACCCTGCCCCGCCACTCCCCCCAAAATATTTCCACCTTTTCACGATGACAAATCTACCTCTTGTGAATGCCGTGAACATTGTTCACTCATTGACACGGCGTCGTGCCCTTTTTCACGTGCGAGACCATAATGCCCATTCCTGAGGTTCTTCAGTTCTAATCTGCCCCAATTCTAAAGGCCTCTGAATTGCTGACGTGGAGGCATCCTCAAGTCCACAGATGGCAGACGGAAGAGCATTGCCGGCTGAGCGTGGCTCAGAGCGACCTGGAACCTGGGAAATCCATCCTCTTTTTCTCAGGCCCTGTCCCCACCTTGCAGCAAAGAATCTTGAAAGCTATTTCCAAGGACCCTTCCCGACAGGGTGTGTTTTATGCCTTTTGTCCTTCCATTGTGCTCTCTTCACCTCAGGCTTCCACTTTACTGGTGTTATGGAACCCCAAGCGCCGCTCTGTGAAGAATGTGCAGCCCACACTTTCTCTGCGGGCAGGGGAGCCGGCCTCCTCCGGCCCCGCTCCGCGCAGCTCAGCTTACGACCCTAGCGGGGCGGCCATTTTGCAATGAAAGACACTGAGTAAACAGCGTCGGCCCCAGGAGACTGGCTGACTTAATAGAGGATGTGTGCAGGCTTTCAGGGCTCCTCGGCCCACAAGCTTTAACCACTGTTCAAACTGATTTAGAACACTAAAGCCCGACTGTTTGCTCAGTGCCTGTGTTGACTCAGTTCCCGCCTCGAAGGCAGGTGGCCTCGTCAGCCATTGTTCTGACTCAGTTCTCCTCAGTGACGCGGTGGCCTCCCTGTCGAGAGTTCCTTTCTTTATTTCACTTTCTGGTCCTTGAAAAGCTGGGCAATCAACTCCCACTTACAGGTGTAGTGTTTCATTTTTAAAGAGCCGTATTTCACTCCAGTCAGAATTTTCAGTGTCGAATTGGGTTTGTTGGGTAAGAGGAGCTTTTCTACTTTCCTCTTGCAAAGCAAAGAGCTGATTTTCTGTCGTCACCGTTTTGGTATATTAACTCTTCCCAAACCTGGGGCCTCATTTGCAAATGGCTTCCCAAGCGCCCTAATGCATAATTAAGATGAACCAAAGAGCTTCTCTAAACCTCCAGTAGTGCCTGGCTCCACTGTGAGAGCCATGGATTTGACCCAAAGTGGCAACTTGGAAGAAAGAAGCGGTGATCTTACCGGTTCACTGGAACAGTAATATCATCAGTTGGGCATATACTTTGTGCAGAGTGTTAGGCCTAGCTGTTGTTTTTTTTTTTTTTTTCTGGTTTTTGTTGTTGCTGTTGTTTTAGGTGCACTGGCCCCTTTGATCTTCACCACAGACATTTGTTCTGGGTATCATTGCCCTCCCTTATCAGGTCGGGAAGCCAAGGATAGATGCATTAAGGAGCTTGCCCACAGCCCCTTCGTGTCCAGAGGCAGAGCAGGAATTTGAGCCGAAGTCTGTTTGACTCCGAAGCCTGAGTTGCTCCCTCTCTAGCACCTGACCGCTTACTTCCCTCTTCACCCCACTCGACTAGGAGAGAAGGAAGGAAGGAAGACCCCAGGGAAGGGAGTACTCACGGGAGTGGTCCAGGAAGCTAGGCCGGTGGTGGCCCTTGTGGGCGTGCTATGCTCCCACTGTCAGAGTCCGCGTGGCCCAGAGCTGACCTCCTCCCTCTCCGTGGCCGGCGCTGTCCTTGGACAACTTCCTCAAGCTTTCTCGTCAGAGGGCAGAGCTCACGTGTCACTTGATCTGGCCGCCAGTAAAGGAAGTTGGGAGCAGCACACAAACACACACACACACAAGCACACTTACCTGTGTCATTCAAACAGGCACACATGCACACGTATTCACTCAGGCACACGTGCACTCACATCCCCCCTCTCAAACACATTTATGCACACACATCTACATGCATTCAGACACACTCACAACCACACACATTTACTCTCAATACTTTCACTCACACACTCATTCACACTCACACCACACTCACAAGTGCAAATACTCACCTTTACATCCATCACCCCCACACACTCACAAATGCACTCACACAGTCACAACCCCTGCACTTACATAAATCCATACCACACGCTCACATGCACTCATTCACACACATACGTGATTCACGCACACTTGCACACATGCACACACACACACAGGTATATACACTCCTGCACACGTTCACCTCTCACTTCCTGCGGAGGAGCTGAGGTCACGCTGTGGTGCAAGGTCAGGAGGCCAACACCCGATATAATAAACCTCGGGGGGTGAGGGGGAGTGTCCTGTGGGATTTGGCGACTCCAAAGCCACTTGAAATAACTGGAGAGCTTACAGTGGGGACGTCGGATTGGTCCTAAGGAAATGTGGTCTCTCTCCTAACTTTAATCGCCCTCAGTGTTCACGAGTCAGGTCTTTGGAACCAGGCCCTTTGCTCAGTGTCTACTTTGGAGTCTCACACACTAGCTCTGTGACCTTGGGCAAGTAGCCTAACTTCTCTTTGCCTCCATTTCCTCACCTGTAAAATGGGGATAGTAATACAGCAAGTCCCCTACATACGAACCTTCAAGTTGCTAGCTTTCGAAGATCCAAACGTGCATTCCATCAACGTCAGGCGTGAGTGAGATTGCAGCCTGCCCTCCGTCTCCCCTTGCTGAGGATCCTTCAGCTCTACCGTCTCCCACCTCCTCTCCCTCCTCCAGTCAGTAACTCTTCTTGCCTGTTCACTCGATGCCAGCCCCTCTATGCCAGCTGTTGTACTGTACTACTGTACTTTTCAAGGTACTATACTGTAAGATTAAAAATGTTTATTTTTGTGTTTGTTTTTTATGTATTATTTATGTGAAAAGTATTATAAACCTATTACAGTAGTACTATATAGCCGATTGTGTTATTTGGGTACCTAGGCTAACTTTGTTGGACTTACGAACGCACTCTCTGAACAGAATTTGTTCGTATGTAGGGGACTTAATGTAGTGCCTGCCTTAGAGAGTTATGAGCTACTTGGGCTAAGACATGTGAAGCTCATGGACCGTGCAGGGCACATACATGTTCAGGGACGGTGGGCTCTCAGCGGCTTGGGTCTGCTCTATCATTAACCAGTGAGAACAGTACCAAAGTTGGACATCAACTTGAGTTTGGTATGAAAATGAAGTTGTAAGTTCTTTTTGCTCTAATGGCTGCAAATTGTAAGCCCTTACACTTGAAAAACTTCTGGGCAGGAGAGAACTTTTTCCTTCTCAATCTCAGAGTGTCCTTGACAGCTTAGGCCAGTAGGGGATAAATTCAGTCCCCAGGGTTCGATGGGCAGCATCTCAGATTGCTGGAAAGGCAGGATTTGCACCTTACTCTCCCCCATCCCCTCAGTTAAAATGATCCTCATCTTGTGAAAATTTTGCTCAACCCAATTGGAGAAGGATCCATGCAACACATCGGAATTTTATTTTTGTGCTCAGTTTACTTGTAAACAGATGACGTCTAAGAATTAGCACATTTAATCTGCGCTTCCAAGACATCTCTTTTTTTTTTTTTTTTTTTTTTTTTTTTTTTTTTGCGGTACGCGGGCCTCTCACTGCTGTGGCCTCTCCCGTTGCGGAGCACAGGCTCCGGACGCGCAGGCTCAGCAGCCATGGCTCACGGGCGCAGCCGCTCCGCGGCACGTGGGACCTTCCCGGACCGGGGCACGAACCCACGTCCCCTGCATCGGCAGGCGGACTCTCAACCACTGCACCACCAGGGAAGCCCCAAGACATCTCTTAAAAATGATAGAAGCTGAAGTCATTTTGCGTGAAAGCAGTTAGACCAATGACACACTATTTTATTCTGTTTCTTTTCTTTGATCTCATCCAGGATCATTTTTCAAAACCTCCAAGTCTTCATTCTCCCAGTCATCTGAAGTTCCCCTCAGGCCCCCTGGCAGTTTATTGCTTTGGCCGTAACTCAGAGTCAAACCTCCTCTTCCCTTCTTTGCTCTGTGATGGTCTACACCTCGGCCCTTTCTTTCAGAAAGTCCCCAAGGGGAACTAGAGGCTGTTTCCCTCCTTTCCATCCCTCCTCCCTCCTCTGAGTTAGGCCAACTGTTTGATCGAAAAGGCACTATTTTCCTTAGAATTCCAACTATTTCGTTATCAGAGCACTCATCTCATCAGGGGAAGGACCAGAAAGAGGCTCTTTTACAACCTCTGAAAGCACAAGTTCCTCTCTCTCCTCCACCACAGAGATGAACAGAGATTTCCCAAGCAATGTTCCTTTGTCATTTATTTTTAAAGTTTGCACCCGTGTTTACAAAATAATTCCTACCTCTGCATAGAGACTTGTTGGAATGATAGTCACTTAATGCTAATAATAGTTACTTGGGGAGGTGACGGGGGTGATTTTTATTTAATATATTGACTTTTGCTTTGTAGTGTCCTGTACCAATTGACTTAAAAATGAACACACATCATTTTTGTAAAAAGAGAAGACATTTTGAGAAGGAATTTTAAAAAGCATTTACACAAAAATATGGCCAGGCTTTTTTCAAATGCTTTGAAATGTGACTTTTTTTTTCCATGGTAGTTTCTGAACACCTTTCTCAGCTGTCCAGTTAAACAGCACCTCTTTCTGAGCTCTGTTCAAGGTGGGTTTTGAGGTGAAAAAGAAAGTTACTCTGAACATGGAGGAAACATTTTCCTTCGTTTTGGAAGGCATTGCTGAATTATCAACTCATAAGCTTTTGTAAAATATGCCTTATGGGCTTATCTTGTTTCAAGCACTTTATTGGTCAGACATCTCTAAAGTCAACCAAAATGGTCAACTGGGAAAGGAATGTTCAGGGGTTGCAGTGCATGGGCTCTTCCCAGTGTGTGGGCATCTGTGAAAAGAAAGGGGTCCTCTTGGAAATAAATGTCAGTTTCCCTTAGTGAACATCATCAACTATACTTTGGCTATAAATCCTTGGGGTTGATTTTAACTTTGCATTGAAGTCTAGCTTTTTTCATTTAAACTCAGGAATCTGAAATTCATCTAATTTTGCATGTACTTGTAAATAATTCATTTTCCTTGCTATATTGGACTCTGCTGTGTGAACAGGCAATGATTTACTTATCCATTCTACTGTGGATGGTCATGGGGGTAGTTCACAGTTTTGAGCTATTATGATCAGGGAGACTAGGACCTTTCTAATACATGTCTTTTGATAAACACATGTTTGCATTTCTCTTCGGTATACGTATAGGAGTGAAACAGGTTATGCAAATGTTCAGTTTTACTAGGTACTACTAAATAGTTTTTCAAAGTGGTTATACCAGTTTGCATTCCCACCAGCCAAGTATGAGAATTTGAACAGAGCATTTTTTTTTTTTTACAAGATTTCTGATGGATAGTAACCCTGGAGAGAAATATGTCCCTGAACAAACAGATGTTAATGCACATGAGTCTTTCCAAGAAGTCCAAGGCACCATTCATTTTTCACATTAATTTTCAGATCAAAACATCCCTGGGAAATGGATGGAAGTATGTGTTATGCCATTTCCTCCTGAAGCTGAGGAAATACTACAGAAGCAACTGAAATGCTTTTTCTAAGCCCTCCTAAGCTCCCTATCTCCCACTCTAACCCCAGAGCTTGGATTTTAGGTCCAAATGCCTACTTGTGAATTTGTTACGGAAATGTCATGCTCATGCTAGCATTTCTACTATAACATTATTAGTTTCAAATAACAAAGTCTCATGCCATGAACCCTCATAGAATTTTCCAGGCAATCAGCCAGCAATAAGGGTCATATTCATAAGCTCTCAGGCCTGACCTTGAAGGTCTTCTGACAGTTTTAAATGGAAAAAAGAAGCCTGTCCAGAATTCCTGACCTGGCTGCTCGTCAGACTCACCTGGGCAGCTTTTCAAACTACAGAATTCCCATCCCCACTCTACAACAATTGAATTGACTTGCTTGGGGTTGGGACTTGGGAATCTGTATTTTATAAAGTTCTTTTTTTAAAAAAATAAATTTATTTTCCGCTGTGTTGGGTCTTCATCGCTGGGCACGGGCTTTCTCTAGTTATGGCAAACGGGGGCTACTCTTCATTGCGGTGCGCGGGCTTCTCATTGCGGTGGCTTCAGTTGTTGCGGAGCACAGGCTCTAGGCGCACAAGCTTCAGTAGGTGTGGCGCACAGGCTCAGTAGTTGTGGCTCGCAGGCTCTAGAGTGCAGGCTCAGCAGCTGTGGTGCACGGGCTTAGTTGCTCCACAGCATGTGGAATTCTCCCGGACCAGGACTTGAACCCTTGTGCCCTGCATTAGCAGGCAGATTCTTAACCACTGTGCCACCAGGGATGTGCCTATAAAGTTCTTAAGTGATTCTGATTCAACTGGAGATCACTGGTCAATCTTTGGAATCACTGTTGCCCCCAGATGGTTTTTTAAAAACGACAGCCGTCCAATGCAACTATTAAATGCATTAGCAAAATCCTGAAAATAAGAAGGAAAGATGAGACATTTCCCCCTCCTTCAAAATACTCTCTCAAAGTACAATGTTTTGCCAAATAAAACAGATGAGAGGGTTCAGTTGAAGATAGTTCTGATTCCCAAGTAATAATACTTACAAGTAACAATTACGTGGCACTTAATAGATTGTTGAATGGTGTCACATATATTATTTCACTTACTCAAGATTTCTTTAAGGAGAAATAATAATTCCCAATTTACAGAAGGGGATACTGAGGCTTGGAGGTTAAATGCCTCCTCTATTGACACACATGCTTTAAGTGGTAGAGCTCCTCACAAAACAGTTTCCTCTTTCCAGTTGTTTGTATTTCTCACTATGCCCCAGGACTCCAGGAGTCAGAAAGCTATAATACCTGAAGGTCAGCAGGAGTTAAGTGTTTCAACAACTCTGAATGAGTTCCTGGAGTCTTACCGGACCCCTTCCCCTCTCCTTCCCTCATCCCTTTCCTCTTCTCCCTTCCTTCAATATGCTTTTAATGTCTCCCACACAACAGGGTATCTGCAATATGCTAGGGAATCAGAGATTAAAGAAAAAGTCTTTACCCTCAAAAAGTTCACATTCCAGTGGGGAGATAAGACAAATCATTGTGCAATGACGCACCAATGTCACAGTCACGTCTAGTAAAATGACAGGCCACCACAGTTAGGTTGCAGTGGGAAGGGGAGATTATACTGTGATCACCCAGCCAACTGGGCACGTGGATTCATAGTCTCCACTCAGATAGAAGGTCCAAATCCTTAAAGGTCATAACTTGCTTTTACGTATTCTCACTTCAAAGGGGGACTGTTTTATTTTGAAACAATCCTACGGCCTCCAATATCCTGTTAGTACACCCTTCAAAATGTGTCTTCAGATCTCTCATCTATATTCTATAACGTGTGTTTACCCTTTCCCGACTAAATTGAGAAGTGCGTCATCTTATTAGTGGTTCATTTACATACTCTTTAAAGAATTATCAAAAGAGGTACAGAGATGGGGCTTCCCTGGTGGCTCAGTGGTTGAGAGTCCGCCTGCCGATGCAGGGGACACGGGTTCGTGCCCCGGTCCAGGAGGATCCCACATGCCGCGGGGCGGCTGGGCCCGTGAGCTATGGCCGCTGAGCCTGCGCGTCCGGAGCCTGTGCTCCGCAACGGGAGAGGCCGCAACGGTGAGAGGCCCGAGTTCCGCAAAAAAAAAAAAAAAAAAAGAGGTACAGAGGCCTTAAATAAGTGTAAGGAGGGGCTCAAGGGTTCCCTTCCAGGGCTGGTGCATAGGGAAAACAGCTTCTGATATACTAGGAAACAGCTTTGTTTATACTCAGCAACTCGGCTAGATCGAATGGATAGAATGGGGTACGTAGGTGTGTGTGTGGCAGACAGATTTTTCTAACATACTATTTCATTAGTGACAATAAATTACCAACTTTATTTTCAAACCCCTAAGACTTATTCAACAATAACTAGTTGTCAGGTGCCAGTGGGTACCAAGAGCTTCTTAAGCCCTGGGTCCACAGTGGCGAAAGAGACAGATATGATCCTGCACCCTCCCTGTTTCCTGAGTAGACTGCTGTGGACCAGTGGATCATTTCTGGAAGAGAGAATGTGAACGTTGCTCTGGAATCTGAAGCTTTATGTCATCACTTAACATTTTTGTGCACTTGTTCGCCCTTTGGTTTCTGTGCCTCTGACCTGTCCCAGTCTTCATTTTTCTGAGTGCTGGATCTCCTTCTCATCTTCATTATGTCTCCTCTGGACAGCTGTGGCTTTTTCTTCCCCACTCTCCCTGCTCCAGGATCTCCAGCTTTTAATCTAGGTCTCTCTTTCACATTTTTTTTTAATTGAAGTATAGTTGACTTAACAATACTGTATTAGTTTCAGGTGCACAGCAAAGTGATTCAGTTGTATATACATATATTTTTTCAGATTTTTTCCAGTATAGGTTATTACACGATATTGAATATAGCTCTCTGTGCTATACAGTAAATCCTTGTTGCTGGTCTATTTTATGTATTGTATTTTGTGTCTGTGAATCCCATGCTCCTAATTTAACCCTCCCAACTCCCTCCCTTTCCCCTTTGGTAATCAGAAGTTTGTTGTCTATGTCTGTGAGTCTGTTTCTGTTTTGTATATAGATTGCTTTGTAAACTTTTTGGATTCCGCATATAAGTTCATTTTTCACTTTTTCACTAGAGTTGTCTTATGTTTTTTTCCCTTTCCAACTCTAAATAATAATGATTGACAATTGTGTGGGTTTTAAAAACATTTACAGAGAAAGTTCCATACACTGTCTGAATCAACAAACACTTACTGTGGACCTGCCTTCTGTGTGATAGGCATGGCGCCCGGTACCAACCGCAGTGGTAAGTACTGAGGCTGGTCCAAGATAACACGGTAAGGATGGGACAGGCTCAAACACAGTCTTCTCACCCTTGATTCTGGTGCCTTCCATCTGTTGCAAGGTGGGTTCCTAGGAAGCAGACCCTGAGATGACGATTAGCATGCAGGAGGGTTATACGGAACACTCTTGGGACCAGAGCCTGTGGAAGTGGAGGGGAGGAAGCAGCATTGGGCAGAGGGAGGAGCTGAGACAATGTAGTCTCAAAGGAAGTCTTAAGAGTTCTGAACATGGGATGGTGCCCCAGACCTGCCTGCTTTTGAAGTGAGACTGACAGCTGAAGGTTGTCTGCCTGCGGCACTCACAGCAGGGGTGGGGAGTGAGTCCTTCAGTCATGAAGGGGGGGCGGGGGTCAGGGAGGCGCAGCTCAGCATTCACCACACCTCTCACATTGCTAACATTCACTGGAGATGACCAACTTGACTTGTTGCCTTGAGCCTTAGTGTAAAGGGCAGGGAGCTCCTGGAGAAAGAGAGCTGAGTTCCTGCACCAAGACTATTGCCCCAGGTGGTGGCAGACCAGGAAGAGGCTGGAATGGGCCTGGTCAAGTCCCACCAGATAAAGGAGCAAAGGCCAAGGTCAGCTCAAGACAGGCAACCCTACTTCCTGCCTCAGGTCTTCCTTTACAGAGGTTGTCCCTTCTGCCTGGAATGTTCTTCACTCAGTCTTTAGGTCTCTGCTTACATGTGTCATCCTTTATGCTATCTCCTTGGGCCCAACCTAACTTAAGATCCTAGAGACACACTTGCTTAATATCCTGAATTTGACCTTTGTCACACTTGTCACTCTATGGCCTGTTGGGGGACTATTTATTCAATGTTTTCTTTCCCATTTTACTGAGAGCCTCAGGAAGGCAGATATTCTTTTTTTTACTGTGTCATCCCCCATGTCTAGTTGGTGGGGGGGGGGGGTGCCTGACACATAGTACGTGCTCAATAAACACTTTTTAAGTGATTAAAACTAAAGTAGGGACTACATCAGGATTCTTTGTTTGCAAGCAGCAGAAACTGACACTGGCACAATTAAGCAAAAAAAGGGACTTATGGAAAGAATGTGGAGAGCCCCACATAGAGACCAGGGGTGAAAATAGGTAGCACCCATCAGCTCTGAGGGTGGGGAGGTGGGGGGATGGGAGGGTGGGAGGGGTGGTCACCAGGCAGGAGCTGCTGGACAAAACAACCATTTTTTATCTTGGTCATTCAGTTCAAGAGTCAATTTCCACAGGGGAGAGCGAGGGTCTGCTTGGTCTAGCCTGGGTCATATGCTGTTCCCTTGGCTGGAAGAGGACAGCTGATAGCAATCCCACCAGGCTATATCCAAAAGAAAATTGGGGGAGACTGAAGAATAGGAAGTGGATTAAGGGCAGCTAACAAAACAAAACAAAAGCCATTCCCATATAGGAGCCAGAGGGAGGAAGAAGCGTCTTGACTACCTGGGGTATCAGGGAAGAATCTTCGAAGGTAGGTAGGGGAGTCTACCTTGTTCACCTCTATCCCAGAGCAAATGTTATGCCTGCCACCCATTTTTCTCTACAAAATTCTCAGTCTTGTATTTGATCTCTTTGAATATAGTCAGAACACTTATCTTAAAATCTGCAGCGACTCCATTTCCTGTATCTCCTCTGGCTCTGTTTCTATTGTCTCATGTTTTCCATGGATTTTAGTAATGTTATCTGGTCCCATTGTGTGCTTGGTTATTTTTGTTGAATTTCAGACATTGTAGTTGCAAAATTATAGGATAATTTAAGTCCTACAAGAATGCTGTCTTGGGCTTCCCTGGTGGCGCAGTGGTTAAGAATCTGCCTGCCAATGCAGGGGACATGTGTTCGAGCCCTGGTCTGGGAAGATCCCACATGCCGCGGAGCAACTAAGCCCATGCGCCACTACAGAGCCTGCGCTCTAGAGCCCGTGAGCCACAACTACTGAGCCCTCATGCCACAACTACTGAAGCCCACGGGCCTGGAGCCCATGCTCCACAACAAGAGAAGACACCACAGTGAGAAACCTGCGCACCGCAACAAAGAGTAGCCCCTGCTCGCCGCAAGTAGAGAAAGCCTGCGTGCAGGAACGAAGACCCAATGCAGCCAAAAATAAATAAATTTAATAAATTTAAAAAGAAAAAAGGAATGCCATCTTTCCTCAGAGAGAATTTATATTTGTTTCTGGGAGATAGTTTAAGTTCTAACAATCAAGGATCAACCTAATCCCATTTCAGGGCTGGAGGTGATTGGAAACTGTGTTCTATGTGAAGACTCATCTATTTCCATATTCGCTGTGCAAGTGTAGCCCTTCAGGATCTGAAACCAATGCATTGGAAGTTTACTAGAGGCTCTCTTTTTCAATCATCCTTATACTCCAATTTTTATTCCCTTAACTCCTCAAGGCTCTCAAAATACCGTTGCCTACACCTCTCAGCCATCTACATGTGAGATGCCTCCTGGAAACATCTGGGAGTGGGTGGAGTGGACTCTGAAGGAGAGCAGAACAGTGGTTCCTGTGTTAGTTCAGGTTCTCAAAGAAGCAGACGTCCTGTCAAAATTAAATGTGCAAGGAATTCATTGACGGCAATGCCTGTGAAGGGAAAAAAAGGAGGAGTCGGGGAAGGTGGGGAAAGCCTTCACACCATGGTGTATGTCTGACCCCTGTGAAGTAGGAAGAGTCTCAGATTTCAGGCCGGTTCTCAGATGGTTTCAGCCAGGCTGATGGGGAGTCCTTGAGCCAACATCTCCTGGTTGAGGAGTCCCATGTCGTGCCATGCTCAGGAACCCCATCCTGCTCAGTCACTGGCTGGGAGCAGCCCATGGGAAACACAGCCATGGTACATACGTGACAGTAGACACAGAGGGGCAGCGTTGGAGCCTTCAGACAATCATACTCCCATGGAAAGAAGTCTAAGCAGCTCATCTTCATGGTCACCACGGCCTCGTACCAGCAGATGAGGCCAGCACAGAGAAATATCATTTGTTACAGTCTGTGAGACCAGATTTTTAACCCCAGGCCTGTGTTTACCTATATGGAGAAATTTGGGTTGCAATGGTTACAATGTTTAAAACTCTTTGGGGCTTAAAGAGTTATACTCTTAGTTATCTGGGCTCCTTTATCCAAAACTCTGCCCTTATTCCTTCATGATGTCTGTCAACTGAGGTACCTCTCCAGTAGAAGATATTAAAGGGCATCAAAGAGGTTCTGGAATTGCCAACAGCTTGTACAGAGATGGTCAAAATGAGATTTTCTGGCCTCAGAATATGGAAAGATAACAGATGGTTTGCATTTCTCTAAACGTGCATGGGGTTGGCTAGACTGATAAAGGTGAGAATATGTGAAGGAACCCAGGTCAAAGAGGGGGGAACAGTCAACACCCCCTACTCCGGTTGCTCAGAAATACTCCAGATGCTCAGTTGTCTAAGGAATAGAAAAACTGCTTCGCATGCCTAAGATTTCAGAACAGTGGTGAGGGGAAGGGTTTTAAGGGACTGAAAACCTGAGCCAGTGTGCATTTGCAATGATGTCATTGGTCAGAACGGTCAGTTCAAGAATTATTTGTTCAACTGGTGCTTCAGGCACATCAGGTTGAGCTTGTTTCCCAGCTCACGACACCTAGAGTTACCCCTGGAAAGTGAGGGACATAAATATAGGACAGGGAAGGAATTGCATAGGTGGGAGCAATTTACTGAGCTTGTTCAGTCAAGAAGTGATGACAGCCAAAAACATGAATCACATCACTATTAAAAAGTTTAGCTAAGTTCATGCCTGACAGATCACTGTCTGGGATTTGAGGGTGCTCTTCTCTGGTCTTTCGAGGGTGACCTTGGAGAGATTGTCCTGTTTGTCCCACAACAGTGTCTACTTGGGCCTCTGCGAAAGTCAGATTGCTGGACCAGATGTAGATGGTTCTAATTTAAATATTCTCAAGTGAACGAATGAATGTGAGGAAATTCTAAGGCAGCTGTTAACTCCTGTGGCTGTGCTCACTTCGGAGCATCACACTTCTGTTGGTGTTGCAGGGCTCTTCAACCCAGAAGACAATGTCATGGTCACTTCCCGGACATCCTCATTTGCTCAGCTCTGGAAGACCCTGAAGTCCACCTAATTTGTGAGTTTCCTCTCATGCAAATGTTGAACCAGAAGCTGGATCATCTGAAAGAACAGAGGTTGTTGAAACCTTTTTCAAACACGGGATCCTAACCCATGGAAATGGAGCAGCTCTGATTGAAGGGATGGTGGAGAGAGGACTTGGGGCTGAGTGCAGACAGCAGGTGACCTGTGCCCATCCCATCCTCCTTTTCTGTCCCCACTCAAGTCCCTGTGAGGCGACCTTCTCAGGGCACCATTTGAGTACCACCGTGACAAAGGAAATCAATGTATTTTGAGTTGGACAGCGCCGTCAGGGACACCCATCCAGGACTGCATGTTTGATTACATGATTACGAATGCCACACCACACATGGCAATCAGAGTTCTCTGGTGAATGGAGGTGGACTTCTCTAAAAGGTGACGTGGACAGAAGAAGAGCTTTGGAATCAGAAGACCTGGGTTCTAGTCTTGACTCTGACACTTACTAGCTTCCTGACTTTGGCAAATAACTTCTCCAAGTCTCAGTTTTCTGACCTTTACAATGGGGAGAATAACATTCCCCTCAGAGAACTGTAGGGAAGAGGAAGTGAGATGCCAAGTTGTCTTGGCCTAGAAAGGACAGTCCTGCTCAAACAAACATTCTCCAGGAGCTCTTGTCTGGTTTTCTGACAGCCTTTTGTGCTTTGATTCCCAGCGTTGACCCCAGGCGTCCTGTCTTTGGTCACCCACTTTGTACACATCGTTGAGGCCCAATATCAGTGTTTCCTGGGACACAATGCTGATCATCACCCCTTGACTCAACCTACCACAACCATGGGTCAAAGGCGTCAGGTCACTTCTCAGACTGGCCTTGCCGGACTCTGGCTGATGGAGAGGAAGGGTGGCAGGTAGGCCTCAGGCCTGGTGGCTTGCTTGGTTTCTGACCAGGTTCAGAGTCAGCCTTCCTACTGGGACTTGGGCTGTGGGCCCTACCCAAGCTGAAAAAACCTGCAGTGACTCCTTGTTCCTCACCGTAAAGCCTTCTGCCAGTCATATTCAGGCAGCCCAGTTCCTCACCCAAATAAGCATCTTTCCTGACCACAAGCCACTGGGGGAAATCTTTAGGTCTGCAGAGGATGGCATGCACAGAGAAGGCCAAACAATAGCTAGGACACCAGGGTGAGAAGACAGGTCGGGCTCCTCCCGAATGCGTCCTGGCTGCCCAGAACAATCAGAAAAGGCACCATGGAGAATCCGCTCCAGCCACGAGCAGGGATGGCAAGCAGAGCTGTAAGGAGGAAAGGGTAGTGGCCTGAGAGTCAGGAGACCTGGGCTCTGGTCTCAGCTCGGCTAGAATCCAGCTGTCACCATATGTCATGGCTTCCTTATCAGCAGAAGGAAAAGCCTGGATGAAGTGATCCCATGGACCCCATAGGTTCACAAGAAGGAATGTATGAACACAAGAGCTTGAGTCACATGTGTTATTTACTCCCCAGCGGCCCCCATATGGGCACGTGGGAAAGTGGAAGGAAAGACAAGGCTTCCAATCCGGCTTATTTGGGAGAAGAGACCCTCAGTTCTTAAGAACTTGAGCGGAAGCAACACCTCGGCCTTATCACATTTTATGCTAAGCAGTACCCTGCTGATATCTATAACACATGTTCTTGTAATTCCTGATCGGCGGATAGGCTCCCTTCTGTTCATTGTGAAGGAGTTAGCAGAAGTAAAAGGGTGTGGGTAGCAAGCAATAGGAAAAGCAGGTTTGTCAAGCCCCATCACCGTGGATGCCCGGTAATTTAACCTGCAGAATATCAGATAAGCAAACCAATCTCTTAATGGTAGGAAACGAAGTCTGGACTCAGCAAACTAAGAAGAGAGATTGGGCCAGCTATTAAAGAGCCCTTTCCTCTCCAGAGGCCATCATTTCTATCTTCTTGCTGATAGAGGATGAGTCAGGCGTTTAATTTTACCTGGAACACGAGGCGGTATTGTAGCCACATGTTCCAAATGTTGAGAAGCCTGACAGGAAAGAAGAACCATGGAATTTGGCAGAAAAGAGGTGGGAAGACAAGAAGAAAGATTCAAGGAGGAAATCAAAGGAGCCAAACACACCCTGCCCCTGGGCTCAGCACGGAGGGCTTTGGGGCAGGAGGAGGTCCCGGCCGGTGGGGGGCGCCCACGGGGAGCATCTCCACAGCCTCCCTCGAGCCTGCACCTGGTCTCCCCAGCTCATCGGAGGAATTTCTTGACAATCCAAACCCATTTCACCACCACTTGATCAAATTACGTGAAAATTCTTTATATGTGAAAATTCTTTATATGTGAAAATTCTTTATATGTGTCTATGCCACAAGTATGCCTCTTATCAGGCTTACTGTTTCAGCTTGTCTTCAGAATATATTTGGATATTAGGGAACCAATGAATAATAATAATGAAGAAGATGATGATAATATCTAAGCACCAGAAACTCTCCCAAGCAATTTAAGTATATTTTCTCACTAAATCCTCACGGCAGCCCCTTAAGGTAAGTAGTATTATTATCACTATTTTACAAATAAGAAAACAGAAGCTCAGTGAGTTGAAGTAATTTGCTCATGGTTTCAAGGCTACTCAGTGGTGAAGCTGGAAGTCCAACCCAGAACTATTTGCACTCAAATCCATATTCTTATGGACAGTTAATAATATAGTTAATATGCTTGACAATGCAGCCAACGATGGGCGGGGGCATTTAATAAACACTCACGAATGCTCAGCTCTCCCAAGCACTGTCTATCAATAATCTCATTTAAATACTCACAGCCGCCCATAGCTGTACTATTATTATCATTCTTTTTAAAATTATTGTTATTATCGGACTTCCCTGGTGGCGCAGTGGTTAAGAATCCACCTGCCAATGCAGGGGACATGGGTTTGAACTCTGGTCTGGGAAGATCCCGCATGACGTGGAGCAATTAAGCCCGGGTGCCACAACTACTGAAGCTGGCGTGCCTAGAACCCATGCTCCGCAACAAAGAGTAGCCCCTGCTCGCCGCAACTACAGAAAGCCTGCGTGCAGCAACGAAGACCCAACGCAGCCAAAAATAAAATAAATAAATTTTAAAAATCAAAATAAAGTTATTATTACAGAAGAAGACAATGAGACTTGAGAGGTTCGGTAAGTTGCCCAAGGAATTCAAGCAGTAGATGTTGGATGCAACCCTGGGCAGCCTGACTCACAAGCTCATGCCATTAACCACCAAGTGAAATTCGAGACTGCCCTGCCAACTCACTGACCCAGGGGAACACACACTGTGTTGCCAATAATTTGAATTTCCAGGGTAAATTCTATCTGTTGGGTAAGTTCAATTACCTATTTTAATGGCCTAGGGCCTTTCCCATGGGAGTAATGTTTGGTTCCTGGTTGATCACCAGTGGTACAGATCTTGGGGCAGTTTCTTCTCTCTTGGGCTTGAAATATTTATTGCCCACCCCCAGTAATTTCCCAAGCGATGCTCCTATGTGAATCGAAGGATGATGAGCTTGACAGCCTTCTCCCAACCCCCTACCATGGAACTTTGTTTAAACCTTCTAAAATCATTATGTGGCCAGCTCCACGCTTTGCCCCTATTTACCACCCTGGTGGGATGTGAGCCTGTCACTAGTAAGGGCCAAAGCTCTCAGAACTATGCTGGGTGCTCTAAGTCGAGTCTGTGATCTAAAGGGCTTTGGGATTTCCCAGCACTAGGCCTCCCTTTGACTGAACGTTCCAATCTGTCCCAGGCTTCCTTTCCCCAGTCACAGCAGCATTGCCTCGCCCCTTCCAGACCTCCTACGCTTTTGAAAAGGGCCCCTAAAGCATTTCTAATGTCAACTTCCATTTCCTGCAGCGTGCTTGGATGTAAGTTTTCTGGAGTCTTATCAGCATGGAGAATCTCGAACCCTTTCTGGTGCTC